>NW_010972665.1:6661268-6912256 GCF_000737465.1 Haliaeetus leucocephalus
CCGCTCCGCTCCCGCCGCCCGTGACGTCAGGGCCCAGCGCGGCGCCCTGTTGGCTGAGCGCGAGCGTGGCCGGTTCAAACGGAGCCGAGTCAACGGCGCGGGGGGCGCGCGCGCGTGGGGCGGGGGGGGGCGCGCGCCGTGCCTGTGGCCGTGGGCGGCCAGGCCGTCACCTCGTCCCTCTCGGCAGGGGTTGGGCTGAGGCGGGTCTTGGCCGCTGGCGTTTCTGTCAGAGGTGGAAACACTTGATCTCTCTGGTTTGGGGGGTGGGGGGCTTATTCCTGTTTGGTTGGGGTTTGGTTTGCGTTTTCTTCCCCCAGAAAAAGGTTCTTAAGCGACCAGACCGCTCGGTTGTTTTTTTTTGGTGCGGCTTTCTTCTTCTTCATACCCCAAGCACCGCGTGGATTTCTGAAAGCTCCTCACCGGCGTGTGCTCTCCCACCGACGGCGGGGAAAGCTCCCCAGCACGGCGAGGGCCTGGGGAGGCCCCGGGCCCGGCGGGGCAGAGGGCGAAGCGGTGGGCTGGCAGGCCCAGCTCCGGGCGGCTGGCGAGGCCCAGCTCCTCACGCGGCGTGGCCTTGTGCGAGACGTGGGCCGAGAGGAGGCTCGGCGGGCGATTCTCCCTCTTGAGCTGTTTACGCCGGCACGCGTGGTAGCGCCCGATGTAATTACTGCAGCACTGAGGGATGCCGCCCAACCCTCCCTGCTAATAATTGTTTTTATTATTCTTTCTGCTAGAGTTGTTTTTCTTCTCGAATTGCCTGAGCCAGTCATCTGATAGTTCGGGGCTGGTCGTAGACAGCAGGGCTGGCGCTGGACCAGCCACCGTTGTTTCACACGCAGGCTTGGGCGCATATCTAGAATCTGATCTCCCGTGGAAACGCTCGGTGGGTACATCTAGCCGCCTCACCTACACCCAGGAGCAACTGAGGGTTGCCGTCTTTGCGGCCTTCCCCCACGTAAATGTATTTTTCCCATCCTGTTTCTCTTTCTACTCGAATTGGCACGTTTTAGTATTTACCCCGCTGTCTCCAGGCATTCATTAATTTTATTTTTATTATTGAACTTATTTATTTAATGGCTCTGAACATGTAGCAGAAGGCTTCGCTGGTTTCCATGGTGATTAATGTGGGAAAAGCCTTTTTGGAAGTAAGCATGCCAGTCTAGGTAGGTGGGCAGGGCAAATGAATTTGGAAACATGCACATACTCAAGAATATAAGGAATATATTCACATTCGCTCACCATTTGAGGACAAGCACTGTCATCCATCCTAAAAACGCAATAACTTTAAAAAGATTTGTAGCTACTCGTCATCTTTATTGCTTGCCTACTAAATTCCTTCTTGGTTTCCAAATCTTAACAGATCTGCTGTATAGTTTATCTTCCTTATTTTAATTTAGCTTTTTCTCTTAAGTGACAACTTGAAAAGTCAGTCCTTTTCCTCCCTGCCAAGTCTGCTTTGCTCTTAGTCTCACTCCTGTATCTTAGCTGTATTCCACAACATTTAGAGCATGCAGGTGTTGCAGCAGATCTGATACCTGTTTACTCTGAGTTTTTCCTTAGTTACAGCGCCCTGCATGCCTTGGACACCGAAGAACTCCCAGGCGGCATGAGCTTTGAACCCGGTGGTCCAACCTGCTGCAGTACCACATTAGGATGTTAGTGTGTAACACTAGAGGAGGGTGAGGGACAAGTTTTGTCAAGTCTTGTTCAAAACTAACATCTTTACAAAAGTTTATCAAAAGCAGGAGGTAGGAGTTCATAAGCTAACACTGTATAATAAATATGATAACCTTTTTCAAGGCTATGACCACCTTCTAATAACTTGTTTAATATTTACAGCTAAGAACAACACCAGCAAGCCTGCAAATAAGTATGCATGAAAAACAAAGTATCGAATCTCATTCTGTTTCTGTGCTAATCTGTTTTCCCACCTTACTCAAATGTTTGCTGAGGCTTGTAGAAGTATATGTCCATTAATCTTGGCAAAATGTACATAGTTAATTGAGCTCTAGTCACAGATTCAATCTGTTGTGAAAACAATCCCTGATCTTTTTGTTTGTCTGGGTTTTGGGGTTTTTTTGACATCAGAACTTAGATCTATCCTGTCATTAGAACTAAGAAACGCAGGAATTTAGAAACAGTCTAATAGCATTAAGGAAAACTGTACTAGCTAGGAATGCTCTCTCTTCTCCAAGAGTCATGTACCTGTTCTGGTCTATAGGCAAAGGCCTGTTATACCACTGCACAATATAAGCACCCTGAAGAGCACCTAGGGTTTCTACCAAGGTTTGGAAGAGCTGATGGACCACACTTCTTCCCCAGAGTACAGATTGCATAGGAGCCGATTCTTGCTATAATTGGGTAAAAAAAAAAAAAAGTAATATATGTAGAGATAAGTGTCCGAGATGTAGCCTGTTCTCTACCGTTCCTTATGTTGTGCGTATTGGCACCATATCAAAGTGTTTTTCCATACTCCTCCCTTCTGCAGTCCAGCAGATTCCGTTTAGATTTTTTGGTATGTATACATAAATGGGTGTGTGTCTGTGTATATTTCTTGCTTGTATACATACCTATGTATGTGTATATAAATGTTGGGGTATATGTTAGAGAATGCAAGTTTCAGGGAAATGTATTTTTTTTCCTTTTCTAGCATACATAATGCTTAGTTTTGGGGGCACTGTATTGTCTAGTCTTGCAATGTTGTTGGAAAGCTAGTTTTTGTAAATAGGAGAAGCTGAAGACCTAAATTCAGCTTGTATAGCATGTAACAGATGAATCATATTATCTTTTTATTTCCATTTCTCTTTCTGTAAAGTGTGGTTGATGACCTTTAGCTGTCTATATTCTGAGTGTGGAAATCTGTCGATACAGAAACTCTCTAAGGTCTAATTATTTTTGTAGTTATGTAAGTTCTGTTCCTCAACAAATTGCTTGCATTTTGAAGATGTTTTCATTGGGCATTGCCTCATGTTGCTGGTGGGTGGACCCTAGAGCAAGTTTAATCAGCAGAGCCTGTACTTGTTCCGTAGCTTGCTTTTGAGGCAACACCGCTGTGGTTCAATCCAGCTAGTCAGAGGAGTATCTCACTGCAGAGTGAGTCAGCAGCAGTCACGCCATGACTGTCTCAACCTTGAAGGTTGCTTCAACCTCTCTTATACTGGCTAACGTCAGTATAACATGTTCTATTAACTTATGATTAATGAACTGGATTGGTATTTGCAGTATTTGGGTTCTATTCCTGCTTGTGCTACAGACTTGCCGGACAAATTGTTTAATCCCACTGTGCCTCGGTATTCATCTGTGAAACGTTGATAAGGATGTTTTCACACTGTTGCGCTTACTTTGTATGTTTTTATATTTGGACAGCAAGTTTTTGCTTTGCTGTGTTTGGATACAATTTCCTAGTACAGTTATATCTCCTCTTCAGTGGCAAGTTGCTGGTCAATGACTTGGTAAAATTAAGAAACATTAGTAAAGAAAAGCGGGTGAAAGTGAAGGAGAAATCAATTTGAGAGTGAAGAATATAAAGTTAGATGTGAGAGTCAGGGAAGAAGAAACTCAAGGTTTTTCCACTGGTCTTAAAAAACCAGCATTTTGGAAACAACTTAAACATGCTTGTGTGTATGTTTCAAATGTAACTGTACTTAAGAAAAGCAAGTAATTATAGATGTAATTAAAGCTGATCTGAGGCTATAAACTCAAGTGTAAAGGGACTGTCCTAGAAATGCTGTCTCGGGAGCTTTCATTGTCAAGCTACTCAAGTCACTTGTTGGTCACCTTCCACACAGATGTGGTTATTATTAACATTTAGTTTCATTTAACAGAGTGTGTATTTAAAGCCCCAGATCTGTAGTGAAGCAAAGAGGAACAAACACAGAGGAGTCTGCATGAAAAGTGGACTTAATTGTGTATGGCATTTTTCATAGCATTGATTAACAAAATGGGATCAAGTCTTCATCTGTCCATTCCCACCCTTTTGTGTACACAATAGGATGAATGTAGCACATCTCTTTGGTCTTTGAAGTACAGCTGGGTTTAGTGCATAGCCTTGTTTGTTACTCTGAGGTTGAGTCTGAACTGTTACCCAGAGATCTACAGGCTATGAAAGTGGCCAGGGTATAGAGGGTCACTCTATTTGCATGTTATATTCTGTTCCAGTAGTTCAGATGGGGCTTTTGTATAGACATAAGCTAGTATGGACCATTTGTAAGAATTTATAATTTGAGGAGTAGAATGTAGGTAGAGCTTCAAAGCCTCAGGCGACTGTCTTTAGGGAACATTAGGATTTTGGTCTTATTTGTAGGGCTGCACAGATGTTCAAGATTTCCTTGCTGTGCATACAGATTTTAAGATTTGCAAGCTGTTCTTAAAACACTTTTAGATGAATTTGAAGATTTCTAGATTTCAGAGATTCATGCTGCAGAATAACTTGATGGCACATTAATAACTTTGCAGCAGATGGGAGTGGGAGAAAGGAGTTTCAAATCGTGGTTCTGAACTGAGCAAAGCTTTTTAAGCTTGAGACTTGAAGTAAAGTTGAACACTGTCATTATCAGTCTGTGGTTATTATTGACCGTGCCTTTGTCTCTCTCTCTGACCTGGGACAGGATGAATCTTTCCACATAATAGTTTTGTCAGAGCCAATGTATGTTGTAGTTTGAAAATGGTATTTTCCAATTTTAAAAGGTTTTGCTGAAGAGGTCTTGACCAGCTCTACCCCTGAGATATCCAGCAATTTTCAGAGCAAACCTAGCTGAAAATATAAAAACAAATTGAGATGTGGTTCACTGCTATGTCTGTTTTCAGTTCTACCTGAAAGGGAAAAACTAGTTGTAAAAATTAAGTTACATATCTGTGGAGCAAACTATGGTTTCACTGGCATAAGGTCAGCCCTGTGACAACATTGAGAGTAATTGTTTGCTGAGCAGTGTGAAACTGATTTTTCACTGATGCTCAGTACTGTAGCTCCCCCTTGGATTGAAAGGAAGATCTTCCCCTGGATTTAGAGAGGACATGGTGCTAATCCCCAGTTTTTTGTGCCTCTGCCAAAATAGGAGATTTAACATAATCTGACACAAGTTGCCTATGATACTCGTGTGTGGCTGTTAATTAGTGACTGAGATTTTAATGGTTATTTTGGCACAGCTGCCTGAAGAAGTTCACTAGTAGTCTGTTTGGTTCCTGATTTTTATAGATGTTCCAGTCGTAGAATTCTGTAGTTTTTAGGAATTATCTTGCCTGCTAATTGAGATTTAAGGTACATCCAACTGGGAAACAACACTGTAATATATCATGGGTGTCCTTATCATATTCTTGATTGGTGTGGATGAATCAGCCTTGGTAAAATAAAAAAAAAAGGGGAGGGGGGCAAATAAAAAAGGGCGATACTCCTCCTTTGAATCAATAATGTAGCAAGAGAAACATCTTACAGGGTTCTGAGGACCTCAGGTCATTTAAATGCATAGGAGAGCTAGTCAGAGAGTAAATGAAAAGATCTCAGAAAAAGATGGCTTAGTGTGCTCTGCTTAGAGGAGCTGTTACAACTTGTCCTGTGTAAATGACAATTTAGGCAATCAGGGTGTAGTTGAACAGCTGCTTCTATAGTTGTAGAGTTGTTCCGTTCTTATTCATGTTACGTGTTTTCTGGAGATGATGGAGTCTGCTTGCTGTTTGTCATGCCTTGTTTTCCAAGAAAGGGCAGAAAAAGCATAAAACCCCTGATTTTAATGTTTGTGATTTGATCTGATTTTGACTATAACATGGAAGAACAAAGGTATGTTAATGTTATATGCGCTCTTTTTATTAATTTTATTTAGGGTCTTTTTAAGCTGAATATTTAAAAGCAACTGATACTCTATTTTAAATTGGGTTCAAGCTTGGGTTTAAGATAAAGGAGTTCTGGTCTTATCCTAGCTAGTGTGTCCTTCACTTGCATATTCATGCTAGCTTTGACACCAGCTATTCCAAGAATGTGCCACCATGCAGAAAGTGAAAATGAATTATGCCAAGAAGGGAGCATGTACATACATCAGCAATTTGGTGCCCAGGAGAAGAAAAATCTGCATGTCTGCTGATGTCAATCTTCTTGATACGGTATTTTTGTAAATGCACGTGGGTTGCTATTTCTTTTAACCAGCTCAACAAAAAGGAAGTTTATTTTTAGTGTTTTAAGCTTCAGGGCATCACAATTAGCAGATCAAAATTGCCAGTCTGACTAGTCAACCTTCTGTTTGCTTTAGCAGAAACTATGACAGCAACATTGTTAGCATTCCCACTGGTATTTTGGAATATTCATTAAGGTCAATGATGGGATGGTGGTTTTGTGGCTGGGATAGAGTTAATTTTCTTTCTAGTAGCTGATATAGTGTTATGTTTTGGATTCAGTATGGGAATAACGTTGATCACACACTGATGTTTTCAGTTGCTGCTAAGTAGTGTTTAGACTAAGTCAAGGATTTTTTTTCAGCTTCTCATGTCCGGCCAGCAAGAAGGCTGGAGGGGCACAAGAAGCTGGGAGGGGACACAGCCAGGGCAGCTGACCCAAAGTGGCCAAAGGAATATTCCATACAACATGTTGTCATGCCCAGTATATAAACTGGGGGGAGCTGGCCTGGGGGGTGTGGATTGCTGCTCGGGAACTAACTGGGCATTGGTTGGCGAGTGGTGAGCAATTGCATTGTGCATCAATTGTTTTGTATATTCCAATCCTTTTATTAGTATTATTGCCATTATTATCATTACTATTTTCTTCCTTTCTGTCCTATTAAATGGTTCTTATCTCAAGCCATGAGTTTTACTTTTTTTTTTTCCTCTGGTTCTCTCCCCCATCCCACTGGGTGGGGGAAAGTGCATGAGTGGCTGCATGGTGCTTAGCTGCTGGCTGGGATTAAACCATGATGTGGGATCAATTTTTTTAATTTTTTTTTTTCCCCTCCTGTTTTCAATCTCTTTGGTTTTACAAATTTTATTCTACAGCTGATGGTGGGAAATGCTGGGCTGATGAGCTCATTTGCAGTAACTCACTTGCAGCTGTACTAGAATACAAACAAATTTCTATTAATTGTGAAATATCTGTCTTACCTGACTTACGGCAAGTAATTCAGTTCCTGTACACATCTATTGGTTGGATTCTTTTAGCTGACACAGCCAAGAAGTTCAGCAGTGGTTATTAGGGAAGTTTTAGAGTGGGCTAAAATCTACTCAGTTTATAGGGCAGTTAGCAGCTGTTGGCTTAATTCTAATGACTTTATTTGGAAAAGAATCAAGGTATGATAGTCTTAACAATATCTTGAGCAAAAGAAATGGAGAAATATTGAGAAAATGAATTTAAATATGGTTTAATTTTAGCAAGAGGTTGTCACCAAATTAGTATTCAAAAAATTAATTTATTTTTAAGAAAGCATTTTGATGACTAACAAGAGCTAGCGAACAGATGGATGAGCCCCCAAGCCTACTTAGAAAAGTGCACATAGATGAGACTATCAGATACAGTGTGTTTCAGCATACTTAGCTACTTCGGAAGAACTTGCACTATCATATCACAAACATAGTGAATAAACAAATGTATATTGAGTTGATGCTGAGTAGTACAGAATATAGGATATTGTCTCACATATATGTATATTTATCCTATCTTATATATCCTAGGACACAGCCTCAGACTACCAAGCATAAACTATTGAACGTGAAACACTAAAGTATGATGACCCTCCGTCAAATCTGTGGTCAGATTTGCACTGGATTAATCTGAGGACTAATCTGCAGGTGGACAAACCCCCTGCTATATATGCATAAATGTTGAAAGTAAAAAAAAAAAAAAAAAAAAAAAAAAAAAAATTCAGGGGGTTACCTGTATGCTAGTGAAATTAACTGAACAATTACTTAGTTTTCTGTTTTGCTAAAGCACCTTGACATAAATCAGTCAAAGAATTAACATGACTGAGCTACTTTGGCCCAACCCTTTATGACAATACCTGTATAAGGAAATAAATATAAGTGAACTACATATAAAAAAGATTTAGTGTCTTCCTGGAGCTTTTATTTTCCCTGTGCTCTGTTCTGTGTTGATCAAGTCACAATTCAAATAACTGATGATGAAAAAACAATATGCATCTTGAACCTGTTTGGCTTTGCCATTTAGGACTGGCACTCATCTGAAAGTTAGCTATATCATAGGATACCAAGTTTCAGTAATTTCCATTTGAATATTTTTTTTTTGGAACACTTAGTTATTTTGATGTCAGTAGGAAAATAATTACTGAATTTGTCATGCTTTTCTCTGCCTTTTGCAAGTTCATTGCACCCATATTAAAGATCATTTAGGGAGGTTCTGTTATTATTTTATTTAAATGTTACAATTTATATTCTTCCCCCTCCTTCTCACCAGAAGAAGAATCCAAGAGTATAAAAAAAATTATAGTGAATTCAAGATGTTCTGATGTGTCTGGGTTTGAACCTTACTGCTGCTCTTTGCCTCGCTCCAATGGCATGAAACAGATGTCACCTCAGCTCGCAACTTCAAAGGGGATTCCCCAGGCAGGAACATGTGGGAAACTTAAAGCTCATATTGTTTCCCCAGGGGAAGCTTGTTCCTTCTGGTGCTCACTTGTGTTCCCCTTTAGACTAGGTTCTTGGCTCTGCAAAAGCTGTGTGTACAATGGGCAGAGCCTGTTTTACTCTTAGCTCGGGTTTGGAGACTTTTTTTAAACTTGTCTGTGTTGCAAATGCATTGTTACTTAAATATCTCTTCAAATTCATTAACGAAGTCTAGCCTAATTTTAATCAGTAAGATTTAAAAATGCTTTATTGTGTGTTTTCATTGTAAGTGTTTTACAGATGTACGTTAATCGGGAGAAGTTCTCTACCTAACTGGAGACACTATATTCAATCATTTTGTTCCAAGAATGATTATAAGCCTGAGAGTAAACATTACAGACAAAATTCTCCCATGGTTACACACCAGTCTGCATCGCATCACTGAGATAAGTAGGCCAAGAGGAATTTCTTGTCATATTCTACTTTGTGCAAGACCAGTCCAGAAAAGGGGAAAAATCACATTGTTCCTACTTCTGTGTTTCTTATCGGATCTGCTGTTTCACTGGCATAAAAATTGGGTGATGCAGGAAAAATTTGAGACTATAGAGGCATTCAAGTGTTGGCATTTTAAACGTCTCTGATGTAAATTGAGCACAATCCTGCTGTATGCCCTTGGTAGATGAAGTCAAACGCCTGCCCCCTCTCACACCTACGTCTATTGAAGTAAAGAAGGGTTTGTTCAAGTGGAACAGTGGGTTCTAGGAAATGGAATTGTAATTTTAAAACAAAAGATGAAAGGCACTGTATATGCTAATGCTTTTTATTGGTAGTTATTTTCTAAAGTAAACGAAAGCCTGGAATTGCCCTGGCATTGCATAATATAGAAGATAATAATTTATAATAGCTAGTACATTAATTAACTTTTGTAACAGATGTTCTGTGAATTTGTTTAAATGTGTACTTCATTGTTTTGTAGTCCCCAGTGAGTCTATTGAGTGATACAATTTTTTGTGGTTGTGAAAGGTTGTTTACTGCTACTAAAAACCTAGAGAATATTGGATTGTTTTATGTAGTCACTTCATTTTTATGGTTTGCAAAATAGTAGCAAACTTAAACTGAAGTCAGTGAAGGAAGCACCGGATTTCAACAAGGGCATCTGTAAATAACAGTACAGGTAGCTTCATGCACAAACCATGAAAAATCATCTCTGGCCTGTTGTCAGTTACCCTTGTCAAAACTGCCAATAACAAGGCACTGAGCCTAAGTGCCAGCCATTGCTTAACTGGAAAGGCTTACTTCAGATTGCCCACAGTTACAAAGAACTATGAAGATACAAAGTAGATAATGGAAAATGGGTCTCTTAGGAGAGTACAAAACCCAAAGAAGTAGCCATATGTATCTTCTTGCTCTTACAATCTGCGCTATCATCATCATCTTCTGAGATCCAATCTTTTCCACAAAATCCACAAAGTGAAGTAGAATTGCAGGAATATAAGGCAATGGTGGAACACCCACTGGACATCTTTATCGGGAACATAAGATAGATATCCAACCAAGAATAGCTTATCCAACTAAGAAGCATTACTGCCTGGAAGTCATTTATTCCTTAATTAAAATGCTAGATTCTCAGGAAATTGGTAAGCTTTCTGAAACGAATAGAAATAGACTGCTTGGCACCCTTTGAGGATCTGGGCTACTGCGTTGACCTATGTGTTGGCTAATGAACCTTCCAAGATGCATCTTTTGACCTGGAACCAACTCCTAGGCTACTATGGTAAATGGCATGTGTTTTGGCATGGTTATTTCTTCTAAAAAGCCTCATAAAGAAGCTAGAGGAAGTTTCACAAAACACTTTGACTTCTAATATTATCCTGAAAACATCAGAATTGCATCTGAAAGCAATTTATAATCTGTCACAAAACTCTGTGCTGACGTATGTTTTGTTAATTGAACTTCTGAGGATGTGCAATTCCAACGTGTCTGTTTAAAGAAGCAGTGTTGCTTACCTGTTTCACGTATTCACAGCTAAGCTAAACTTTCATCTTTATTCTGCTCAGCATTGCTGTTTCTACTAAAACCTAATACATTATTCATAACTGCTTCTAATTTTGGCCTAACTTTGAACTGGAGATAATTGGAATGTCTTCAATTGTCTTACATGTTCACACATCAAAGAACATCAAGTCAGCAGTCAGCATTGTTCTTGTGGTATATGTATGTGTCTGTTTTGAAGAGTGAGGAAATATTGTTTTGCTAGTGATACTGGGATGTTCCCCACTCTTCTTTCAAAAATAAATGACGATAAATTCCTAATGATCTTATAGAAGTGATGCCATAGGTTATCATGTTCAATGCTGCAGATCTGTGTCAGTACAAAACTCATTGGAGGCAACAGAATTCATCTGAGTGACTTCAGTAGGTTTTAGATAAAGCTCCATGTAAAGGTTGATTTTCAGTGTTACTTAATCACTCCTTTCCTTTTGGTGCTGCAAGGCTGTTACGCAGAAATCATCAGCGCTTCCAGGTATCCTACATATCCTGTATTTGCTTTTCTGCTACTCGTACCTGTTTCGTCCTTTCCCCCTCCAAACTCAACCCAAATTCAGGTGAAACTGATAAGGAGTGCAGTGAGAATCAGAAGATGCGTGCTGTTCAAGTAGTGGGATTTGCTGGGTAATTTTAGCGAGTACTGCTTGGGAGGATTGCAGCGTGCAAGGTCCTGTTTTGCTGGATTAACCTTTGATGCACAGCATGTTTATGGCTTGACATGACACCTGTTTCCTAAGAAACTGAGAATGTAGTAAGACACATGGGTTCTCCTGCAGGAATAGGAGGTATGCTGAGTATCTGAGACTGATGAAGATGGGGAGAGCAGAGTTTAGACATGGGCTGAAGAGTGCTGCTTGAACTGCATTGCATTGCAACTGGTATGAATCTGATCACATCAAATGAAGGGAACTCGCAGAGGCTCAAGTACATCACGTGCCTAATTCCTGTTTGAAATGTTGCAAATATTCCATAATAACTACAGTTGTATAAACGTGCAACCTCACAAATGTTACGGTGCTTTTTTTCTTCCTGCAAGCTAGACGCAGTTACAAACAGCCTCTCACTGGCACACGCTTATAGACATTTGCAGTGTATGAAATGATGAAAAATTTTTTGGGGATTAATGTGTTAAGCACTAAAGTGCTTTACTGTATAATTTGCAATAAGCCATATTACTTTTTTCTACAATCACAAGTCACTGTTTTTGTTACTGAGCTAAATGGCCTCACCTTTTTTTTTATTATTGCTTTTCCCTATAATCCCTTTCTCTCTATTGTGATAATATACTTGACTTTCAAAGTCAGATTCTGCATGTATTTTTTTGTTTTAAACACAGATACAAATTGTCTTATTAACGTGGCTAGCAAGAGCAAAAAATTAAAGATTTTGCTAATTTTTTTTAAAGTCTGGATGTACTATCTCTGTCAAAGTGGCTATTAATATTCTACAAACCTGGGACCTCCGCTGAGTTGAGATCATAGCACTTCAAATGTTACAGCACTGAAGTTACACCCCAAGTCAATATGCATAGGTAGTACTTAGATTTATCCTGAAGTTGCCCATTCAGTTTCCTACCAAGATCTCTGCTCAGTTTAGAAGATAACCAAAGTTATTACAGACTGCAAGTGGCTGATATATCTTCCTTGGCAACAGCCAAAAACTAGCAAAATACCATTTGAACTGGATTCAGGCATCCATAGACACCAGCAAGATTAGTACCTATAACTGAAAATCAGTTCCTTGCTTTATAAATAGATCACAGTTCTTTTCTGCACCTTTCAATTTTTCTTTTCCTATTGTTGATGAATAAACAGTAGATGTTGATAAAAAAAATAATTAATTTCTCCCTCCCAAAGAATGATTTATACCAAGCCTGTTGGGCAGTCAGGTAGTTTACTTAAAAGTCACCTACTTGCTTTTAGAAAGTAGTTATTAGGTGGGCTTATTTATTCCTTTTTTAATCCTTTGTTTTCATATTTTGACCAAAATGAGTTCTTATGTAATTGATTTTTGAAATAATGAAGTAGTTAAAAAGAAAAAGGAAAGATGTTTAACAAGTCCATTATGCTCAAATGCTCCCAAGGATAGTTTTGAAGGTGGCAGCTCTAATTTTACTGTGATATTGTTTGTGTTTGTACAAATTAGGTGTCATCTTTGGGACATATCCTGAACATGCATCCATCTGTGTATGGCCAGAGAGCTCCAGTAGTTAATAGTTTGGATTTTATTTGAAAGTCTTGTCTGAGAGGATGCTGTAAGTTAGTGCACTGTTGTGTGCTAACTGGGGAGCTTACAGGTGAATTCATGCCTGATTTTTTGAATACAAATAAAATTGTACCCTCAGTTGGGTGTGCGAAGTGGTCTGGAATGACGCAGTAGGATAAAATAATCTGGAGTTTGCCTGTGAGGAACAAAATAGCCATTCCCAGAAGTTACAGTTTTGGATTGGTCCAAACACTGAAACGGCTGAAGCCTTCTTCAACAAGATTTGGCTACAAGTTGAGTGAGTTTAAAGCATTTGCTGTAACTATGTTGCTTTTGAAGGATTGAAATACTAATTCAACTACTAGTAATATGCTATCTTTTAAAACCATCAATCTGATCTTTAAAATTTGATATTTTACAATTCACATTACAAAGGAAGTGTACTTACACTGCTGCTATAATAATTATAATGATATTACATATGATTTTTTATTTAAGCTTTTTTTATGCTTAAATATCTTAAAATTCACTAATGGCATTTATGCCCAAATTATTTGAACAGGAGTTTAGATTCTGTCCCTTTAAAGTACACGTCAAGGCTTAGACACACTGTTGCTGTGTTGCGCTTTACTTACAAGCAAGTACCTATCATAGGCATTTGCAATATGTGTGGGTTTCTTTCAAGTGTATTTTTAATCGTCCTTTTTCTGTTTTATCATATAAAAAGGTAACCTTTAACAGAAAAGCTAGCTGGCAACACAGTACCCCAAACTGAGCTAGCTAAATAATCTGCTCACATTTCTGATTGCTTTGAGGACTGTTCCTGTATAGTTATGGCAAATGTCCCAACATCATCTTTCATATCCTTTTAGTGATAATCTGTGTTCAGCTCTCAGCTGCAAAGAACTAAAAGAACATTTCAAGCCCACACAAAGTCTGACGAGAGCTCGCGGCTGTGTACAATTTAGAACAGCAAGCTGCATGTTCCCTGTTGCAGCACTGAAGATGGTCAGGATTTTATTTATTTATCATTTTTTAGCATTATTCAAATACAGCTGATATGCACCAGAAAAAAAATTTGAAAATCAGCAATTTTTTCATTCTATGCTAGCAGAATAAATAATTTGGTAAAACTATGAGAAAGAAGGAGGGTAAGGATGGATTGAAGATGCAGAGAAGTTTTTTTTCTCCTTAACTTGTTGGTGAACAATAAGGAAAGAAAAGTCAGCCCAGGAAAGGCATCACTTACCTTGTAAGCTTTTAACCTTTCCCCCAAAGGCCTGTCCTGCAAATCCCTTGAAGTCCTGTGTTCAGCTACCAGCATGTTTTGCTACCCATCTTCTCCTTCCCCTCCTCCAGCCATCTTCCTTCCCCTTCCCCCAACTTTCTATTAAAAGGAAAGCTACCAGGAGCTCATAAGTAACAGGCTCATGCTTTCAATCAAAGGAGAGAGCTGAATAGCCTTCCACTCGGAGTGAGTTCAGCAGATCTAGAGTCAGGGCCCCTTCATTAATGAGAAAGGAATCTGTTCACCTTCTGAAATCTTTCAGCACTCCCTGAAGCTGCCTGAACCACACAACTTGCATTTCTCATGAATTTCCCCACTGTGGCCACAGTTCCGTTTCTCTCTTTCTCTCCTTCATCCCTTGAAAACCAAATATGCAAAGGTAATTTCCCTGCTCTTGTACAAGTAGATCCTGAGGTTCCTGATCTTTGTTTGCTCGTTAGAAGATGCCATTTCAAATTAACTCCCTCCTTTCCCTGGCCCCCAAACCCGTGGTTTCAGTGAAAAAAAATTAGTTGGGCTTAGACTTACATACAAGGAAAACTAACATTTGCAACAGGCTTGCCGGGCATGTGCACAGTGCAGGTCCAAACATTGGTTTTGATTCTCAGGCTTGGTGGTTTCCACTCACGTTTTTTCACTCAAACCTCTTGTTTCAGTTCACACCAACTGAGTTTTGTTTTGAGTTTACAGGGGTTAGAATGAACCCTGGAAACTCAAATGCAAAGCTCCACTGGAACAGCTGCTGTTCTCTTGATCCAAACTACATTATTGCCTAAATTGCTAAAGTCATCCTTAGCTTGTGAAACTTAGCTCAGGTTTGCTGAAAACCTCATTAACCTACCATGATACCTGCTTGGTTTGGGAGATTTTTATTAGCTGATTTTTTTTTTTGCACTAATTCTATATCATAAATATTAATATGACTTCAATACCCCACCGCATCAGGAATTGTATATCTTCATTCCACATGTTGTCAGAAATAGAAAGGCATTCTTTGTCATTATTCCAAAAAGGAATTTTTTTACAATGTCTGTATCTATGTTATGTCTGTAATATTAAAGGAATAGTTACCATCAATGAGAGAATAAACCAGTGAGGGAAGACATCATATGTGACTTCCACCAGATGGGTCCCAAGCTTGCACAGAACAGGTATGCAGTTGTTATTCTATGGGTGGTCTCATATATAGTACTTTGATCTGGGGACCAATGTTTTGGTAGCACTCCTGCTATGATCACATATGTAAATATAAATGACTTTGCTTGTGACAAGTATAGGGGAAGATGCTTTGTGCATGGCAATAGGAATTGAAAAGGAATGGGAATTGATAAGAAATGCGTACTTTATAGATTCAATGTAGCTGAGCATAGGTTTAGGTTTTGATAGCGCCTTTGACATCAGGCAGTTTTGGTTGCCATTATAGTATGCAAATGGTTATGGTCAAAATTCAGACTGAATTTGTCAAATTCGGGCTGGATGGCCAAATTCAGACTTCTGTGGTCTTTAGATCCATTCCACTTCAAGAGTTATCCTTTTTTATTAATACTGAACTGATAGTGAATTTTTTTCTGTTAATTTCACTGGTGGAATCAGGAGAAAAAGTCATAATACGTAAGAAAGAAATTTTTGATTGTTGAGCTCTCTTTGTTATTTTATGTTGATAGCATGTACACTTCAAGGATATAGTGACTAACTGAAACTGATAATCTGAGTGAAAAGTACCTAGAATTCTTGAATAAGCAAGAGAGAACTTGTCAAAACAATCCCCGTGCAATAAAGATTTCCATGGGAGAAAATAACGACTAGAGAATGCACAACTGGAGTACTGTGTATGTGATGTTAAGTACTGTGGGTGCTGATTGCTTGCTAATTTAAATAGATATTGTGAGTGCTCAAAACCAGGATATGAAGTGCTGGCAGTAGCTTTCTCTGCCTGACAATCGTGAAAGAATAATTTGTGGTTGGAATTACAGATATAGCTGTAAGATTACAGGCATGACCAACTATGTTTCCCTCTTCTCCCCTTCCATTTATTTTTTTTCATGCCTAAAGTAACTTAATTGAGGACTGAAAATAATTGGATCAGAACAGAGGGATGAAGGTATCCCAAGTGGAGATCAGTAGTACAGTAGCAGTAAGGTAAGATGCTGGTGTACGGCAAAGCACATCACTGCAGCAAGCGACTGTAAAGTCTGCCAAACAGAGTGCCAGTTTGGTGTGACTCAGTCACTGGCACGTGAACAGCCGATCAGTTGTTCCTGGTGTCAGTGGTGAATATCCTTAAGGCTACGTATTTGTGCTCCTGCCCGTGCCTACTCTTCCAGCTGTTTGGCGGCAGTGCCTCCTGGCACGCTTTGCAGCAGCCTACGCAGCAGAGGGGAAGGGTTCACTTCTGCTCTCCAGGCTTGTTTCTATACTAGCAAGCATTTCTCTCCTTGCTATCATTTCAAATCAGGGAAGGGAGCTGCTGCTTGCCAGGACTGCACTTGGGCTGTGACCTCCGACTGCTCCTGTAACCAGGCTCCCGGGGCGACTGCTGTGCTCCTCTCACCTGCCTGGGGAGCTCAGCCTCCCCGCCGAGCCTCGCACCCCAACGCTTGCCAGCCGCCTGTGCAGCCTCACGGTCCGTCTTGCTACTCTCTGCCCTTTGAAAGACTAAGAAATCAAGGCTTTTAAAGCGTGAAACTCCTCCTCTCATTGCTTGGCGCTAGCATTGCTTTCAAATGCAGCTGGTATTCCCTTGTACTTCAAACAAGCCACTGAAACTCTGGGTTAATTCTCACAACACAGCGATCGCCGACTGATTCGTGTGTGTGCACGTGCGCTGCAGGGGTGGCTTGAGGCCCCGTTGTGCAGCCGTGCCAAAACCAGGCAGGGCGGAGGCGTCCCGGCTGCAGTCCCTCGCCTCTCTGTGTTGCGTGTGGGGAAACTGAGGAAGGCAGAAGTGGAAGGAGCTGGCCTGGGTCACACACTAGGTGAATCGTGGGGCTGGAAGGAGAGCCTGGGTGGCCTGGACCTTTCACCAGTTGCTTCCTCCTCCTTGCCATGCCCTCATCTGAGTATTTGGCTTCCATTTTGCAGCTTTGTTTGGCTTCCCTTCTCTGGAAGCACGGGGATCGTTTGAGCCCCTCTGGTGCAATGACCTGCTTTTTTCAGGGGTTTTCTGGTTAGGCTCACCGTGAAGAACAAAACTCCTAGGCATAGCTGAAGCTCCTTGCAGTGATTAAAACTGCACTGTGCCCACAGCAAATGGCATGGGAACGTTTCAAGGACTGCTCATTTGTGACTCGTTCCCTGCAGCTGTGCCCAGAAGTAGTTTATTTAAAACTTGTGTTCCTATTTCAGTATTCTGAGAGAGGAGCGTTCAGGCTCTTTTAAATTCTGCCTAATAGAAACTAAATTAAATCTTACTGTCATCTATCTTCTATACTCTTATTGTTTTAGAATCGATTAAAAGCTTGTTTACTGTTACGTGGGCTGCTCTGGATTTTCAGGTAGGCAAAGAATGTCGTCTTTTGAATTATTTAAGGTTGTGTTGGAACAGTTACCTATTTGCTTTTCTATTGCTACTAAATTTCAGAAGAGGCTAAGGGGGGGTGAAAAAGGCACGCAAACAACTCTGCAAGTCCCACCGTTGCCACACAGGAAGGTCCGTCCTTAAACCAATTTAAAATCTGGGGCTGTGAGCCTTTGCCTTCTGTTTTGTTACTGCCGAGGTTAACAAGTCAAGGGTCAGGGCATTAATCAGTGACTATGGTGCAGAAAAGAGTTGCTAAACTTGTGGTGAAATACAAGCTTGCTGTCATGGGAACAGAGTGGGAAAGGCAACCTTTGGGAAGAGCCAGCCTTACCCAGCCACGGGCAAGGGGGAGAGCCTGGTGGGGGCACCTCTGCCTGGAGCCCTGGTTTAATGCTGATCTACATCTGTGCGTGTCTGTACTCTGTGTTTAATCTTAATTTTTATGGGTTTTCCTGTATCCTTTAACAAGTCAGTAGCCTGCTAGAGTCTGTTTCCTAAAAATTAAGGTCAGTCATCAAATGCCTGATTATCATTGCTTGGTCTGAATGGTGAGAAAATACTAAGTAGTTAAGGTGAACCCCGCAACCCCAAAAGTTTCTGAGATGTTATCCTTGCCCAGCAGTAACTGAAGCTCTAAATCCTCTACTCCGTCTGCTGACAAGTTTCCTTTAGCACAACCCTTTAAGACAGGAACTGTTAGCAGAGTGTACAGCTTTTACAGTGCAGTTCTGAGTCATGATACTGGAAGGTGCTGAGCAGCTGTAATGCCCATCAGTTTGTTATTATTAATTAACAGAGAGAACTGCTTCATGCAGATTCTCCCTTTCTTTCATGCACTCCGCCTGACTTCTTTATTTAGTTTTTTGTTGTTTAATTTGTGATCAAAATGTGAAGATGCTGCTTTTGTGAAGAGATCTATGTAAATTAAGAGATTATTATTAATTTCTTTAGAATACGCAAATCAAATTTCATGTTCTCATTCAAAGCAGAGACTCTTTTCTCCTGGCTATCACCAGTCTACAGGGAAAGCTGTTGCACTTTAATATAATTCCTGAACCATTAATCACACTGACTATAGTTTTGCAAGAGGCAAAGCTTTAGTTGCTTACTGTCTGTTCTTTAAACTTAAGCTATTTATTTACTGTGCATCCTCACTCCTCCCTTAAGATCTTCAGAAGTGAAAAATGTAAGGGTATACCAGTTTGTTCTCTCACTTAAGTGTGCAAACACTTTTCACAGCTTTTTTCTGTGGCAGAAGCAAGATCAAAAGATGTGGCAGAAGGTAACATAAAATAATGTGTCCAAACTAGATTCTGGTTATAATTTGGAAGCATTCAGTACTGCCATCTGTTTGGTAGTCCTGAAACATATATGGATGCTCCATAGCACAGGTCAGAGAAACCTGGCAATTGCTCTAATTTGCCTATAGTCTCTGTGGTTCCCAGGGACCTGGACATAATGTAGAGATAACTGGGGTCTGGTCGTACCCCACCTCAGTTTACTGCCTTCGGCTGCTGCTTTGCTATCCTAGCTTGCCCATCTCCCTTCTCTACAAGTAGTGCAGACTTACTCTTCTCAGTTCAAAATATCATCAAAGCTACCGGTAGATGTTATCCAGCGTTACCTCTGCAGATATCATCAGCATATGAGATAAATAACACTACCTTTGGTGTGTTACGGCTATTCTAGTTTATTCTCAAAAATCCAGTTTGGCTAAAATGGTTGCGTGTATTACTGAGAGACTTACAGTACCAGTTTTAGGATTCAGTTACTCTATGTTGTACAACTGTTATTTGCATAAAGAAAAAAGTAGTAACGTTCATTTCTGTTATTGCTTAGTGGCAAAAACTGTAATGAGGTGTCTGTTGCTGATGATAAACGTGTACAGTCCCTGACAGCAAATGAAATTTTGGCCAGCTGATTCCTAGCCTGCATTTTCCTAATTTCTTTCCCTTTGGTCAGTAAATTGTGTTGGTATTGCTTTTGCAGATTATTTTTATTTCATTTTAAGACCTGTTTCTCATTTTAAAAAAAGAATTAAAACTTTTATCAGAAAAATCAGACTTATTTCCAATCTGTTATTTTTCACTGTCAGTTTCCTAACCTATTTCCTTCCTCAAGGGACTTAAATATATGAACTTCTAAATACAGAGATAGGCAGTTTTTCTCCTTCTTCTATTTCTTTTCTTTTTAAGGGATTTTTTTTTTTTTTTTAGGTGTTTTTTTTTTTTTCTCTAGTGCCTGTGAGGCTGGAGCCCTGGAGATTTCAAGCTTCTTTCATCCTCCAAAATGTCAGCAATTTCAAAGTAGTGGGTTCCTGGATGATTCTTTTTACATGCTCTACAGTACTCTTCAAACTTGACTTGCAAGCTCTTTCTCTGCAGGTGAGAAGGGAGTGCGGGCACGGGACACATTTATACCCTAGACTTTCTGGCTGAAACAGTCACCAGGGAGAGGAAAGCACCCCAGCGCAAGCAAGCTGTGCATGGTCCAAAAGAATGACATTGCTTTTTGCATCTCCACCCTCTTTTTGTGGCCTCCTTCTGAAGTTTGCAAAGGAGCAAACTCATGCAGCTGAAAGCCAGCTTTAGGATGTCTTAGCTTTCTGTTCTTGTAGTGGAAAGAGATATTAGAAACCATCAAACAAAACCAGCTATGTCAAGTCCCTTTCTGTTGCAGTCTGTGATCTACACGCTGCAAGAACTCTCAGCCTTCAGCTAATTTTTCTTCTTTCTGGGTTACAAACTACCACATGACAGAGCTGGAGATTTGTAAAGGCTTGTGTGTGGGGGTCCAGCGTGTCTCTTCATTTAGACCAGAAGATGATGGGGGGGTGAAGGGAAGCAGGGAATGGGAATAAATCCTATTCCTGGTAACCAAACCCAGCAGTGGTAACGAAGAGGCCAGCAACTGATAGGAGAGGAATGAAATTAAGAATGCTGCTGTGAAAGACAGCTGGGCTGCATGACCAGGTTAGTACAGAGAAAGGAACAAGGCAGAGAAGCAGGTACATGCTGGGGGGAACAGAGGGAGATGTGGATGAGTTGGGAAAGTAGTACGTGTAAGGAAGGAATGCAGAAAAGAGGATGAAGAGAGGAATGAAGAAGTGGGACAAGGCCAAGTAGAGTATGCGATAATCTTTGACCTTAAAACATCAAAGGCATTTAAAACTTGTCAAAAGTTATTTTCTCCACAGATGTTTACTGCGTATTACTTTCTTAGAGGAAGGAAAGGTGCTTCCCATGTTAATATGAAGGAGGAGTTTCAAGACAAATGTCGTCTTAGATTTGTGTGGTCTATTCTGGGCAAAAAAGAAATGGCTGTGTTTAAAACAAAAATATCTGTGTGCAACAAAAATATCTTTTTTTTTTTTAATTGTATATTATGATATTGAGGAATGGTCACTCTTTCCTTCAGTCTGTGCTCAGGATTTCCTTATTTTACAATGTGTGAGGGGTGCAGCTGTTGTACCGCTTTTATTTCAATGGTATGAGCAAGGGCTTAACTGTAGCATAATTAGAGAATATTGTTTGACAATTCAGGAAAGGATCTTCTAAACATTTTTCTCTGAGAGATGACCTGTACCCTTCCAAGGAAGCATATTCTAATTCTGGCTGAAACATCCCCCCTAAATTTTCAGTCCTTAAAGCATAAAAAATTGATCCACTATTGCCAGGCAGTCCTCAGAAGATTGGTTCTTTCATGTTCTCAAGGTGCAAACCATAGTTTTTGGATGTAAAAGCTGTTATTGAATCTTAATTGAAGTCTGCACAGTAATAACCTACAGGCAAGATTCTGCAAAGCATGAAGATACATTGTTTGAGTTTCTTGGAGCTTGGAGTAATCTTTACGGCTACAGATAGATGACTCTCTTTCCATTTAAGTATCCTAGAGCATATTTAAGGCAAGTTTAATTAAACCAAATCCATAATCAATTATTGTTCTTTCCCTGCTTCCCCTTCATTGTTAAAGTCTTTTTCAATGGAATGTTAAGTACCCTGTCAAATCTTTCAGTAATACACAAAAAGGTTATATTAAAAAAAAAGCTAGGATTCTATTAAGAGAAACTCCTTTTTTCTGAGTGAAAAAAAGCATGACCAGTTTAAGAACAGGGTGAAAGAATTTCTTGGACTTAATTTTGAAGAAAGTTTAGCAGTTGTGAAAAAGATGAAAGTAGCAACTTGGAATGTGTATTTTCATAGGTACGTTTAGGTAATAACATCTTATGTAGAAGAAAATCCCAGATTATTTTTTTTTTCTTCTCTTGATATGTTATTTTCTACTCCCATGGAAAGAAAATAAATACAGGATCTAGATGCAATGCTCTCTTATGCTAAACTGGAATGAAATACACAATTCTTGTTTTGCTTCATGTTGCTTTGTCCTTCGAAGCGTACAAGAAGCAAATTTGGAAGGTAATGTTTCATGAGAGCTTGTGGTTCCCAGGCTATCATAGTGTTTGTCATCTTGTCTCGGGTGGTGTAACTGAGTGTGACAGATGTACTACAATTTCCCTACCACAAATAGGAATGTTTCTTTTACTTATAGGCTGCTAATTGCTTAGCTGTCGTATTTTGCAAAGCTGTGTGAAGATAAGGAGGAGGGAACACTTGGAAGAAAAGAAAAAAACCAAACCATAGTTTTGGTGCTGTCAGAGGAGTGGGTGTTATATGTGGGAGGTAAAGGTGTAGGAAAAAGGAGTGACATTTACTGAACTTATTGCTCAGGATCCTTGTAGTTCAGATGTGCCTACTGATGGTATTTGTAGACTAGTCCATGTGTGAAAAAGGAAAAAATGACCTTATTATACTTAAAAAGGAAAAAAAAAACCCCTCTAGCCTCCATTCCATCTAAATCAAAAAGCATATTTAGCAATTCAGAGTAGTCTTTTGTGCCTTCACAACTGTCAAATCTGTCACATACAAAGGCTACATCAATGAAGGGCATGTATTATATTAGAAGTGCTTAATGCCAATAAGTAAAGCCTGGTGAAAATTTAAGAACAGGTATAGGGGGTCTTTAGCTGTTGACTGCTATGATTAGCTGAATGCCATATGGCTCAGTTGCACAGTTCTCTGACTTGAAACATCATCAGCTATCCTGCATGAGTGTAATATCTAAAACTAAACATACTGCAGAAGACAATTGATATAAGGCTCCACAGAGAGCAGACCTACCTGCTCTTTATTTACTCTTTAAATTTTTGGTGGGTGAAATGAGCTAGGCAGCACTATGACCATGCTGTTATTTACTCCAGTGAAAGAAATAAAAATATTTGATGTGTTGTTTTCATGCTATTAAGCTCCCAAAGGCTAACTACTGTGAAGAAGATAATGTAATATTTAGTCGTCAAGTTTGGGATTAATGGATTAGGATACATAGTTAGTAAAAATCAGCACTTGTCACATCTGTGCAAGTCCCATGAGCTATAACCATCTTGAACATCTCTATTGTTCCAGTCGTTTTCAATTTTGTTTCCTACCCTGCAGAATTTCCCAGGAGATGTGATGGGTCAGTAGCAGGCCAAAGAAGGACTTCAGACCTAATCTAATCAATATTGTGACAAACGTAATGCAAGAAGCTATGTCACCTTGGAATCCCAGTACATTTTATCAGCTCTGCGCCTAATGAGATGTGACAGCAAGGTTGATCTGTGACTCCTTAGGACAGGAGAGAAGTTGTCCAAGGGCTTGTGCAAGGATGGCTGTGTGACAAAGGATAATCTAGCTCCATGATGGCCGTAGCTAAAGGTTGAAACTAGGGGTCCTTACTTACACATCAAACATCAAATAGTTATTTTAATAACCTTCATTTTCAAGTGAACTGATTATTCATTTATTACATTTTCAGCTCCTCTAACATGTCATCTATATTAAAAGAGATGGTAACTATATCTGTTTCAGTGGAAGGTTCTGAAATTGGTTTCACAAATTAGAAAACAGTAGTCACTGGCTTTATACGTATTCCAAGCAAAGCACTTTCACTTCTGTCCTCTGTAATGTTTTAATATTTTATTTTGAATTGCCCCTTTTTGCAATCACATACAACTAGATCACCTGTTCCACCAGTATGTGATGTTTCTATGAGACTAAAGTCAGTGACTTTTACTTCTTTTGTCCTGTAATTTGCTCCCTCAGTACTTCTTTATCCTAAATTTAACTGCTACCTTAGTAGTCTTCGCTGATGTATTCTGGTGTGCACTCTCAAATTTTTGTGCCATTCTAGTTTTGAGGTGGCAGCTTTGCTAGAGATTTTTTTTACAATAACCTCATTTTCTGTACTCGGGATTGCATATAACATTACCAAATTTGACAGTTTCTGTCCTTAATTCTAATCATTCTAGTTTCTCTGCCCAGCTAGGTTCGTCGAGACCCTCCATGTTTTGACCCATCTCGTCTGTTGTCTTTATAGTTTCTTTGTTCTTAAGTGTTGTCCATGTACTGTGATGCTACCTCTACCAGGTTATTCTCAAGGCATTTGCTTGCTCTGTCCCTTTACCCTCAACTTTCCACCTCAGAATGAATGGTAATTACTGTCAAAATGTTCTCATGCATAGAAATCCTGTGAACATATAGACTATCATTTGGATATCTGGAAACTAGTTATGGTATTACTATCATAACTATCAATGTTGGTCAAGAAGCTCTCATATCTTATTCCTTTTCCTTGGGGGAGATAACCTTTGAAGTATTTTGTGAAAATTTACCAGTTTCTTCTCTACACATAATATTTTAACATGAAAAATTATATTGCTTGTCCTTTAATTTAAGAGCAAGCTGTTTCTGAATCTTATTTTCAATTATTGAAGTTTTCTATATGAGGATTTCCATAAATTGCCTTGATATGTAAATAGTGGAGCAAAGCTGCCTTATACTTTTTACTAATCCTGCAATTACATTCCGTAGAGCCTTTTTACTTTCCTTAATATGAAACTAAACCCTCCTCTCACCTCATATGCACTAAGAATTATGGACGTGGCAGCTAAATCCAGCTTTTAAATCGCAGGCATAGTAGCTATATGCTATTGCTGTTCACTGTCTCTTTCTAATAAGCTGTAAGCAGTGCAATACCTTATTAGTTAATTTGAAAATCGTTTCTCAAGGGATTGCATGGCTTATGTACATCAGGTCCCTACCAATCCACTTAAAGCTTAAATTCACCAGACGGAGAAACTCAGTGAGGGATTGGATCTTATTTGCTGCAGCAGAAACATTCATTTCCCTGTAAAGTACCAGGACAGCATTTTTGATCTGGCAGAAGTTCTACTGAAAACACCCCTGAACCACATTTTCTGGAGATGGGAAATCCCACATGTCTGAAAATAACAGCTCTCACTTTCTAATTGTTTTTATTTGTGATATACCAAAACCTGCTATTTTTTTTTGATCTTACAGCAAATTTTTTTTATTCCATTGCATAAGCTAACAAGGTGTATTTTTTTGCAATTCATATGCACTGTTACTCTTGAAATTTCAGTGTTGTTATTGCTGTTTGTTTGTTTAATTAACTTGGAAAAAAAGGGACTGAGAATGAAATCTTTGAGGTAAAATACCTATCTTTGACTCAAATATCTGAAACTTGATTGTTGATGTTCTGGGGAGCACCACCTGAGTTTGGGATGGGCTGGCCCCAAAAGGCAAATTCAAACATCTCTAGAAAGCTGAACTTTGATTCTGTGTTTATGGCTTCTCAGTGTACTGCATCACTTTAAACCTGCCTGCACAATATTGAAACCATCTCACTTTGAGAGTTTTCATTCAAATCGGTGTTTCTGTCTTTTCTGGTATTCCACTCAAGAGGAAAAAAACCCCAAAATTCATGTACCACAATAACATGAAATATCAACCTCTGTTTCCGTTTCTCCACGACAGCATTGTATAAAGCCACCACCATGTCATCTTCCTTATGGATGGTATCAATTCATTACATACAATCTAAGTATGACATAATACACAGAATAAGCAGTGAATTATAAACTGCATCACAATTTTAAATGTGCTTTCTCTGTAACACAGTATTAAATTACTTTCACTATATCATGTTATGGCTACATGTCTCCCGATGGCTGAACTCTGCCATCACTGCAGTAGCAATACCTAGCACAGAGATCCTCTCGCCATAGTTTGCCACGAGGCGTATACGCCTCCTAAAGCACCAGCAGCACATGGGAACAGACAGTATAGAGCACAGCACTGTGCAAAACTTACCGGGGTCTCGAGGACCATGTCTCCTCAGAGCTGGGCCACCCCACGCGCTGGAGTCTGCCCCTGCTTTATGCTGCCGCGGAAGCAAAGAGCTGCTTCGCCGCTCCTCTTTCGCGTCTACGTTCAGGCAAAGCGTGCTGGGGACTGTGGTGAGCCCTGTGTTTTCCGTTACAGTTATACCCCAGAAAAACTGAAAGTACTACAGAAGGTAGTGCACAAGAGGAAATTCTGAGTCTCGGCCTTCCACTACGTAGGGGTCATGTGCTGGGCTGCTGGGTAGTGACGGGGAACTTCCATTCCTGTCCTTCTTGAGCTATAGCGAAAGCAAGGCTGTTTTGCTGTTTTTCTCTACATATAGGGTTATAGGAATTGACATGCTAGTTAAGACCAGCGTGCAGATGTGCGAAGGAAAGGAAGTAGGTTTTGGGCAGGCATTTCTAACTGGCTGCTTTCTTGTATCATTGCTGCTAAAATTTCTCCAAAATTCTGGTTTTGATTTGGTATGATTTTAGAGCAGCATCTCTCAAATGTCTTATTTTGGGGGGGGGAAATATACAATGCCTACAAAGCTACCTGGAAATTGTTTACAATGTTTTCTGTGGAAATCTGACAGCTAGAAACCAACAGCCTGGAATGAAACTTGTTGACTTTTTTTTTTTTTTTTAAATCAATTTTCATTTGACCGTTCTTTGTACTTGATTTTTGCACAATAACATCCACAGTATACCAAACGTTCTTCAGAAGTTCAGTTAAATCATGCAAAGAAAATACTAGATGTATTCTAGTTGGAAACCTGAATTGGTTTCCCAAAGGTATTATATCCTTGATAAGTAAAATAATAAGAAAGGAGGAGTTCTTTCTATGCCATATATGTCTACAGTGTGAACTCTTCCATGCAGAGGCAAATCAGGAAATAGCAAAAGGAATTTTCTATGTAGGTAATGTTAGTTTGTAGTTAACAAAGGCAACCTGTCAGTGGTGAGGTGTTTTTTGTTTTGTTTTTTTTACTGGGTTTTGTATAAAGGTATAGAAATTTAAATAAAGATGTAGAAATAAGGAGACTAGGGAAACTGGAGACAAAGGAAATGAGGAAGAAAGTACAAAGGTGATTGCAAAAGACTTTGACATACCTTTATGGAAATGGAGCTGCCATTTCCATACAGGAAATGTGGAGGACTAGTTTAGAAAGGGAAGGTAACGAGATAGGGACATTATTATATGCTAGTAGAATAGATTTGGAAGAGGTTAGTGGAATACATTTAATTTAATCTTGCATGGGGCTTGGCACCCAAGAAGAACAATAGTAATGGATAAGAAGGATGTGACTTCTACAAGTGATGTGTGTGTTCAGATCTGAGAAGTGGATGTGGGAAAAGTGAATGACTGAGGAGCACATAATGAGTCTCTTAATCAGAGATTTGTCTGAAGTGATGGAAGGAAAGGATGGTGTGTGGGGGGCGGGGAGCGGAGAGTAAGGGTGTTTTGAAAGCAAATATCAACAATACTGTGTTTTACAATGAATTGTCACCACTGTTCAGAGTCTTTGCCTGCATCTCCTAGTGCACAATTGGGCTTCAAATAGTTCCAAGATTCTTTCTTCTGCACCTGCTTACAGAGTCTTCTAACCTCTGACCTAATTTTTCTTCAAGTCTAAGGCTGCCCAGTGTGATTTCTGAACAATATAGATCTCTAACTATAAATTATCCTACACCAGTGCTTTCAAGTAAAAAAGAAACTTCTATGTAAGAATCATAAAAAGTAAAATAATACTTACTTTGCATTTCTTTACAGCAGCATTGCACAGTGGTTCTGCCATCCAGCCTTTCCCAGTGGGTGGACTTCCAGCTATTTCACTCTATGATTTTTGTCATGTGTCTTGCCTCCTTCCCCTTAAAACAAGGGGTGCAATGGATTACTGTTCAGAACACAGTTATTTTCCACTGAAAATGCATTGTAGTATCATAATAAAATTTGACATGCATTGTTTTAGAGAGGGGAGGGTCATAAGAAGGAGGAAATAGCACAAATTATGGTATTACAAAAAAAGAAAAAAAAGGCAGAATTTTAAATACTAGCTGCCGGAAGAAGTGCAATAGGAAAGGAGTTGGAAGGGTTAAACTACTAAACTGTCTTAAATGTGACATAAAAATAAAGAATATAGAGAAACTGGCAACCATTCTGTTGATATCTAAGATAAAATGGACTGAAGAGAATCAGGTTTGAGCTTCTTCAAGACACATTGTAGTTATGATGAACACAGAGATAATTCACCACAGACCAACTTCAAAACAGACTCTTGAAGGTTTTTGGTAGGACTTGGCTTTTTTTCCAGGTTTTTTTCTACAGGAAATTCACTGTTGCTGCGCTACTAAGCTGAACTTTGTTGTGATTAGTACCACTGAGTTGGGTGCAGGTATTTGTAGTTTCAAGGCATTTTTTTTTTTCCTAAATATGAAATTAAAATAGAGCTGTGAGCATGCTGGCTGGCACCAGCCACACAGGTTTGTTACAGCTGAAGCTCTTTTCCTTCAGTGATGGCACTAACCTGACTTGTTCTTCTCTAAGCAGGTATTTCTTTAGCACGAGACCTCTACCTTTTTCAAATTCGAATTAGTCACTGGAATTAAATTTTGGGGGAGCTTGACAGACAAGTGGAATAAGGACATGAAACTCTTCCCTTGAAAATCAGACTAAAAAAATAATGCTTATTTGCATAAAACATGGTGACTAAATGTATAAATATTTTATAATATTTTACACCAAGTAGGGTAACAGTCAGTTATGAGAGTGATAATAACTTCATGGCCATAAGGAATTAAGGACTAAATCTTCATATACTTATACCTTCAAGTCTGAATTTTCCAAAGTGATTCAATGTCATCAATGAATTTTGTTTTCAGTTAGTGCTTGATCAATCTTTTAGTTTAAACCAATTTTTTAAAAACTTCTAAGGCTCCTGTGGTATCAGTTAATCTATAGGTTATTTTAAATCAAAGTAATTGTCTATTTTCAAAGCAAAAATCTGATTTCTTTTATTTTCATTATACAAACAGAAGGAAATACAGGAAGTAAGCAAGAAACATGAAAAATTCAATTTTGACTTTGACATATGTTGTTCTGTTACTTTCATATGATACAAGGTTTTTCCTTAATAATATCAATGAAGAAATGTTGCTTTCTTTCCATGCTAACAGCTGCAGATTTTGCCTGGAACTGAAGTGAAAATGTTGTTTTGTTTGTAGTTTTTTGTTTGTTGTTGTTTGGGGTTTTTTGTTTGTTTGTTTTAATAAATATGTTCCTGATTCAGCAGAGCTTCTCCAACGACTTTGAGGGTGAAGATGACTTCCGTATAAATAATTCAAAGACCTTCTGGCAGTCCTTCAAGCTCTGCTGCAGATGCCATCAGAACCTAATGCAGTAGGAGCATGCAATTATATTTAGATTATGTTATCAGTAAACACAGTTACTGGGAAACCAGCTATGTTTATGAAGCTTCCTTGTAAAGATTTCTTTTTTCAGTAAAGCCTGAAGTGCTCAGAGGTACTGACTTCCCATTGTAGGGTATCTCCTGTTGCTGTTCCTGTCTCCTCGTTGGGATGACAAATAAGTCTAGAGCATGACATATATCATTTTGCCTGAGAATCAGAGAAAGCCTCTTTAATGCCATAGCCTAAATGTGATCCATGTGCAGTTACCAGGCAAAGTTTGTCTTGATGTTCAGCTTCAGCAAGATGTGACCTTTTGTAGTTGCTGCATTACGAGTTAGGCATACGCATGGGTGCAATCAACACTTTGTCATTTCTTATTCTGCTTCTCGCAACCACATATTGCCCTTGAAAAGTCTGAATGGGCTCAGCTTTGGCGGAAGGTGGGTGTGCCCATATAGGGTTAAACTAGGCTGTGACTTCAAAAAACTGTATGCAGCCAGCTTCTCTTTTTGTAAAGAAAGCAGCTTCCTGCTAGCACTGATAATGCAATATACCACTGTGTATATAAAATGGAAATCCCCATCCCCCTCAAAATGTTATGTAGTGGAACCTACGGCAAGTGTAAAAACATGATGGTATGTTTATTTTTGGAGAAGTGGGAAACTACTGTGGGAGTAAAAAGTTCTTATGGGTTTTTTGTCCACCATCCACCCAGTTATTTGTAGACAGTGGTTTGGAGGAAAAGACAAAAAAAAGCTAATAAAATCCCAAAGAAATCACTGAATTTTGGGGGATATTTTTGCAGAACTTGGTAGTAGAGGATAGATACTTGGTATTAGAGAATACAGTGGTGATGCCTCTTCTGCTGCATCTTCCTTTTTGAGATATTATTATAATATTAAAATAATGCCCCAAATATAGTTTTTAAATGTATAAGTGGTGTTTATTGTTGAACGCAAACAATTGTGATTTTTCCTAATGTAAAAGACCCATATATGCTGCAGGCTTAAAATTAGAAGCACTGTACTTCCCAAGAAAGCTGTAAGAATGCTGTTGACAAAAGATGTGTCTTATGTGGGCAGATTGTGATTAATATTTCTAATTGTGAACACAGACGTAGTCATCTTTTGTCATTGGAAGTCACTGACTTTGGAAAGAGGCACTTTTTTCCTCCATTTTTGATATGTGAAGATTGGCTCCAAGTGTTTGGCGACAGAGTCCATTTCTGAATCTTACTACTGCAGTTTAGTTTTGATAGAATATTATCTCTAAGCAGTGCCAAGGCTACTGCAACATATGAATACAGATTTCGTTTTATTTTTTTGTACTTGCATAGCACCTGTATTTTGACTTGTACTTCATTATGATGCTAAAAGTTATCTTGGTGTCTCCTCTTGCTTGTACTGGTTTGTTATTATCATTCATCAGTGCCATTGATTCTGCTGTTAGCAAAGCGAAACTTTAGAAGAGGAGGATGGGAAATCCAGAGATTAACAGGTTTTTATTTCCAATTAGTTGAGGACCATGAGCAGTTGGATAACAAAAGATATCTTGTTTACCAGGTCGGAAGTTGTCATAGTGTGGGTTCTTGGAAGTCCAGCAGGTTGACTGGCATCTGAGAGATGGCGTAGTCGTGTAAAATAGTGCTGAGACCTTTTCAGTTGGCTGCCTTTTGGGGCTAGTTGCTGTGTTTTAGTCCTGGGCCACAGACAAAGTAACCTCAGCGGTGTCAGCACTGTGGTGCTGATGGAGAGGTTAGACTTACCTGGCACCCTGCTGCATTTGCGGTCTTTCCAAGACACTGAAGGCTCTGCTGCAGTGACTGTTACAGGACCCTCTGGCAGATCTCTGTGTAGTGACTGCTTTGAGGAAATACTGACCTAGAACAGGGAGCTGTTACTGGATTTTCATTGCGTTTTGCCAAAAGGGAGAAGATGCTAGTCATGAGAGAGGAAATTCCAAGCAGTGTGGTCTGATATGAGATGGGTAGCAACTTGGCCTGGAAAAGGTGGTTATTAATCCATTATTCCATTACTCAACTATTACTCTAGGAAGGAATTTGCAAGGATTGCAGGAACTAAGCATTTTTTGAGGTTGAAACTTTTATTTTGAATGTAAACTTGCAATAGTTAAAATAAAAGTGGAAAAAAATAGTCCTGGTTTTTCAATATGTAGGAATTTTTACTTTTTTTTTTTTAAATCATTTGTTGAGTAGTGAAGACTTTGAGGAAATAGTCCTTTGAGCTATTTCTCACATACTGTGAATAAAACTGTGTTCCCTTTCAGTTTTATTTGAAGTAGGAAAGAGGAAGCACTCTAAAAAAAGACCCAGAATATCATTGCATGATGTCTGATTTGTGGCTTACTGAAGATTATCTTTGGTTGCCCAATACAACTTGTTGTTTAAGAGAGTGTTGGTGAGAAAGAGAAACTTTGTGCTTGAAACCAGCTTCCGTATTTGAAAGCAAGCCTCTTCTCTTTTCTGATCATCGTGACAACAGGATGGAAACTAGGTTTGATTACGTTTGTCAGTTAAACTTTGAAAATACAATAAACCTGGAAACATGTCAGGAAAACGTATAGATTATGACTGGTACTACCTTAAGTTTTTCCTTTAAAATGGAGATAAATTTCCCTTTAGCTATCCCTGGTACACTGCTCATAGGTTAACGGCTAGTAAAGGAGGTGAAAATTCGTAATTCCTTACAAGTCTCTAAAAGCACATCTTCACTGCGCAGTGGAGAATCACGCAGATACCCCAGGCTGTGCAGCTTTGAGTTGCTGCCTTGCATGCAGTGCAGATCAATGCTGTCAGAGGCACTCACCTATGGAAGTAGTACAGCAGCATTAGCCCAGTATTGTGCCAAGGCTTTACAGCAGAGAGTGGGACTTAAGTCTGTAGAGCTAATTGCAACATATAGACCCTTAAAAAAAATGGACAAAACGTGCTGGACAAAACTCACTTCAGCAGTTATTTTATACGCATGTAAGAAGATGGAGTGATCCTACTTCTTTTGATGATGCTTTGGAAAGTGACCCTGGGGGTGGGGGTTGTATTTTAACCTCAGGGTTTATCTGTAGCTCTTGTTTCATGCAAAAAGCTGCTCTTAGACTCCCAACTCTTGTTCCTCCCTGTGACACCTGTTCAGTTACATATTCAATTTTTTAAAAGCATGGAGAGACATAGACCAAAATAAAACGTTTTCTTCCATACTGGTTTCACTGTGAGCTCTTTTCTTTTGTTGTTAAGCAAAGGCACCGTGGATTAAGTAATTCCCATAACTTTTTCTGCAATTTGTTGAAGACATTCTTGTCATACTGATCTAGATGGTATTAAATGGCTTTATTATAGAGAATACATCTCAGAAATACATCACGTAAAATAAAGATGCAGAGCTTAGGCCACAACCTGCATGGTCCCATCTCTGCCAGGGCCTGTCATGTATGAGCCGAGCATGGCCATGCTACTAATAATAACTACAGAGACACTATCTGTGGAGAGCTTTCAGGGTGGCAATAAATGTTTTATCCACCTGAGTAGGGAACAATTGTGTGGTATCGAAGGCAGAGTCTTGCCCGTGTTGGCAGTGCTGCAAAGACTACAATCCCCTGTTCTCCAACTGTTGTAACAGATCATAGCAGAATGTTGGTCCTTTAGAAAGAAATGCAATGTTTTGCTACCCATAACAATTACAGGACATAGAGTAAGGCATAGATGCACACTGACAGTTTAGCTATATACTGGTACTATCAGTCCGATTAAAACAGTGTAATCTTGGGAGTGTCTGAAGACACAAGTTGGGACCAAGTCCATTTTCTGGTTCTGCTGTAGATTCCGTTGTGAGCTATGTGTTATCTCCCTTGAGTCTGGTCTGATATTCACATGGCTATTTTGGTATTGACTCTTATTTTTCTGAAGCATTCTTGGAGAAGTGGAGGATGGAATATATATTTTTCCATTTCTTAATTCAAGTTTCATCTCTATCCATGTCTTAATGAACACTTTTATTTCAGTACTTAAAACTGGAAATGGGCAACTAATTGGCAAGGCTGTACTGTGCCTTACTGTTTCATTATGTAGAACTCTATGATGCTGAATACAGGGCTTAAATTACTTGTACTAAGTCCACTGCTTTTTTTGTTTAAAAGCATTTCTATTTGCAAGTCAGAGGGGGAACTTCTGGCTGTAGAATTGCTCTACACTTTTCAGGAAATAGGCTATTTACTGGGGATTTCCTTGGTGAAGCAGGTTGCTTGGCACAGGCTGAACGTTTGCAAGTTTTGAGCCAAATTTTCTGTGGCCTATCTCCATTCCTGGACCCTATCTCCATTTTTGATCATCCTTCTTAGCACAAATATTTGTACTCAGATCACACTGGAACATTGGTTTCCTCTAAAAACAAGTGTCATCACTGGTGAATCACTTTATATTTGCATTAATAGTGCAATAATCCTTTGTCGCTTACTAAAGACTCTCCAGTTGAAAAGTTGTGTTAAAAGGTAGGGTTTTTTTTCTGTTTTGTCTTATTGCTGTGGCTGTGTTTTGCTTTACTTATGTTCAGGTGGTTCTCTATAGCTTGACTGTTCAATGAGAGCAATCAGTGTATGAGCTGATGCTTTCAGCTATTATCTGTTGCCGCAGTCTTGTGTTTTCTGATGTTCCCCCGTGCGTGTCCCAGAATAGAATGAGGATCCTCTGAAGAGCATGAGGCCTCAGGCGGTCACCACATGTGACCAAAGCAGAAGCTGTGGAAAATGCAACTATCCTTAATTCTGAAAGGGAAAACCCAGCAGCTCAAGTGAAAAAATCCAGCCTGGAAAGCACCGAACAGTTTCTCACATAAATCTTCAGAATCTTCAGCATTGTTCTTGTTTACAGGCAACTCCAAACTCTTTGATCTCAAAATGGTTGTACAGTGACAATGTTAGAATTGTTATAAAAGGTGTTTGAAAGTGATAATGTGGAAGATGATGAACACGTTTGAGAAGCAGGCTTTATTCCAAGAAAAAAAGGCACTATGAAAGAGGGTGCCAGAATACTTCTGGAAAGAAGGGGAGCTGGCGTTGCAGCCAGGATGTGTTTCATTGGATTGAAGTGAAAAGGAAGTGAAGAAAAACTTGGACTTTGCACGCATTATGTAGTCATGGAAAGCAGCATATATATTAAGAGTTTGAAATTTTCTACTAATAAAATATTGCTATTATGGTAACGCAGGCTTACAAAATAAGCGTGGACACTTCAGGATCTGGGCCGAGGGCCAGCAGACAGTGAACTTGGCTTCTAGCATGAATCACGATGATGTTGTTCTCAGTAACGTGTTTTCCTGGTAGGTGCAGAAGGCCGCTCTATGGAAGACTGACTTGAATGAATAAATAAAGCTTGCTGTGACAAATGAAACTCCCCCCCCCCCAAAAAAAAAAAAAAAAAAAGCCACAACTTGGTCGCCATTCCACAGCACTCTAAAGAAAATGCACCAGGAAAGTCTCAGCCAGTGGATTCTTATCTTATGGCTGTGTGCTATGTACAGGAGAAAGCATGATTCTCATATATTGGGATAAGGTAGTAAAAGAAAATGGTAAGATGCTTGGCTTCAAAATACTAAGAGATTCATTTTGTTGTCATACCCTTCCTTTTTCTGAGCATATTCTTGAGCATATTTTGCATGTGAGTGCTTTAGCATTCCTTTGTCATGTAATTCTGGTAGAAGCATCCCCTGCCTTTATGTTTTTCTGGACAGAATTTTCTTTGCTAAAGCTCAGGCTGCATCTCCTCCTTTGGATTGTTTTAGTATTCCACACTGTGTTGTGGTGCTTTTATCTATCTATTTATGTATTAATTTCAAACAGTGAGTGTTAGGTTGTGCTCTAGCGCTTTGAGAGTGAAACATCACACAGAGTGAAAAAACAGAGAATTAGAAACTCTGTGTCCCAACATAATACACCCCTCATTAGGCTGAATAAAAGTATGGGAAAAGCACTGGAAACCGATGCTGTGCTGAGCACAGTCTGCAGCTCATGAGAACTACACCATTTAGGGTAGCATCATTGATAATGTGTAGCTGATTCAGGGTATTGAGAAGTTACCGATTCCTAGTCCTTGAATGATGTCTTCTGTTTGAATCAACACCTTGCCTTTACATTAGCTTGATGAAAGTTTTATTTCTAATGTTTAAAAGTATAATGGATACTGTCACAGGCTACTATAAACAGCTTAGGGATTTTATTGGCAAATTGTAAGAAATAATTTAGAAAAGCTATCTTCAAAAAAACCCAAACAAAAAACAACAGCTGCCTTTCCTTCGAGCAACTCTGCATCTCTTTACCCTCCTTTTCTCATAACCAGTGGGTGACAGGGTAGCATATGATTTGATGCTGAGACTTTCTCACAACAGAAATGTCTCCATTCTAGTTTACAGTTTGAAAAACTGTCAGTATGTATTTCTCAGAAAAACTTCTCATTAGCACTACGTGCTTGCTGTGGTGAGGAAAACATGACCAAGACAGACACCCTTGATAATTACAGAAATGAGACAGTCGTCACCACAGAGAAACACAGAAAAACCCCCAAAACACTAGTGGGTGCTGAAAATTATTAAGACCTGTACTTCCAAGTCCCTACTCTGTTGTAGCAATTACTTTGTGTATCAGTTGCCAGCACCTGTTAGTAGTTCTTTGCGTTTCAGTTTTCTCACTGTGCAAGGTAGTATCTTCTTGGGGTTTTGGGGTGGGTTTTTTTTTTGTTTTGTTTTGATTTTGTTTTTTTCTTTGTTTCTTTTTCATTTATCTTCTTTTTGGAAATATTTTCCCTGCCACTGATGATGTGGGACGTGCAAGTCAGGCGTGGCGAGCACTTGCGTACCCAAGAGTGGTTTTCCCAACAGCAGCAACACAAGGAAAAGGCTCCCCAGGGCTCAGCCAGGTGCCGGTGTGCCCGCTGCAGCACTGCCGGCCGCCTCCGTGCAGGTACACCCCTTCCGTCCTTCAGTTTTATACTTTGCTCAAGAGAATCAGCCTCAACCTGGCAGTAACATGGTGAAGTTCAGAGGTGAGCAGGCACCATGGTAGCTGTCACTGAGCTCGTTTAGCACAGCATAACATCTACTCTTTGTCGTATGTTCGTGTATGCTTCAGGAGAAAAACAAGCATAAGTGTGACATGAGCAAATACAAGCTGAACTGGTCAGGAATAAAGGTGAGAAATACAATTTCTCTGCCACCTGATTATTTTAGGCGTTTGTTTTCATAAGTCTATGTGTTGGTTTATGTTTGGTATTTTAGTATGAGGTTTATGACAGTGGTATGTGTGTTCTGATCATGCTGCTTTGAAAGCCAGCGTTGGTATTTAGCAGAAATTTAACCTGATCAACTAATTTTCGTGGCCACGATGAGCTGGGCACCAAAAATGCATCATCTGGCTGATTTATTAATGCGTGAGCTGATGTACCATGTATATAATGTAGTTCTGGCCACTGCTGTAGTCCCAGGAAAGCGTCAGGGCCTAAAGCATATCTAAATGCCACCTTTCGTAAGAGTAAACTTCAAGGTCACTGTTAGAAATGACATTTTATTTTAACTTCCAGGTCCAAGAAGGTGACAGTGTGTGAGATTCTCAGCTGAATTAATTGTTAATTCCATTAAAATCATTACATCAGCTGAAAATGAGGCTCAGTGCCATACAAGGTGATGTATGTAAATAGATGATATCATAGCCATGTCCTATGCTCTCGCCTGCCACAAACCTGCAGACTGATTCTCACTCGGGCACTGGGAATATGCCTCCATGCAATGGCACAGAGAAGTTTGCTCTCTGTCAGCAGTCTGGCTTGGTGATTCATGGCAACTCCAGTCTGATAGCCCTAGAAGGATTCTGATCCACTGTTGTGCCCACAGAGTGACAGATCTCGTAGGCCAAGCATCATGTTGTTCTCACATTTTTGCTTTGCAGATTCCAGGTGGCAGCTGCCATATACCCAGCTGGTAAGAGACACTTTGCCCATTCTGCCCTGCTCACGGAGATATAGGCTTCTTTTATCCCACCCCTCTGTCGTATCCTCAGGGACTTGACCAATCCTTTCATTTCTGTACATTCACCTTTTTCCTTATGTGCCAAAACAAAGGCTTTGTGTAAACCCTTTTGTTTCTGAAATCAGTGTTAACCATTTGTGAGACATCTTTTGTCTAAAGACTCTAAAGCATGCTACAAACAACAACCAATTAATCTTTACTGTGGGGAGCTGGAGTTTATTAGATTATTTTTGAGCAGCTGGGTTTGCTGGCTACAGGATGTTGAATGAGTTACTTAAAATAAGGGTGCAAAGTCTCAGGAGTGCTCTTTACCTCTCAGGATAACAATAATTTAGTAGTCTTCCTTCACAGACTGAGTAGGAGCCCAAAAACATAAGCAGTACCACTAACTTTATTTTTCAAATAAGGCAACAGGTTCTCTGCTTAGTGATTTTTGTCTGATGCTGTTCTGAGTTAATGGCAAAGCCAGGTAAACAATCCAGCTCCCACGACATCCAGCCCTGTGACCCACTCAGCTCATTTATTGGTACAAAACCCACGAAGAAACTCATAGCAATACTGTCTCTCTTTGTCTCACCTTTCATCACTCCTTTGTAGGTACATGTGGGAGAACTCTTTTTCATGCAGATTTCCAGTAGAGATAATGTATAGTTTGTACATGTGAAGTAATTTCAAGGGCCTCAGCTTTCCCTGAATTGAAGAGATTTTGTAAAGCTAATTCATAATTAATCATAGCCCTATGAAAGTGAATTGCAATTTCTTATAGATAACGTAGGCATGTGATCTCCTGTGGAAAGCCTGATTAGTCTGCATTTAACAAGCCTAATGCCATTCCATCCGCTGAGGTGATTGCCAAAATATTGTAAAATATTTTTTCTGAAGGTTCTTAAGTCCTTCCTTGTCATCATTATGTGATACTAAATACACCTTAGCTGATTTGGAAGACAAGTATTATTATTCTTTTTATTTTTTCTGCAGCTGAAAAAGGAGTTTTTTCCCCCAATTACTGGATGTTAAATCTCAATTAAGAGTAGAATTCTTCCCTTTTTTTACATTTTTCTGATTACTGTAGCTTGTAGGGACACTAGGAGTGATTGCTCTCTTAATATCAAGGGTAGAAGTTATTTGATTTTTTTTTTTTCTGTATTATCTTTTCATGGTGTATGCCTCTCTTGAGAAGAATGTTATATAGTCTAATTCTAGATTAGGCACAGATTAAGCAGGTTTTTCATTTTTTACTTCTGAATTATATGGATTATCTCATAAGTCATTAACATTTGCAAATCTGTTGTGTAAACCTTTCTGCTTTCACATCTATTTTATACAATGAAGACTTTCAATGGTGGGGTTTGCTTTGTCTTGTTGGAGATATTTCAGGAAGAGCATCATAGAAATGGGGCCTGGAAGTGACCTGAGATACCACTTTAAATCCACCCAGGACAAGGTACACAGTATTCTTGGCACATCGCTTTGAAATGGCTCTTTAAAGCTTTTAATGAAAGACTTGTTCGTGTGTGTTGTAAACAAAATAATTACAGTCTTTCCTTGTAGGATATTTTCCAGTATTTTTCATTTCTCTTGCTTTTCTCATGACGCTTCCTGGGTTTTTATAGTTTGGAGCTCAAATTTGGGCACTGTATTCCAGCTGGAGAGACACCAACGTTGAAAAGAGTGGAATAGTTACCACCACTGCTTGCATATAACATTCTTCTCATCTCTTATTTTAGCAATCACACTGAGTTATATTATTGCCTCATATTGTGATCCGCTACGCCTCCTACTTACTGAGTTCCTCTGTTCGTGTGAGCGCATTTGCTAGCAGTTCTCTGGGCTCATTGTGCACGTGTCTAATCTGAACTTTATCCTGTTATTTTTAAATTTTAGTTTGCCAGGAACACCTTGAATTTAAATGCTGTCTTCCCAAGTACATCTCCGCCCACTTTGGTAACGTTCCTAAATTTTTCATGTGTAATTTAGATCATTGTTGATGATGTTCATGAAATACTGAACAGACTGGGCAGAATACAGTGCAGACCCCATATAATCCCACTGGAGACAGCTTGCTAACACAGTAGCAAGCCACTGATAACCATGGCTCCATTATGATTTTCCAGCGGATCATGGGTTCAGCTTACGCTGATTCCCTGTGGAGGAAACTTTCTTAGGCTCCATTTAAGAATGACCTCTGTGACAGAGCAAATAGCTTGAGCCATAGTTAAGATATGTCACTCCTACTGCTGTATCCTAGTTGCTAGGCCAGTTATCCTGTCAAAAAAAGGAAGATAGACTAGTTTGACATGATGTGTTCTTGACAAGTTCATGTTGGCTATTTCTCATCACTTTATTGTGCTCTAGGAGCTTGCAAGTTGATTGTTTTTCTTCGTAGGTCTTCCTGAGCATTACAGTTAGTGACCTTGTATGTAATACAGTGAGTCCCTCCTGCTTCCACCATTTAAAATGCTGTGTTCATCTTTCCCCAGTAATCTAACATCTCCCCTTCTATGCTCTTTTCTGGTTACAAAACAGAACGTTATGGAATTGGTGCAAATAGAATATTAGAAAACTAATTACATAGCTATTCTCATGAGCTTCTCATCTGAATACTGCAGCTATTAGAGGATTAATTAGCTTGAACAAACATCAAATGTTTACAGCTAACTGATTTTTCAGCTTTATATCACGCACAATACCATTACGCTAAATTTGGTGTGATTTTTGCACACAAACTTCAACAACAACAACAAACTCTTGGTACAATACAGTTAGTTTCCAGGACAATTTTTGCTGGTTTTGCACCAACATACTAACTGCCATGCTAAGCTGCCCTGTTCCAGCCCTGTTGCAAATATACACTTCAACCTATTTAACAGCTCCCAAAAGAAGCATGTCTGCAATCCACCTTGACAGCCATTGCTCAAATATATCCAAGTATCTTTGACAAAAATGGTTAACAAAAACTGATGCTGATCTATTTGCATTTCTCAGACCTAAAGATGTATGAAAAATAGATCAAAATGGGTGTAACTGAAATGTCAGAATCCAGGGGTTTATTCCTTTTCCATATTTGCATCACCTATACAAAACCTACAGTTGCTGTATTCCACATCCTTTCTAAGGTTCCTATTTATAAAGAATGCATGCAACCGCTTAAAATTTTTTTGTTGTTTCATTCAAGTCAAAGAGTTTATTCCCAAGCTTAGCAGTAAGCGTACTTGCAAGCGATTGCAGGAATGTGCTTCCAGGAAATCCGCTATGTTTATTTTGAGCATTATCACAAATTCAACTGATGGCATTTGAAAGAGCAAAACCCTTTGGGTCTTTTTGCACTGGTTCATGGTATCCTGTTTCATGAACTGGTAGGTCCTCTTGTTGCCTCCTGTAACTCTCACCTGCACTCTTTAGCCCTCAAAAATACCAATGTTTGTTTATTTTAGGACTACAGATTATGATAAATGACCCTCTGACTGCATTAGTTCTAGTAAAAATGTTAAGATAAGATATTCTCTGGATGCAAACTGCTTGGGTTACATTTGTAGAAAGAATTCATCTGTCTCATGTAGTGTCAACTCTATTGTAGAGCTGAATTTGTAGACAGTCGCTATCAGCTTTCTTCCTAGCACCATACAAGCCTGCTGTGAAAAAGTTTGTCCTAAATAAAGACAAGTACAATTTATCATTTACAACTTGTATTTTTAAGGAGTCTCTGTCAGCCAAGCAGACAAGGTCTCTTGTTTCTCAAGCTGAATATAACAAAGCACGGCAATGAAGCATCTCATTCAGGAATATTAGTGAGTTATTCTGAGCTGTTGTCTCTTGGGTATGGATTTGGCTTTCCTGCATTTGATCTCCTTTTGAAGTTGGTAGGGGGATTTCTGTTGATATCAAGGGAAACTTGATCAGATCTCTCATGAACAGAGCCAGTTAAAAGTCACAAATTTAGCAGGATTGTTGTGGGCTAAAGATCACCTAAATGCCATCAGTCTGCTATAAATGGGGCTGCTAGTGTGATTTAATCACAGATAGTATCTGTTCTGTTGATGAGCATTTTCCTATGCAAGGATAATGACTGGAACCATTAATAATGTGTGATGACCTGTGTGCAGAGATTTTATAGCATAATTCTAATTTCTGGAGAGCAGAGGATCACAATTAAGAAAGCTTACTAGGGTACTTTTTTCAATGTTAACAGAAAAAAATACGTTATTAATCAGGCTGCTCTGAAAATAATGACGAGCATGCTAGGAACCAAAAATACCACTGTGCGTTATTCCCCAACACACTTATAGGAAGGTCCTTCATGAAATGTTCTAGGTAGGGCAGCCTGTAGAAGCTTGCAGAACTTGCAGAGCTACTACTTAAAATGTTGTATGTAAAGAGAGGAATTCTGTGCTTGCTGTTAAAAATAAACTTTTGTCTTTTAGAGTGTAAATTCATATTCTCTGACCTTTTGGAGCATTGCTTTAATTCACAATCAATTCTGAATATACCTTTCTATATGTTCAGACCTAGATTTATTTCTTTGTGTGATAAAGTTTTTTGTAATTATACAGTTAAATGTCTCTTCTCTTTTTTTTTTTTTTTTGTCAGCTTAGAAAAGAAGCACTCTTTATTTAGAGAGGCTTGCAATCTCTTTTGCCTACATTTGTTTAAATGTTATTCTTGCTGGAAATTGCCTTTATATTTTGTTTCAGAAAAGTTTATTTGACAGTTATGAGTTTTCAGTTTGCTAAATCAGCTGTAAACCTTACTCTGTGTTGTAATGATAATCTTTAAAGGTAAAAGTGATTAGCTCATAAAAAGATTTTTAATTTCTTTTTAGATTAACTGTTTGATTTGGTCCACCAAGACCTTTTTGGATTGTTTGGTTTTGGGTGGGGTTTTTTGACATATGCATAATAGTATTTTTCTCAGTCACTCTCAGCAATTTTGTTGCTTTTGCATTGTTCATAACCTGCTGAAGAAATGAAAAGGAAAGAAGTAATCGCTGAAATAGTACTTTAGAAAACACTAGGTGACATGAATATATTAATTCTCTCACTTAGGTCTCAGTTCACACACTCATCTAAAGCATTGGCATCCATTGAGTTTCTACATGTACTATTCTGAACTGGGATATTGGGTTTACCCAAAATAATATGAAAATGGGTAGTTTATCTTAACTGATAGTAAGAGTGCTGTGACAACTTAGTGATATGGGATTTGAGAGTTAGAAAGGACTTTGAATGGAAAGCACTATTATTAAAGTACTATGTTCAGTGTGTTAAGCAAAATGTGCAGCATTTCAGTTCTTTGTACTTCCTTAATATGTATTGTTGTGGTAGAATAATAATTGAAAATAACACTGCTACAAACTATAAAGTAGTGTCTCCATCCACATACCATCAGCTAGTATTGTCTTGATCCCGGCTTTACTATTTAACCAGAGGTTGACCAGGCCACTGAGTAGGGTCGATGCATTTTTGTGTGTGATGGGTTGGTGTTAGAGTCTAGCTGGTTTTGTTAAAATTGTATGGATATTGATTTTTTTTTGTGTGTGTGTGTGTGTATAGATGCACATGTATAATGGCATTATTTAAAAACACTGAATAGTGCTTGTCATAATCTCATTTGGATTAATCAATTGTACTTTAACGGTTTTACATGTGAAATGCTGATGGTGATCATGGTATAGATGGAGAAAAGAGTGAGATGCAATAGCTACCGAAACGTAGCTCGCATTCCCATAGTCACTCAGAAATATAACTTGAGATGAATAGCATAACAATTGTACAAATATCTAGCAATAAGTTAATCCTATATAATGATACACAGTTTGAGCACTTGAAATAAACATCAGCTTTTTGTTGACTTGTTTTCTCCCTGTAGGCCTCTGATTGTTGTAAGGGAGGACAAGCTACAGACCTATCTTCCAATCACAGCTGGTCTGTGGAAAGAAGTGCAGCAATGGTGCAGGCTAGGGAGCATAAAAAGGCACAGATCAGGGAAAGACAAGAAGTGCCTTTGAAGCTGATCTTGTTTGCCTTTTGAGGACTGTCATACTGTGGTGCTCTTAGCGGTCTCTGATTGTAAGATTTCTGTCACACAGATATGAAGTTGAATATATGATATCTTTTTCTCTGCTACACATATCAACAGAAAGGATCAATGAGTTCTCCAAATGGTATAGAGAAAAAAAATCTGCATCCAGAATTTGAGCTGGGTTAGTCAAGAACAGGGCTAATCATATTTGCATTAAAGGACTGTTCGTTCTTTTTTTTCTCTTTTTTTTTTTTTTCTCTTTTTTTTTTTAATTTATTTTATTATTCCTGTCTGACTTGGTAAACTCTTCTTCCAGAAATGTGGGGTTTGTTTCTAGAATGGTGGTTGTTTGTCCTCAAGTGGTGTTCTTTCTCTAGTCTTCCAAAGAAGACTGTGCATTTAGCATATAGAGTACAAACTCAATCAGTTTGCTTTGTTAGTCTGTGTATTTCAATAGTAAAGCGAAAAAACACATGCTTTTTGTCTTGCAACATATGAAGGAAAACTGCTTTTTCTTTTTGGCGTGAGAGTATTTTGGTTCTTTAAAATGTATTGTTACAATCTGTATTTTGATATTTTGTAACGAATGATGAATGATAGATATTGCTAAATGTGCACTGACTTGCTCTTGGTTGCTGACTCAGGAAATAAAATTGGTAAAAGCAGACTTGTTTGATTTTACAGTTCATATTCTGGGTAATGCCAAAGGAGAAACCATCGCTCCTAGGTTGCTTTCACACCTGACAAGCCTCCAGTTAGAGCTGCTTCTGAAAGCAAGTACAATTTCTGTCTCTTTCCTCTGGTCCCTGTTGCTGTGGGGTGGGCAGAGGAGAGGAAATCCCCAGAAGCAATTCCAGTCCTTATTGCCATCTGTTCAACATCCATCGTTGTCACTGCACGTTGTGAGAAAACTATTTGCTTTTGGTAGTTTGATGAGCTTCCTATTGACTTTGCGTGTTGAAGTGCTTGGTGAAAAATGTGATCAGTGGTCGGAATCGATATGAAAAGAAGGCCCAAAATATATGGCCAGGAGCAAGAGGGTGCAGAGACTAGACTGGAGGGGCCAGCAATCAGGCAGGCTTGGTCTGCTGTGGAACTGCAGCCTCAGTGGCTGTCCCAGGTATTCACCTCTGAAATTTGGGTTCCAAAATGAACCAACACCTTTACTCCTTGTCACTTAAATTCAGAGACCTCTACGTCTTTTGGCTCAGGAGGCTCAAGTAAAGTTGTACTGGAAAGCTGTAAAAGAATTGTGAGCGGAAGTCTGTCTGTAAGCTGCAAGAGATCTGCTGTGGCTTTCTTCCTGGTTTGGTCCCAAATTTACACATTTCCAGAGGACTAGCAACCATCTGTCCCAGTTTTATTTTGTTTCTAGATGAGACTTTTTTGTCTTCAGCTAGCAAAGAAATATTTTACAATTTTTTTTAATGAATATGCTAGCAACAGAGCATCTCACATAAAAATGCATTTTGACAAAGTTAATACTGCAAGGCTTGCCAAAAAAGTTGGTATTCCTTAAAATTTGCCAGTTTAATATGTCTCTGATAACCAACCATCTTCAGGGGTCTTTCCTCAGAGTTTCTTTTTTTTTGGTCATCATCTGTCACTGCTTGTGATAAAATAGTGTTGGGATTTAATGATATATCCTAAATCCCTAACTTGCCTAAGCATTCAGTACTGTCCTAGCACATGTTCATCTAGATGTAACGTTTGGTGCAAGACTGTAGTATGGAAATGTAGATAATGAATATTGATATTTCCAATTCTTTCCTAATGTTTCATTCAGTTTTTAATACTCAACAATTTTCTCTAGCTACTCCCAGTTACACCCATGTAATTCACAGAAAATTTAAAAAAATTTTTTTTTTTTACTGTGCCCTTTCTCACTTGTTAAACTGTCACTGCAAGGATATTTTACTTGGAAACATATGAAAGTAAAACATCTGACTTTGCTGTTATTGATATCTGAATTTTGGTTGCCTAGTAGAACTGGCTGTAGTATGAAGCATATTTTTCCTTCATGTCAGCCTGATGAATTAGACATTATTACTTAGCATATTAAAAGAAGAAACTAAGAAATTTAGATTGATTCAAATTCATACAGATATTTTCAAATGCAAAAACTGTCTGGCTGCCATTTTGCACAAAACCAAAAGAAAATAATATATTGTTTCACAGTGAGTTGGTTTTACATCCTGTGTTGGAAAGCCCATTTGTCATCCGACACGCAATTCTACCCGCCTTTTCTATCTGAGCAGGCTGGGTTGAGGAGTAATGGATCCAGTCATCTGTGGGTGGAAGGGTATTGCTATCATAAAGAACAGAAGGAGAAGACCTTTGGTCATAGTCTTAGCAGAAAGGCCAAGGAATAATTCTGCGTAGACTAGGATACCCAGATCAGCAGGAGGGCAGCACGTGTAAGGGAAACTTGTCCTCAGGATGTCGGGGCTGTGTCTGTCATTTAGACTAAGAGGCTGCTTTATTCACAGTAGCCATCAGTTTGTCATTCCCCATACGTATTAAAATTCACCTTGAAATACAGCAAGGCATTATTTTTATCAGCTCAGGAAAAGCCCATAGTTGCAAAAGAAAGAAAAGTGCAAGAACATCTTATATGTTATGTTTTTATTAAGGGATGTCATAGAACCACTTCTGAAAATTTTATCTACTGCATTTAATGACAATTTCTAGCTAATGCAAAGTAAACTCCGACAAAAATCCTTACGATAATTTTTGGTGTTCGTTGCTCCACAAAGGCATTCCACAAGGTCATCTAAAAGGATTTTGTACAGAGCTGATAAGACCCTAGTCCGTAAATGGTCTCTTACTGAAAACAACATTATACTTAGGTTTTATTCATTACTAATTTCCCGTAAACAACAGTATCTGTGGTTTTAATATTAAACTTTGTGAAGGGAGCCATAAAACTAGTTGCACAATGATGGTGTGTGGATAGTTTAACCCCTTTTTCTTCCAGAGCTTCTAGCGCCAGCACAATTGGAAGATACTGCCAATTATTATAAATGATGTTTGCAGTTTGAAGGAGCCGTGTTTTGCCAAGTTGTGTGAGTATGTAGCGAAAACATAATGTGCTGGTTCAACCAAGCACTGCTCAGTGTATAATTTTAGCCTGGTGAATCATTACATTGTGCTAAAAGCTTGCTACAACCTCATTGCTGTAAAGCATTAACACAGTGTCTGTAGGCCTTCATCTCCATTAAGTCAAATTCCATTATAAATGCATCTCTAATGACATGTATTTTGCTGTGGTCTAGTAAATGCTTTTTCCCCACCAAGCATTTCACTTTTACATGCAGGGCACTCTGTGGTAAATGAAGGTTATGTGAATTAATGCGATGTGGAAGATACTTAAAAATCTATAACTGAATCTTCCCTGTTACTCCCAACACCAATGCCTTGATTGGAAACCTTGCAGATTAATTCACTGAACTCAGAACCATATGGCAGTGACAAAGCATAGTACATACCCTGCAAGTTGCACACACAGCAGTAATTGGAAATGAGAGATAATGCGGAAGTCATAAATCTCAAAAGCATAAACATCAGCTAAACATCTACATAAAATTACTGACTGTGTCTATATTTCAGGGTTCTGTTTTTTTCTCTCATATAATTTGTTCTTTTTGAAAAGAAAACCAAAATGGAAGGGTGTAAAATATGTGTTAAACCCAATACTGTTTGTTTAAGTAAATATGTAAAAGCTGCATGAAAACAGATGCCTACAGAGCCTTTCTGCAGAGTGATCTATGTAAAAATAGCTGCTGTTGAGTAAAATAAGTACAATAACATACAGTGCTTGATACTTCATGTGATAAAAGATGTAGGTGAGAGAACTGCCAGTGGCATGTCAAGTGGTTATAATTTTTAGTGTCAGAGTGTATTCGAAAACTATTTCAAACACCCACAAGAGGCAGCACATCGGTAGTGAGTTGCTGAAAGTTGGACAGGACTGCATGTAATGGGTACTCTGGGGTAGATCAAACAGTAGCGTTATTCCTGGCATACTTATTCATCTCAGAGCTTCATCAAATCATTGCAAAAGTGGTTTTCTGGAGGAAAAAAAAAAAAAAAAAAGGAAGCTATCCATTCATTCATTGGAATGGCAAAAAAAGAGCCATTTCAGGAAGATATGAGAGACAGTAATAGCTAATTTACCAGTACCACCTAGGGGTCCTGCATAGGAGATGAGGGAATGCACCATATCCAGATTCACACTGTAGAGATATTTTAAAGTAGCGAAGGTGCCACTAGTTCATTTAGAAGCTGGCGCAAACAACATGGATTAGTAGCCAGGTGCAAGTGCTCTGCTTCTCCAGTTGCCCAGACCCTTAAAGGTGTTAGACAGGAAGCCATCAAGGATCACTGAAATACTGGCCAGCACTTACTTTGTTGAGGCGACAAGGTCATGGCCATAGGCAATACATTACTGTAATAATTATAATGGCACTTGATTGTTATGGCTCTGAAATGCTGCACAGCATGCGGCAGTCCTTAGGAAACACACCTGCTGGGAAATAACTTAAATGGAATCTATTTGGCATCTTCTGATACTTCTATACTTGGAAATCACTGGGAATTTGGAAGAACCCTAATTTTTCCTGCAAACCTAGATTAAGCTAATAAACTAGCTCTGTTTTGGTTTAAAATCTTTAGCTGATTGTTTTTGGTCAAGGTAAGGAGTAAAATTTAAGCCATACAAAAAGGCAAACATGTTAACCATAGTTGCTGCTTGACTGTCTTATCTCTGAAATACTTTAAATTATGTTTCAGAAGAAAACAAAACAACCTAAACCTGCATTAAGGTCTCTGTGTTACAGCAAGTTTCATTAGAACTTGAGCCTCATTACTCTCTTCCTAATAATCTCAGTTAAAGCTGTGGTTTAGATCCTGTAATTTACTCTCAAAAATGAATTTTTTTCCTGCATCTAATAATAGAAAAGAAAGCCTCTTTCTCCTCAAGAGATTACCTAGTTCAGCACCCTACACTGAGGAAGACCAGATTTGTCTGCAAATTTCCTGGTGGGTATTTTTTCCGAACTATTTGCAAATATCACGAAAGCACTGTACTAAGAATTTTGTTTAACGTTTTCATGTAACTAGAGGGTGTTTTCTGTAAGAAGCCTCTTCCCATTCTCATTCCTCTTTCCCCTTTGTAATGTCCAGTGGTGGGTTCATTTCTGCATTCTGCAAAGCTCTTTTGTCAGACCAAGGCTGCATCAATACCTGCCCTGTTCAAGTGATGCAGTAAGAGTAGGTCAACGTTTTTGCAATATAGAACCTTAATGCTTCTTGCTGCAAATAGAGATCTTTCCTTTGCGGCCTCCTTTTTCCTTCCCTTCCTAACCCCCAATGTACATGTGGCTACTGAGAGCAATTAATGCTGTCCACTTTATGGCAATTTTTTACCTATCAGCAAATGAAGTTTGGTGCTCTTTAAATGAAACAATCCAGTTGCATTTTCTAAAATGTTTTTTTCATTTCTGCTTCTCTCTCCTGGGCACTGTGTGTTGTCCATATCCTTTTCACTGTGAAGAACTCCAGTTTGAGCCCAGTGTCCCATTAGAATGTATTGACAAGAAAGGCATGACTACCTGTCCTATCCTGCATATAGCATGTAATATTCCTGTCATTACCTACCAGGACTGCTTTTATTTTTTTCTGCAGTGTTACATAATTGACTCAACTGTGATTCATATCAGCACTCTGGTACTTTTCAGCAGTGCTGCAGTGTAGGCTGACTAGTTCTCCTCCTTCACTTTTTAAAAAAAGATTATTTTGTCCTTTAATTCAGTGGATTTACTTTGTGCTCTCTGCATCCCAAATTATCCTTTGGAAAAGTCACACATTAAAGATGCATCTAGTGGTACATGCTAGTCTTCCAAGAGAAGCTACATGTAAATACTAATGCTGAAGTGGTTAGTTTTAAGCTGCGTTGTAAACTTTTTGTTGCTGTTCAAGTCAAAGGTGTACGTGAATATAAGGTCAGCTGAGTTGCTTTGAAGACCCAGTTGTGGCTAAGGAATGACGTTTTCCACGTGCAAAGCACTTGCTTGTAGTCCAAGTGTAGAAGTGACTAAGTCTTACTGCTGTAAAGTACGTTAATGGTTGCGTCAACTCAATTTGAAGTTCCATGGATTATCAAAACTGTCATCTTTATCATAAGATTAGGCAGCTGAGGCAAAGATTATGCTGACCTTGGAACTGAGTTCTGTTATCATTTACAAATATGATCCATTCAAGCTCAGTCACATTTGTTTAACAAAGTACCTCACATGTATCTCAGTTTCTGCCCAAGTATGTCTGGCCTTTGCTTTCTGTAAGAAATTGTCTTATTAGTAGCAAAAGCACCAGGCAGGTGTCCTTTTTTTTTTTTTTTGTCCCCTTTCTTTTCTTACTTTCTAATGTACACAACTTCTGCTTCACTGGAATTGCAGAAAAAAAGGGCTAATACGTTTCAGAAATTCTTGCTTGGAGGTTTATAAGCTATTGCTAATATGAGTATATTCCATTAGCAACCACTTGACTAATTTTGCTGCTTAACTTGCTATGAAAATTGGTCCTAATACGTTTAATCTTGTTGCTCGCTTTCTCTTGAAATACCCTGTTGCCCAAATATTATATGGCATAGTATATCAGCTATTGACTTTGTGTTATACTGTTTGTTTGAGAAATACCCTCTTTAGTGTCTGTCTACATTCATAAAACATAATTTATCTTGATTAGAGTCCTAGTATTTCCTGCCTGAGGGATAAAACCTCTTGGATCATTGTACACCAGAGAAATCCCTATCCTTTCACAATTTCAGCTATGTAAACATATCTTCTCTGAGCTTCCAATATCTAAATATTTTTAAAGAAGTTCTGTGATTGCAATAAACAAAGAAACGAAATATGTAAATTGTGCTGCCTTAAAGATGACTAGCAGCACTGTAGGACCGGACTGAGACCTCCAAATAATTGTTCTAGTCTGAGGGACTCAGTTTCTATCTTAACTATTTATTTTAAATGCTTTTTTGGCTCACATTACAGATACTTTTGCTGCCCTGGCACTTCTGTTTTTATTCTCTCTACAGTCAGCGCATGCTGGAGAAATACACATCTTAGTGTCTCAAATCATCCCTAAGAGAAAAGTCTGCATTTGTGAAGAATTCCTCCAAGATCAAAGAAAACCTCGTTTAGGAAAACAGCCTACTTGTGTTGCTGCCCTAGGTTCAGGAACATTAAGACACATACATCAAAACTAGACTATTATAATGTGTACTAAGCAAAGAGAAGCCAATGCTTACTTAATTTAGGTAGCCATGTCAGCTGAATGGCCTGGTTGCAATCCAGTACCAAAACATAATAGTTTGAGCTAGTCACTTGGTTAAAAATGTGGAATCCCTACCTCATTTTTTAAAAGCATCAGACTAAGCTTGTAGAGGTGTTCTGCCCAAACATTTTCTCACTGAGAAATCCAGATTTGGATAAAACAAAATTTCAGAAACTTACAATTTTTTTTCTGTATTATTCAAACAATATGACTTTCTTTAACAATGAATGAATACATAATCAAGCTATTTTTACAGTTTTTTTGAGCTGTTAGAACACTTAAGGCACATTGCGTGTTGGCACTGAAAAGCAGGGATACACGTCAAAAGAGGGAGTTTTCTGTTTCCTAAAGGGATTTTACCTTTTTTTTTTTCTGTTTAGAAAGGGTTTTTTTGTCCTTTTTCTTTTTATAAAATCATTCAACAGTTTCTGTACCAAAACACTGAAAAAGAAAATGTGCTGAGTAAGAATCCCTGTACCGTTCCAAGTTAGCTGTTGCGTTCCTCTTAGTCTCTCAACAAGACTTTGGATGTTTGGGGCCACATGGTGTAGTTCCGTAAAAAGGCTGGGGTATTTTTCTTTAAAGTCTTGTGCAGTTCTCCTTCAGTTTCTTTAATCTGGGAGTGACTTGCCAGTTTTGTTTTTTTGCCACAGGGAGCAGTTATTTCTATTTAAAAAAAAAATGCCCAAACCATTTGATTGAAATATTTGGCAAAAGAAGAAATTTAAGCTAGTACTTTCAGAAGCTTATATAATGGGCTGATTTTTTCTTTCTTCCCTTGATGCTTGCTGCATTAAAAGCAATGTGGAAAATATGCAAACCTGACGAAACCTTTTCAGAATGGAAGAGGAAAGAATAAAAGCTGCTCAAAACCTATGAGGAAATTCAGAGATATTCTGTTGATTTGTCCTCCAAGACCAATATGGCCTTTTTAATTCCAACCCAGTGAGAAGAGCAGCAGCTTTGAAGAAAATGGTTGAGACAGGAGGATTTTAAGAGAGAATCCTAGGATTTATTGGGTCATGCAAGTTCAGATTGATTCTACAAAGGCTCTGTAAAAAGTTAGGAATGAAACCGCTTGTTTTTAGAACAAGACAGCATCAATTAGAAACATGCTTGTTAATTGGAAGGTGTTTTTGTTGGGTGCTACTAGTGTAATGGAAACAAGCCCAAGAGATTTTCTGTGTTGGATCTCAAAGCTGCATCCCAAAATTTCATGCCAAGTAAGAAACTTCACAGCTGCAAAGAGGAGATAATAATACCTCCTCCCATAGCAGGTTGTAGTAAAGACCCTTGGCGAAGCACTTGGATACTAAAGTGAGGGCCACTGAGGGAAAGCTCTGTCAGAAAGATTCCTGTCTTAAAGCAGTTTTTGGTTAGTATGTAGTTTGTCATTCTGTCTTATTGTCAGTATGTGCTAGTTTACACTGGACAGAGAGACTAAACCAAATTGCTAATTGATGTCTGGTTCACTGGGCTCTGCCTATTGTGTACACAGAGCAAGCGAAGTATGATCATGTCACTTGAAGACTGGATCATAACACTCCAGAGGGCGAAGTCAAGATTATACAGACCTCTTTAATCACGACCTTCCCTAACTTTGGAATGCTTCACTTGTACGTGCACTGATTACTACAATAATTTTGCAGCCTTAATAACCTTCTTCTTAGCACACTGTTTTGATTATGATTTTATATTCCATCTCTTCTTCACATGTAACATAGGAAGATACATGTTCCATTTTTGCTCAGCAGCAATTTGTTCCATATTTCCCAGTCTAATTAAATGAGAAAGAATGAATGCTCTGCGAACCATGATCCATAGTTCACAAAAATTCTTGTGGAAGGCTCAAAGTATGTGTATATATCTTATGTTTTTGTGATTCAGGTATGCATTTGCATGCCTAAGTGACCAAGAAAGTACCTCTTTAATATGTATTATTTCAGCCTTTGTAATTAGTCATCTGTCTTCTCCCTTCTCTCTTCTCCCTCTTCTCCCCCTTCCTCCATTAATTTTTGATCACTATGGAATGAAAAATGTCACTGAACCATATGTAAACTCTTGAAGCTATCAATGCAAATTCCTCACATTTTTCAGAGGAGAGTTTTTGGCATGCACCATCAGTTTATGTAGCGTCTTCATCTCCCACAACACGGCATTTTTTTTAATGGTTTCTGTTGTTTGGCATTACCCACCAAAAAAGAAATGCATGATAACCATCCTCACAAATGCAGTGTTACTCTTCCAGCAATTTAACATAGAAACTTTTAACATAAAGCCAATCACTGTACAAAATCTGCTATGGAAACAGCTCATCTGAACAGCTTGAAGACTGGGATGCTGTAGCTGTCATGCTAAAGCACTGTGAATTGAATGTAAGATTGTAAGCTTAGCCTTACTATTTCCTTAAGTTTCTGATATCTGGATTGGAGCCTCTTTATTGACTGCTAACAGGAAATTATTTCGCATGCAGTTATGTGTAGGTAGGAGTGAGGGGACTCAGTCACCTGTGTGATGTTCTGAAAAGGCAATTTCTTTGCGGGAGAAGTAATAGTTGATTGTTTCTTTGGAGCTGCAATGTGCTGCAATTAAGTTATATTTCTGTTGTTGTTAGTTCTGTTTCTGTGATGTACCAAGCAAATATATGAGAGGATTTAGATGCAGAAGAGGTTGGAGGCTTTCTTCACTGGCTACTGCTGTTAGTCTGTTGAGGACCACCACTGGAAAGAAGCTTCTTTTAAGGAAGGAGAGTAAAATAGTAGTGTATTGTGCCCAGTAAAAATCCTGAGTAAAGCAAGGGATGAGAGAAGCTTTCTAGCTCTTACTGCATAGTGTTGCAGTCAGAGCATTTTCCAGAACAGAAGATGTATTAAGATCTGTGAATATATTAAAAGATATAGTTGCCACTAATGTAGCAGCAGCATGGAATATTTGATATATGGACATATATTTATGCAAGGAAGCTGAGAAATCTCTCCATTAGTACTGATCAGTATTATGCACAGTCTGGCATCACATGAAGTGATTGTTGCTGCCTGTTTTAGATTGGATCTATATCCACTCCTACCCTTCCTCACTCACTGAGCAGCTACCATATTTTCTCAGCAAGACTTAGAGCCATGACTGTTCCTGAATGATGTTGCAAAGCTTGAAACAGTAATTCAGCAGCAAGGCCGAGCTGGTTCTCAGTGTGGTGCTACGTAGAATGGCCCCAGTGCATGGCATTCCTGCATTAGGCAGCAGGGTCATTTCAACATCAGTGTCAATATTTAATGCAGTACTGCAATGCCACATCACTGAACTTTTCTTTTGGACCAGACCTTTCTTTTGTAGGAGCTGTAATTTAGAGTGGATCAGAATTTTAATTTCCCTTTATGCAATTTATATTCTACTCTGGTTGATGCTAACCCTTTCTTGAGGCACTCATATCCATTAACTGCTCATTTTTCAGGGAATGGTATAATGCCTTTCCAGATTAAGATTACAAAATCAGTCTTTTCCTCAGATTAAACTATTGCTTGCACATAAGCAATCATCTAGTCTTTTTTCTACTAAACAGTATTGTCATTAAATGACTAGTTGGCCTGAAGTCATTATCTTGAAGATAATGTCCATTGCTGAAAATGTAGTTGAGTTGCTGTTATCCTACTGAAGTGAAACTTGAAGAGGAAAGCAGCAGATCAGTGCTGTTTTCTGGTCTTACTAAAGAAAATAATTTTTAGCCTGGAAAAGAAAGTTAAATTCCTTTGATTGGTGCCATATGCTTGAGTTTATAATAGGCTTTTGTGTTCCCTCTTAGCTGGATCAGATTGAAAGTGGGATAATTATCAGTGAGGGTTAGAAATAAAGTAATCAGTTTGCTATGTCAAAGTATCTTCATTTTTATGTCAGTTGTGCTGTCTTTCTGGTATAGTGAAAACCAACTCTGGTTTTAACAGTGACAGCACAATAATCGAACTTCAACCCTTTCCTTGCAATTGGTTGTGGAAGTCACCTGCCTGTTTTGACTTGTGGACAGGGGAGTAGGGCATACATTTCTAACTGTGGCTGGTACGCTGGTATTAAGGCTGAAAGGTTTGCATTGGTAAAAATTATAAGCACAACTTCCCATGTCCCCCCCCAAATCAGACAGTATTCAGGGGTAAATATTCCTTTCTTATTTATCTCCATTTTTTCCCAATAAGATTCACATTTGAATCACCTACACTACACAGTTTGACTGGAACTGTTATTTCAACGTTAACTTTGAGTGCTCAGATGCAATAGCTTTAGTTGACTTGGACAGTTGCATGTTTTGGAGAGACATCAGTGAGTCTGCATGGTATGTCAGACTAAAGATGAGTTTATTGACATTATAACTGTTGTTACATCGGTATAGAGAATGGTTAGTAAAGAGTACAAGCAAACAGTGCTACTGCATGTCCTAATATGTGCCTATGCTTCACACTCACTGTGAATTTTTTAAAAAAAGACCACAGTAAATTTACTGTTTTTTCAACAGTAAAAATTTTGCATTAGAATATTTGCAAAAGAAGTAAGAGCAAACATTTGGTCTTGTAGCTATGATCATCCACTCCTTGTGACTTCATTAAGAGTCCACCTGGTGGAGTTCTCACTGGAAATGTGTGCCAAAATTGTGTGCACCTGTGTCTAATTAAAGAGCTTCTAATTGCTTAAGAAATGTTATGACCTAAAGGCTCTTATAAAACCAAGAATATCTAAGATACATAAGGGAAGCACTGAAGTCTCTATTGAGATTGTATTCTTTGTACTGCATTTTATTATATAATTTTAAGCAAATCTCCAGCAGTTGTAAATGTTGGAAAAAGATGATAAGAGGCTGTTGCTATAGATGACTTGTATTGCCATGGAAATACTGTTCTTCAGAAGTAATAAGCCTCCTTCCTATTGTGCATTATGGACTGCTAATAAAGCATATTAAAGAAAAAAGAAAAAAGCAAATGAACTTACTTGAGAAATAGGAAATAAATGTTTTTTAGGATAATGAAACAAGCTATTGGGGTTGGATAGCAAAATTGCATTGTTTTACAATGGGCAGTAACACAATTATCAGATGAGTAGTCTTCGAACATTTTCTGAAATTCAGTTAGTACAGAAAGATAGAATTTGTTTTTAGTTTTGGCACATTGTGATTCATTTCATAAAATCAATGTGTGAGAAATCTGCTTTCAATACTGTCTGGTGGGGCTTTTTCCCCCTGGATTTCAATTGTGCCTATATTATCCAATAGGATAACATAATAACTGTTGGTAACTAAAGAATCTGTCACGATTTGTATAGAAATGGGCTATTTGTTCTTCACTCTGGTTTTAATTTGCATAAGAGTAGATAACTGTTGCTCTTCAGCAAATGGATAATAGAATCAATACAAGTGTGAAAGTGTTTGGGAAGTGTTCATTAGTGGAAGCATTAATTATTTTTCATTCTTGGAAATTTCATTTATTAATATCTGAGAATAAAATCTTTCCCTGATTTTCTGTCACACAGCTCAGAAAGCCTCAAAGCTATTTCCAGATAGTTCTTAAGAGTTTTATTTATTTCCGTTTCACTATTTTTTTTTTCAGTCATAAAATAAAGAAGGATGAGAGCAGAGATGTGCTCTGTCTTATTCTTTAGTCTGCTGAGCCACTAAGAGTCTGTTGGTAGACTATAGTTTGTTTTGGACTTCCCAAAATGGGGAAAGACATTTCAGTCTTCCCATTTTCTGTGCTCTACAGTATAGGAATAAAACAATATGAAAGCAAGTATACGTAAACAATTTAGAGTAGAAAAGTGTTACTACAGCTAACTGGTTTAAAGCGCTCTCATAAGACATTACCCAAGGCAAGTAATTTATCTTTGTTCAAATAAGTATTAGGGAGACAATTCTGTTGCCTCAACAATGATAACAAGAGAAAGGCAAGACAGTTCTTGACTTCTTTTTACAGAAATCAGTTTTTGCTTTTGAAAACTCTTTTTAAAAAATTGTAGTTGAATCGGAGAAGTTCATCATTACCATTGCATGTCTACTGATTGTGTCATGTTCCCAACAGGCATGTAAAATTCTTAATGCCACAGTAATAAATTCAGCTATTTTAGGAATGATAAAATTCTTTTACTTCATTGTGATTGGGATAAATGCTACCGACTTGATCCTAACTTGGGTTAAAGGAGTCCTTCAGCTATCAATTCCCTCCCTCCACAAATACACAGTATTTTTGGGGTATGTCAGTTTTCCCCTATATTTATTTGTTGTCTTGTACAACTGAGGAAAAGCTTCAGCTACTGGCACGCAGATAAGATATGCAGAAGCAGGATCCTGAACTTTGAGCACTGACTAAAAAAGAGCAACCTAAATTAATGCATTTCCACAAATCCTCACAGAACTGTCTTTAAAAGACAAAGTTGTTTTCTTCTGGTGTTTTTGCCAGTTGTTTTAGGTGTGCCCTGTAATTGTATGAAAACAAGCTAGGTCCTGTTTTGCAGTCTTTGCCCTTTATTAGAATTCTGGACCTCTAATTCTGTGAAGTGCAGACTACCTCCACATCCTTTTGTTAAAGCAGGCAGAAAAAAATTGTGCTGCATAGGTTTTGTTTTTTCAACCAATTTTTCTAAAAGAGCTTTAAAAATGCTTAACTCATTATAAAAAAGAAACAAGTCAGATGTGCTGCAAACATGTTATATACTGTGAGCCACTGTCTTCGTCTGAAATACTTCAATACCCTGGTTGCCATGGCAAGAGAGAAAAAGAATAAAAAATTCCTGCAGCGAATACCTTTATAACTCCAAAATCATCACTCAGCAGGGCTGTGTGCTTAATAACTCATAAAAAATACTGTGGATTTTTCAGAAGGCTGGGAGGGAATTTCTCCGCTGATTTGTCTCGTTCTGTTCCGATGATTGCACATGCTGCTAAAGAGCAGAGGTGACCAGGAGGGGTAGCTACATGATGGTGTGATTTTTAGCTTTGACGTGGGCGTGAGCATGTTCAAACCTTCAGGCAAAGAAAGCCTGGTTCCCTGGCATGGCATGGAGGAGGGTGGGATGGAGTGGTGCTGCTTCAAGCAGCGTGAGTGGCGTGGGAGGACAGGGAGACTGCTAGGGTCCCTTGTGCCTCCCCTTCTGCGAGGAGGAGGAGGAGAAGGAGACTGGGCAGCACGTTTTTCAGCCCGAGGAATGATTTGGTTAGCTGATGCAGCCTCACGCTCAGCGAAGGGCCCCTGAACCCACGTGCCTTGTAGCTCTAAAGAAGGCTGAAGATGTTGCTTACATCTGTCAGTCAACAACCTTCGCAGCCGTGAGCTGTCCCCTCTGTGCCAGGCCCCAGCTCACATGCCTTCCGGCATGCTAACAGGCTTGAGTATCTCTATGTCATGCCATGTACAAATACCCAAGATTTCCAAAAGGTCTGGGCTTTATGCTGGAAGTGGGGGAACGTTTTTGCTCAGTGGATACAGGGTACAGATCTCCAGTGTCCTGGCTATTTTAAAAACATCCCAAGTCCTCCTAAGCCATAGGAATGTAATTTCTGAAGCTTTTCCAAAGAAGCCTGACCCAGAGGAACTTGGTACCCAATACATCATGTCAGTACTTGGAGCATTTCATAGAGTTCGGGTTGAGACCTGCAGTAGGGTGATGGCATTTTGAGACTCTCAGTGATAGATGAGAGTGCCCACAGTCATAACAACTTGATGCAGCATCCTTCTGCTAGCACCATCTGCTGCAATTTTTAAATATAGAAGGGGATTTTTCTTAGTCAGCGTGTTTCTGTCAGAGCTAGCTCTTCATAGACCTAATCTGAATGCCTCTGCAGAGCTTCAGACTTCATCAGCTTTCTAACGGAATAACACAACACAGTCTAATCTTTTCAAAGTGTTTGCCTTTTCTTAGCAAATGGAATCAATTTTTCCTCTTCAGTGATTTCTGTGGCTGTGTCTGCACTTATGTCTAAAATTTTTCCTGTCCTCGCATTATTATTTGTATTTCTATCAAGAATGATTTTAGGATTTGAGAAGCCATTAGCTGCTGAAATATGTGGAGAGTTGCCTTTTTGCTTGAGTATTGCTACCATAAAGCAAAATCTTTGATAATGTCATCAAACAGCTACGTTACCTTACTTAGCTTCAGCTCAGTCCCAATTTTTATTCAATGGATGCCTCAAAAATGTGTACGAAAGCAATGCTAAATAGCCATGGCAACTGTCTGCAAAATGCCAGATAACTTTTCTAAGATTGTTTAAGCATCTGTCAGCTAGGAATCATGACTGTTAAATATCTATATAAAGCGTTCTGAAAGCCAGAAATGAAAATGTCTGGTTTTATGGTGGTGGTTGTTGGTAGTTAAGATAGCACCATGCAGGTACTGATCCCAGTGCTGCAGGTAGCTCGCACTCTGCTTGTTGTGCCAGTGAAGCTTCTAAACTTTGCATCACTCATGCTGTCCGGTACCTCTGTACTGTTCACCTGTATGGTAAATGGCCTGTTTCTGAACATGAGGACAAACACACTCAGAAGCAACAGCAGTACGTACTGCAGGAAAATTTTTCCTGACCTGACAGAGGGATTAGGCCAATACAAGCCATCAAACAAGCTAGTTCTATCCATTGGCAGTATTTTCTCCTCCCTCCCCAGGAGACAAAACAGTTCTGTTCCCTGCTGAAACTTCTTACGTGCTGCTGCAGGCTTAGGGCAGGCTCAGGCGATGGCCAGGGTGGGGTGCAATGCTGGCTGCTCATTCACCCAAGTCTGTAAGACACAAGTGATCGTTCAAGGAGTGCACAACTTGTCCTCACTTTCAGAGGCCTTTTTTTTCCACCTTCATGTCCCTTGGACCTCGAGGAAGGTGTGACACAACAGGGATGTCCCGCAGGGTTGACACCCGCAGGCCACTTCTTCCTCTGATTGTTCCCCCACAGCTGTTCTGCAGACATTTCCTTCCCTTGCTGCCCACTGAATAGCAGCTTGAGAAACTAAACGTACAAGGAATTGCTGGCTGTGTAAATAAAATACAATTTTACATATGTATGTTGTGCTTGCAGATCTTAGGACTTTAGACAGGTCTACCTAAGAAAGATTCTACATTTAGTGTTTGTTGGGATATTGCTAAGCAGTTGGTTATTTTGCTGAGATTGGTGCCTGTCTGTCTTCTCAAAATATTTTATGGCACGGTTGTACTGTATTCACCTGAAATACATCAGTATTTTGCATAGGTAAACAGATGACTTAGAAATGCATATTTATTTATGTAGCAGTCCGCCCCTTTCTGAGCTGTTAGTTCATCCTGCAAATATATACCTTATTTAGTTGCTGAACTGAGAATTTATATGTGTGTTAGTTAAAGACCCTCTTGAAAAATAGCTACGGTTATCATTCTTCATAGCTGCATATGGTGTCTGACATAAAATGAAAGAACAAAATCACTAGCTGAAGCCTTGGACAGCAGATTAAATGTCTGACTAATAAAGCCTGAAAACGAAGATTGGTGACAGACATTATGATCATTCTGACCAATGTGAGTTTAAGAAGCCTGAGATTATTTTGTTTGAAGAGTCTTAATGAGAAAGAGAGTGAGAATCACTTGCTAGCAGAGCCACACGTGGTAGGTGCTCTTCCGAGTGGGGTTGTCAGCCCTTAAGGAGATTGTTGCTTCGTTGTTGCTTCCTCTCTGAATAACACATTTGCAAAATAGAAATAACAATTTCTATTTTTCTGCATCTGCTGTTCATCAAATCCCTTGTATATGCTTTTTGTCTTTTTTTTACACTTGTGAATTAGCACAGCAAACTGCAGCCTTGACTGGCATAAGTTAGTGCTGCAGTAGGATGCAAGTAGACACTCCAAAAGAGGGGACTGTGCTGTGAAGTATAATGGCAGCAAGTGTGAATGTTGGGGCTACTCCCTGAGATTTTGTTCTTATTTTGAAATTTGAATTCAGTGTTAGTCTAATACAGTACATGACTGAGAAGAAGTAAGGCTCAATATCTATTTATTTTCAGAAAAAGAAAGTCTGCAGTTAAGTTTTCTATAATGCGTTATACTTATGCACAGGTTGAGTACAAAGGGCCAGAGGGCAGAAGACTAGGAATGATGGGTTCACGGGATTATAGGATACTCGTGATAAAAGGAGCCTCAGGCAGTCACGTAGTCCAGCCTCCTGCTCCCTTGTTTTATTTCTTTGCTTTGCCAGAATTCTTGTCTGATTTTGTGTAGGTGGTTCAACTTTTCTGTGCTCCCCTTAATATTTCAACGGAGCCATAATGTAAGAGTATCAAATGCATAATCTGAATGGTAGGCAACTTCACGAAGTCTTGTGAGAGCTAAGATAAGCAATATTTCTTTAAATCTGCATACCGTTGTTGATCTATCTAAATCATATATGGCACTGAACAATTAGCTGAGTAATCAGAAACAACTTCTGTAAGCTTACAGGGCAATAGCTGCAGTTACTGACAAAAGCAGAGTATGTGACTCAAGTGGTCCATTGCACTTCTGATGATGATTCCTGTTTAAGAATGGTAGTAGTTAAGTGCTTAAATGAATTCAGAAATACAAAGCACATTTTGTCCATCTCTGAAGCAGATTGCATTTCTGATCTAGCCTTCCTATTCACATTGTTAAATTTGGTAAGATGTAATTACCTGATTTGAGAAATGTTGAGCTCTGGTAAGGTTGTAATGAATGCTGAATTTGCAAGGAACCCACAGGTGATCTGATAACAGTTATGGGTTTCATTGACTTCTGTGTTAGCTCTCTGACTTGCAGAGCAGTTATTACGTAGCCTGTAATGAGGTCTTGTGGGATCTCCATCAATCGTGGCCTACCTCAGGCAGGTGTAGCACAGAGAGGAACTGCATTGCAGGAGTAAGTACTGGAGTCGGAGTTGATGCTGGCTGACATGGATGATCAAATGATCAAATTGCAGGTGATACATAGTACAAAATTTACAGCTCTGCCTGCTCCCCGCTCTGAAATGTTTTGAAGAAGCTAAAATTTTCTAAATGACCTCAGGAAGGAGATATTTCTAAAGCTACAGAACTGATGGAGACATGATAATATATTGGTTCCATGTAGCTCTTACCAGTAAATTATAGCTGTAAGAAAGTTGCTGGGAAGATAATGCTGGACACTGAAGGATTCCTATTTCTGAATTGATTATCACAAAACTGGCAGCTGATGTACCATTTATCTTGATAGATTCTCTTTTGCTAGGTGATATAAAGATAAATTCACAAGGGGGGAAAAAACCTCCTATGCTTGTGTATTGTTAGGCATCACAAATGGTCTTTGAATAGTGTGTGACCTTAATTCCTGGAGAATGATATGTTCTGTAATGCATAGGTCGTGATGTCAGTTACCTCTGTATTTAAATTTTTTTAGTTTTATATCTGTTCGTTGTATTTCCTGTCTACTGTCCATAATATGCACATAAATGAGTTCAGTGCTCTCATACCGGATTCTGAATACGTATCTTCTTCAGATGTATTTTTTTTCTTTTAAAATTCAAATCATGGCTACTAGAATTGTTTAAAATCACATTTAAGGGAAAAGGGGAAAGTCGATCCCTAAAAAATCTTACCTCCTTAGCATATTTTAAACTCTGAAATCGCAATGATTTATATCAATTTACTACGAAGGTGAGTGATGATGAAAATCTTCAGGTGTTCAAATTTGATAATAACTGTGCACATTTATTTGGGGAAGGGCCTCCAAAATACAGATACTTCCCTAAACTTTACACAAAGCTTTCACCTGCATTCTTGACTAGAAGCATCTCCGCGTTTCTGTCTTGAGCAGAGAGCTTCTGGTTTTACTATTTGAGAGCAGACCAAAATCACTCACTCTTATTTCTTTCCTCAAGTTTGGCTTGTGCTCTGGGGTGGAAATAAATTAGTTTACAGTAGACCATATTTATTCTTTAGCTGATGTGCCAGTTTATTGTTTGGGTAACTTGTGGGGCATTAAAAATGACATCTTGGTTTTACCCTGTGAACTCCAATAGAATCGGATTAAGAGCACTTACTTTTTTTAATCAGAATTTGGACGATAACATGTCCATTAGGCAGACTTGTCTCCCAAAGCCACCAGGGTGATTGACAGATCATGCTCCCTTGGAACTCATCTGCACTTTAAGAATCTGTTCATGAATGCTTATCTGTCCCCAACAGATGTAATGAATCTTTCCCCTGCTATTCAGGATCCTATTATTCATACCCACTTTCTTATGACCAGTAATATCAAAAGCAACCTTTTCAGTGTAAAATTTCTATACCCAGATAATCAAAATATAATGAGGAAGCATCAAGCCTATAAAAAGTGAACGATGGAAAATTTGTTGGTTTTTTTTTTCCCTTTTAATTTGCTGTTGAAAATGGACGTAGAATGGAAACATAATTGGGTTCATCACAATTTTGTTAATATAATTCTACTTATGATGACATCAAAAACTCAAAACTTGGCAAGGAGAGTTTTTAAAATTGGTTCTCTGTGTTCTTACTGATGGACAGTTTCGCAGCTTGTGATAGTTGTTATGGATATCATTCATATGTGATATGGTTAACAGTAGTGATTTATTAAAATTTACAGACAGTTCCCATTGCAAGTTGGGTTTTTTGCAGATTTCTTGTGTTACTATTTTTGCAGGTCGTTTTGGTTTACTTTCAGCTATTTGTGATAATAAATTCAGAAACAGAAATACAGGATTTTTCTTCTGCTAATTCAAGTGGCTGTTTCTTAGAATAATAGTGTACTTCCTAGCAGGCCTTTATAATGCAGCAAGAAGAGGGTTGTCATATTTTTTGTGGATTTGCCAGACGGAAGTATATGTGTCTGGGCTTCATAGCCCGTGCTCAGTGAGTTTGTTAAATCCAGGAAGCGCTGAGCTTACTAAGCAGGTGCTGTACAGGTAGCCTGAGTGACAGGGTGACTTGTGTGTGCTGCAAAGTAGCTTTTTGGGAGCGTGGTTGCATGTCTGGGTGGCTGCAGCAGCTGTGGGATGCACACAATGTACAAAATTCTCCACTTCTGCCTGGGTAAAATATTAAAGTGGGGAAAATAAATGTGTGTTGGGAACATGCTAATCCAAATGATACCTACACAATTCCAACCCATTTGGGGCCGCGTATGAGTCCAGCTAGAAAGAATGACAGCAGCTATAGCTGCCTTTGTCAGACAAAATGCTCTGTTTTTCATTAAAATAAAAAAGCTTTATTCACAGTTGGGTGTTTGGTTTGCTTTCTTTGATATAAGTTGCAGTCTAAAAATTAACTTTGGAGAAAGAAATATCATCTTACTGAAATGCCTCCTGTGGATTTTCTTTCTTTTTTTTTTTTTTCTGCCTGTCTTTTCTGTTTTTAACACCACCGCCCACCCCCTCACCCCCTGTTTTTTGTGTTTGTTTGGTTTGGGGGTTTTTTTTGGTTTGTTGGTTGTTTTTTTTTTTTCCTTTGGTTTTTCTTTTTATTGAATGAGAGGTTGTTGGAATTAATTTGTTTCTATGGAGTTTTATAATGCGAGTAAGTTATCAAAATTTTCAACAAACTCTAGTTGACTGCTGCTGACTCACACTGGCTTCAGTATAGTGTAAGATGCTAAAACATCAGGTTTTTTTTCCATTTGCTCTTATGCATGAAGGCTATATTTGACATATTATTAGACTTGCAGTGTCAAGTGTTAATAAATTGAGCCTTCCATTTTGATGTTACTTTTACGGCTTAACAGCTTTTACAACTTCTGCTTCTTTTTATGTGTATATTATTTTTTACTCTAATTACTGTAGCATTTTTTTCCCATGGATTCTTTGATTCATTTAAGTGTAGGACAGCTCTCCTTTGTGAGCATGACTGTTTTGTGAAATCTCTGTATCGTGCTGTACAAAATGGGAGTGTTACCCTTTTAGAGACAGAAATGCATGAAGAAATGCAACATTTTAAGCTGTTGAATGCTATCTTGGAAAAAAGGATTTTCCCACAGTCTTTATCACATGCAGATACTATAATGATATATGTGTACAAAAGGACTAGATGAAAGTTCTGTAGGATTTTTTTTTTGTTATTTGTTTTGTATGATGTTCCACCTTCTAACTGTTTGACTTGGCAACTTTAGTAAAGTTTTCCTAATGTGCTTTTTCCTGTTGTTCCCTATAATGTATGACTGAATGACTGCACTTATAAAAATTTGTATTTCCTTCTTTTTTTTGTTCCCACTCAAATCTCATTTACTATTTGTCTCAGTTACATCAAGGAAATTCTTTCCATTTTGCAATAAAGTCAGAGGATGAAAGTGTGTGCTCTGACAATTTTCTTTTATTAACCTGAGTAGCTTACATAATATGGTATGTCTTATTTTTTGCATTGTTTATTGCTTGCAAAAGTTTCAGGAATGTTGATTTCCTCTATGTGCTTTGTTCAAGCAGCTATGCAAATAATTCCCCTGCCTGAAAGTAAACAAAAATGCTTTAAAAAAAAAAAGAAAAAAATCTGTCTCAAAAGGCTTCATATAAAATCTGCTGGAGCTTATGTAGAGTGGAAGTAAACTCCTACAGGTCACTCAGGTCTTTGGGATGGTGGTGATCTACGACAAGCATGGTAGAGTCCCATCTGCTACAAAATGTTCTAAAACCATCAACTGATTTTACAAAAGTCTGGGATTTTTAGTCTGTTTATGGTCTTAGAGCTTAGGGGAATTTAATTCAGCAATGTGGAGATACATGTGGATTCTTTCAGAATTAGAATTTAAATTAAAATTTAAATTAGAATTAGTCATTACAAATATATAGGTGTGGTTTGAGATGCAAATACCCCAAACAACAATGATGAATGTTTCAAATATATATATATCTGTCAGTAAACAAGTCCCCATCTCTCTTCTGCTACAGAGTTTCTTAGCAACTGCTGCATTTGTCTTTGAGCTAGTGTTTCCTTGACAATACTTGTGGCATATTGTATATGTGTATGAGGCATTTCATTCAAAGGACTTTATAGTCCAAGCATGTATTTGTAAAGCATCCTTGAAATGGAGCTATTGTTTGGCTAAAAGCAGAAGTAAGTAGGCACAGCACTGTTGCATGATTTGGTAGAAGGAACGGAGAATAGGAAACCAGAGTTTGGGCTAATTGTGACAGGGATTCCTTTAGATGTAACAAAGAGAAAGTCTGTGGCTAAAACTCACCCTTTTTATCTTCAAGTTAGCAAGGTGTATTTTAGACTGGTGAAGGAAAGCAGATGAATAGTCTGTCTTGTTAGGGTGTCATTTGAGCAGAACAGGGAAGTTCAGCTAAGTTATTGTCTGCTTTATTCCTGGGAATTTTACAAACCTCTAGTCCTTCTGTTGTCTAAGCCTCTTCACATGCTGTGTTGAAATTATTAATCTCCTTCTCTACATCCTGTCTTCACCCTGTGTGTCCAAGACTAGGTTTCTGCACTGTTAAATAGCTGGACCTCTCTGTGGCAAGCTGTCTAACTGCATATCTCTCACTGGCCTTGTCAGCTCCTGCATCATGAGTAAGCAACTACTGTATTCCAGCTGCCTGTGATTTGGTTTTAAAACACAGACAAGGTGCTACCTTTCTTAAGATCTAAATATATCAACAAAAATCATGTATTTAGGGGATCTCACCAGGCAAGTTGCTCCAAGTTTCTGTATTTCTGTATTCTGATACTAAGAAATCAATATTCTTACTGTTACCTGAGGATCTAGTTAGAGATTTGCAACCATTTCCCAATTCAGAGAAAGCAGAACTTTTGTTCAGGGTAACTATCGGGCCCAGACAGAGAAATGCTATTGTTTTTCAGCTCCTCTATTATGATTCTTTGTTAATATTATCTGTCTAGTTTTCCAGACAGTCTGTTCTTAGGAGGCAGTAAAGGACATGAACTCTCAGATGCTTTTAATCCTATATTTCTTTCCATTCTTCATGTTTGCAGCTTTTGTTGGTTTCCATTTCAATTTGTCTCATTTAATTTTGTGAGCAGAAAGAATTTGGAAGCTTAAAGCTATTGGTCTGGAACTGCTCATCAGCTAGACAAATTTGTCATGGATTGTGATTTAACATTTTGCTTCATATATTTTCTTCAGAGGATGATTGCAGTTTAATGTAATTTTGCATTCCAAGTAGTTGTAGATTCCCTGTCTGTTATCAGACCATAAGACTTCTTTCTGAGCTCTCAAAAAGTGCTTCAGTAGCTCTCAAAACTCCTGTCATTTGGGATGCTAAAAAGCAGGTTGAAATTTCAATGGTAATTTGTTACAGAGAAATCCATGAAATTTGAATAAATCAACAAATTCCTCTTTCTGTCACCAACCCATTTTAATAACATGAGCATTGTAAAAAGTTTAGTTTATGAATCTATTACCGATTGCAAGTTAGTTTGGCACACTACCCTAGAAATACTGACTTGAAATCAGTTCAAGAGCTGAAAATAGGTGTGCAATAAAGATTTTAATGGAAAATTAAGTGACTGCAATTGACTGTTATCTGATTAAGCTACATGAAATGGATTATAAGTTTGGGACTGCATGTCATATATTTGCATCATTGAAATGTCTTTCCACCTTTGGGAAAACAAAACAAACCAAAACAACCAACAACCAAAACCAACCCTAGTTGACATACTTTCGAATATCAGCTGAGAAGACAAAGCAAGGAAAGCAATTGCTTGGGGAATCACTGCTGGCTCAGATGCATTGGCAGGACAGTAGGAAAAGAACTACCACAGCTGCTTCTGTAGTTTGCTCTGCTGACTTTTGTGCTGAACTGTTTCCACCCTGTAATTAATGGTGAACTTTATCTTACGGAGCTGTCATTTTGGCATCTTTCACTAGTACAACAATCACTTTAAGTCCCTCTTTTTTTTTTTTTTCCCCTTAAATTGGCCCCTGTAGTTTTGTAATCAAGAACAGGATGCACCAGCTTTTAGCTCAAACTGGCCCATTATGTACACTTGAGAAATGAGTCACGGTCAGAACCTCTTAGAATAGGTTCTTGTTGGTGGGAAGACAGACAGACTCAAATTCCCAGATATGAATGTGCTTCAATGTTTTTGTATGGTAGTGAGATCTAAAGCAGCAAGGGAAGTACTTTGAAGTTCCTGGTTTAGAGTTCATAGATATGCTAAAGTAATGATAACTTTATTTGAGACGTGTTTGTGGTGACATGGTGACACCTTTAAATGTGTCAGTTAATGTAGCTTGTTGGGTGCTTAGCTACTGAGTAGAAGTAAGGATGTTGATTTCCAAGTCTCTAGTGTACTCCATCTACATTTTCAGTCCATTCTTTTCAGAGCTTGATATTTTCACTCCATTCTTTTCCTCAGAATCTGTTATCTTTGTTTCATAAAGATATTACTGAGTAACAATCATTCTGGTTTTGGAGCATGTCAAGTTTAATCAAATTACGTTATCTTCCCTTTTGTGTGTGGTTTTTTTTTAAGTCATAGACCAATGCTCATGCAAGGGTTTCTGTCTCTTTTTCCGTCTTTCTGATTTCTCACTATTTTGTATGCACACTGGATTTGAAATGTGCTACCCGCTGGAGTGAGAAGCTAAGTATGGGCAGCCATGGGTTGGATAATGCAGATCTTCCTGCTCCTATTTATGACTGACTCTGCTGTTTCATTTTGTGTTCTTCTCTGCCACCTGGAATGCTATTTCATTTTCTGACTATCTAAAATTTCCACTGCTAAATAGAGGTTACACCTTCCACTGAACAAAAACTGAACCTTTAGTTCAGTCAAAAGACTATCAATAGTGAGATATAGGCCTTATTTGCCCATGTGAATAATTCTGATTGTGTAAAATCAAAAAGATGTCAAATTCAGTTCCCTAATTAGAATTTGCCTTCTCCATTTGCCCCAAATCAATTTTGATTTTGTTACTGAATCCCAGAAATATCTACCAAAAGAAGATACTTACAGGAGTAAATGTTCTACCACAGTTAGATTTCTGCTTTCATTGCTTTTGATTTTCTAAAAGGAAAATGCTTCTTGGGTACAAATTTAACAGATGCATTGCAAAGAACTTATTTCTGATTTAGAGTCAGTCTGTTCCATTAACTATGCAAGGTACAGGGTTTTCTGCCTCCTTCTCTTGTACACCAGAGTTGACACTATCATTTGCCACTCACTGCAATGATCTACCACCTAGGTAGGAAAAGAAATGCACTCCCATGCATTAAAAAAACAAAACACCAAAAAACCCCCAAATCCATACTATTACCATTTCAGCTTCTTTTTGCCTTAAACCTTCTGTTTTAGTGAGCTTAGTCAGTGGAATGATAAAGATTGTCTTGCTTATAGCATTTATTTTGAAGTCCCCAAGCAGATTCTAATTAGTTTCTAGCTAAGAGCTTATCCAAAAGTATGGTCTTTTGGAAAGGATGGTCTCTGGGACAAAATATTTCCTTGAAGCTTTTTATAACTCCACTTCCTTATAGTTTATGATATCTGTCAAACGGGTGTTTATGTGTAGCAGTGATTGGATGTGCAAAGACACACTCTTTTATGTTTGCATCTTGCTCCCCATTCTCAGTACCTTCATAACCTTCAGAATCAGTCAGGATTTGATCATTTTGTTTAAATTGCAGTTTTGACTAGCAACAGGTTTTTAATTAAGTAACAGCAAAACCAAACAAAACCAAACAAGAAAAACTCCCCTCACAAAACCCATGTAAAATGGTCAGCTATAAAGCAGCCTTTAGCTTTATGAATAACTACACAAACACCTGTGCTAGCACAAGAAGGACTAGCGGGTAGGGGGGTGCAAGAGAAAGAACAGTGCCAGACCGGTAGCTTAAAGTGTAGCTTAATTTTTGGCTTTAGCCTGCCTTGTTCAGGAGGCATTTGATTCAATGAAGGACCAGGTTTTGCTTCTGTTATGGCATTTACTTGGGCATAATTCACTAAATCCTATAACCCTTGAAGTGATGTGAAGCTTTCCTTTAGGGAGTCATATATTGGCACCAGGTCTGGTCTAACTCATGCTCTTGTGTTTTTGCTCATACAATTTTTTTCTCCTGGCTTTTAGAGCTGCAGGTTTTTAATTGTTTGAAAACAGAGAAGGTAGACTCTCTAACCTTGGAAACTGAAGGCTTGCATGAATGTGACTTGTTTCGCAGGATACTCAAGTGTGGAAGTACTTTACAAAGTTATCTTTTGTTGCTCAAAGTTTTGGAGTCACCTGTTCAGGTAGTAAGAAGTTTAGCAGAGCTAGACTTGCCTTCTGGTGATTTTTATTTGCATATGTACTTGCCAACATATTTGCATGGTGTGTTTTGTTTGTTTTTTTTTTTTCTTTTTAATGTATATCTGTTTTTTAAGTGCTTTGAAACTTACAGATCAAAACACAGTGTACATATAACTGTTATGATTATTAGTCACACAATAGGTAAAGAGTTGGAACTGATTGTTTGTCAAAGACATAGTGCCCAAGATGAAAAGTTTATTCAAAGAAAGCCATAACAGAAATCAGTTGCTCTCTTTAGTCAATATGAAAGATGCTAGACATTCTGGAACAGGAAAAGGCATTAAAATGTCAATACGTGATAAGGAAGAATGATACAAAGCACATTTTTTATTTTGTCACTACGCATGCATTTGGCAACTTGGCTCTGTATCAAGAATAGCATTAGCAAAGAGATTATACTGCCCATTGACAGCGCTAACTGGAATAGAAGGAGTCTTAAAGTGGATTTTATAGAAGCGAGGGACATACAGTTAGGAGACTGGAGGCAGATTGACAAGAAACTAGCCTATAATCTTAAATGTATGTAAAAGGCAAGAAAACTGATTTTATGGACATTGGCTAAAAGCTTAGCATTTCATTGACTGGTTTCGCTAACAGGTGTAGAAAATCAAGCCTTAAATAAAAGCAGGAAAATTCAAATTAAATTCACCATCCAGATAAGAAAAGAGGGTGTGCTAATAACTAGAAAAGAGATAATGCTGAAGCATTCTTGAAGAGCTAAATACTAAACTGAATATTAGGAAGCAAATTCTCTATGTAAAAGGCATTCAGAATTTAGATGGCATCTTAGATGGCAACAGTGAGTACAAGATTCAAAAGAAGGAGTCATAAAGCAAAATAAAAAGCACAGCAAAACCCCACAAATCCTTTCATAATGCTATCTTTAATGAACCAAAAGTAGGATCTGACTGCTCTAGTACAAAGCACAGTTGGAATAGAGACATCTGGATAAACTGCAGCAGTCCAGTCGGATTTATGAAAATGATGATGCTTGAACCTTAATTCCAATTCCAACGTTTATAGCTAAATATTAGAGTTACTGTTCTGTAGCTTTTAACATTTTCTTTTGCATTAATTTTTGCTGAGGGAAGATTTAGACTGCTATAGAGATAGCAGTTAAAAAAATCTTACTGACATAGAGATAAGGCTCCTCTTCTGTGCTCCCATTATCACGTAACCAGATCTTCAGTGTGATTGAACAGCAGACAGGGAAACATGTCTGTATTGGCTAGATTGTTTGCAGTAAATAACTCAGCCACCTCTGCTAACTGCACAACTCTGCCAAAATAGTTCGATATTGGACTACTATGTTACATTAGATTAAAATTAATGCAGAACAGCATGCATGGTTTCCTTGTGCTCTCTGTCTGAAGAAATAAAGCTTTTGATGAACATTAAATACAAATATGTCTTTTTCTACAGGAGGAAATTTTAAAAGCATTGATTTGTGAAAGGATGTTATAACCCTGTATATAAACTGAACCTTTTGGGAAAAACGTAGCTTACTATAATAATGAATCTTTGGGATTACATGTTTTAAGGACAAAAGACAGGTTAAAATAATGGGATAAAACTTGCTTTTAAATTTGACTTAAAGATTTTAATTTTGGTCCAGAGGGTTAAAGGCTAATATGTAAAAGAGGCCTATGTCTGAAGAATTGTTAAAACTCTCACGAATCCTTGGTTCAGGTCTGCCTTTGTGAAAACTCTGTTCAGACTCATCGTGGTCTTTGACGGAGGTTGAAGCATCCAATGGCTTTTTCTTTCTACTAACTGTGATCAGGTACTTCATGTAATCAATGGGTATACTGGGGAAGACAGCACATTGACACGGCGCATTAAAAATAGCAATAAATAGAATAATCCTGTTATGAAATTCAAGGGTTCTGAGTTAGTTAGTTCCAGATTATGTAAAGAACTAACTGCAACAGTATTGCTGAAACGTTAGTGACCATTTTTGTGATGGAGGGTGGATGGTAACCCAACCAACCAGAGTGCAAATGCAGTACTCGGGCATTTGAACAGGAGGAAAAGATATAAATAAATCGGGAGTCTATTAGTCTGTTGTATGAGTTAGAACTGTGATGCTTGAAAAAAAAAACCCAAACAAATGTGAGAGCAGATATTTCAACAATTAGTCGGTAAAGTCAGGGCCCTGGGCCCAATCAGAGGCCTCCCTGGCCCTGACCCCTCTCCCCTGGGGTCTTGCCCCCACCCTGCCCGTGGCCCAGGACCCCACTTCAGCCCAGCCCAGGGCCATCAGCTCTCCACAGCCCTGCCCAGCCATGGGCACCACTGAGCTGGGACTACCTGTGTCCCCTGGCTGCCCCGTTCCCTGGCCAGGGCCAGCAGGTTGGGCCCTGACTCACTCCAGGCCCTGCCCCGCTGGACCACGGGGAGCCCCGGCCATCACAGTGTGCCCCGACAAGTAAGTGGCTGGAGATTAATCCAACAGTAAATCATAGACACTCTGGGTTTGTCAAGAACAAATAGTCAGGATTGTCTGATTTGCCTTCACTGATAGGATGGCTGGGCTGCTGAGGGAAAGGGAAGTAGTTGGGTTTCTGCCATATTTCTGCCTGTTCCACACAACACTGTCACTGCTGAGGAAATGGCTTCTGACCCACACGCAGATCTTGCGGACATCCCGGCTCCTCTGAAAGTGAGAATTACTTCATGACCTCCACCTCCTATACTCAGTCAAAATAGATAAACGGGCTTACTTGTGACCGGGCAGAAAGTGGCTATTCAGGACAGTGATCTGTAGTTTGAAGAGCAGTGGTATCAGCAAACTTGCTGTGAAGTGAGTTAACAAATAGCTGTAAAGCACTTCAAAATAGTTATCAATAAAATTTGTCAAGGGGGAGATCATTTTATCTGATTTCCCAGAAAGGATTAATATGTTTCCAGGTCTATTCAAACTCCTCAGCATCTTCGGTAATGTAACTGGGATTAGGTAAATGCTGCAGGTGATACCAAGCTGAGGGAGGGGAACTGGCGGGGTGGAGAGCAGAGCTGGGTAAATGGCGAGACAGCCTCAGACCAACAAGATGACACTTGGGAAGACAATGGCAAAGTACTGCCCTGAGATACAAAGCCACAAATGCAAAAAGAGGGAACAACTGGCTGGACAGCAATACAGCAGAAAAGAGTATAGGAGTTTATAGTGGATGACAGACTAAATGTGAGCTAGTCGTGTGATGGTATGGAAAAATGACAGAGCCTGTTCTGGGTAGAATTGGCAATGGCAGTGTGCGTAAGCCATGGGAAGCAATCATCTCCCTCTGGTTCCTGCCAGGGCATGCAGGTGGTGAGGCTGGCCCGATTATGGGCACTACATATAAGGGAAATGCAGAGCAAGAGGAAAGAGTCCAAGGAACTGCAAAAAAAATTACAGCTTTAGAAAACATGATTTGTGAGGAAGGGTTTGAGGAACTGTTTGGCTGAGCTTAGAGACAAGAGCAGAGTTCTAAAAATCTGAAAAATATTGTCATAAGGAGAGGAGTATTCTCACCAAGGGTAGGACAAATGCTGAGTTGCTTAATTGCAGCAAGAGAGATTTAGGTAATGAATTAAGAGTGCAAGTTTTGTAGGTTAAGAAATAAACTGTAGACCTGTCTCCTTAGGAGACTGCAAAATAGCTTTTCTTGGAAGTGTTTAAAAATGGATGAGATGTATATCTGCAAGGATACTAATTCAAAGTAGCAGTTAGCTTAGATCATCTCTTCACCTTCCCCTTTCAGCTGTGTGTTGCTACATTTCTGTGATCTTTAGAAGAAATTCACTGCATTATTTATTCTGATAGGAATGGCTCTCTTCCATATGTCCAAATGAAGCTACCTGAAAGTGCAGTTTGGATTGCTAGTATACCTGACACAAAGCATTTTGTTTTATTGTTTGGCGACTAAAACATAGCAGAAAATCCATGGGAAATCAGCCCTGTAAATGACTAAATTACTTGTCAATGTTTTGTGACAATGAATACTGGAGAAGCTCAAAGTATTAGTCAAGATTCATTGCTCCTCACTTTTTGTACTGAACAAGTATTTACATCAGAAATATCTGCTGTAAAAGCATGTGATGCCCAATAACACAAAATAAAGAAAGGATCATTTCTTGGGTTTGGGAATGGCCAGTATTTGCCATAAAATGATGTATTTGAAGTTCTGATTTGAATGAAGATTCCTTTGTGTCTGGAGCACACCATAATATTTAAAACGCAGAAAAAGGATACAAGTGAATGATTTTAAGAATTGCTAACCATACTGTCATCTTCTCAAATTCTTAGACTGAACACAAACAAGATTTCTGGTCATACTTGTGACAATTAGAGAAATTGAGAATTCACACTGTAAGTAATGTCTGAACATTCTTTGTTGTGTCCAACCTTTGAAATTGTTTAAATAGTGCAATTCACAACCAAACCAATCTCACAGTGTTTGTATCTCAGCTGAATACTTTTGAAAAGAAGCTGAAGTGACCAGCCTGAATTCAAATGGAGTGAGCTTTAGCTGTGTGACCAGTTTAGGCTGACTGGAGCTGTAGTTGGTATATAATTTGTCATTTCAAACTGATAAGTCACTGACTATGGATTTTCAATTTATTTATTTTCTTAGTGAAAATGGCAGTTTCAGAATATAGTTGGTAAATGCATGCAATTTGTTTCCAGTGTGTTTTCTCCTTAAGCATATAACCTTTGGGAAATGTGTTGGAAGTTGTTCAAATGCTGCCTTGGGGGTCTACCCTCAGCTAATACTTCTGGAGTTTTGATAGCCTAGTCTGAATTGTTTAAAATTTATCCAAGGATGGGGAAAAAACATCATAGCAGTCAAGGTGAAACACTTGTGCTGCTGCTCCTCTGCCTATTAGCAGATTCCAGCTACTGTGGATTAGTTATCATGCACCATATTCTATAAAAAGTAAATCTCCTTCCTTTTGCCTTTCTTTCCTGGCTATAGCTTAGACCTACCTTCCCCATTTCTTCTTTTCTGTAATATATAATGGTATAGCTCTTGTATTCTTGTGAATTGTTTATAATATTTGCCTTAATGTTCTTGTTCTTTGCAAAGCTTCTGACTTTCACTGTATGTTTACTTATGTTAGTATGCCTTTCCCTTTTTCTCACATCTCCCTTATTTCAGTAATCTCTCAATTTAAATAACATCAACTCTTTTCTCTGCTACCTAGACAGAGTAAAGGTGAACTTTATTTTGTTGATTCCTACAGGGAAGCAACCACTGTTAAGACTAATAAGACTGAGGGGAGAAAAAGATGGCACTACTCTGCAGGTGGATTACAATAATATTACAGATTGTTACAAAGATTAAATCATGTAATCTTTTAGCTCAAAGTACAAATGCACACATTTCCACATTTCAGTTCCAAAATCATGGCTACGTTTTACAAATTTGGAGGAGAATTATTTTGTGTCAAATTAATGAATGTCTTCCTTATCCAGAATGGAATCTGTAACATCATCTTCACTTTCCTCAGAAAGTATTTTGTCTTCATTGTTTTAGGCCTTTACTGGGTGTCAGTTCTTGAATTTAAATGAGGACAGAGGAGAGAAATGTACAAATGTGCTACTTTGCCATTTTCAAAATAAAATAGTGGAATTTGTGGTGTCCACCCATAGAAGTTTGTAGACAGCAGGTGGCTTATGATAATTTACAGTAACAGTTCAGAAAAAGTTATTAATTACTGTAAGATTTTAGTGATGTTACCCTCTTCATAGCAACCCCGCTTTTCTGTGCTTTCATTACTGCATCCTCTTGCAGGTGGACTTTACTGCAGTTGTTAACTAAATGTGTATGCAACTTGGTTTATGTTTAGAGTTTGGTGCATGGGATTGGATTTGCTTAAGATTTAAACGTTTGCAGCATGGTCATATCGTAGAGCAAGGGAGGAGAGGAGGCTTTTACTTAAGTAGAGAAGTGATGCATGTTTATGAAGGAAAATTAAAAAAAGTAACACCACTCATTATGTGAGGGGATGCATCAGGACCCCTTTCTTTTATCTATTGTATCAAATGTCAGAAAAAGCCTCGATTGTTAGCAGAAAAATCCTATCAATGTCTGTTAACTTGGAATCTTTTAGAAATGTCCTGCTGGTTAGCTCATGTTGATGGCTGAAGGTAACACAGCACTGATACTGATCTGACAAACACTGGGTGCATGACGTTCAAATGCTCCAGAAGGTGTATTGGTGGTGCCTCTAAAATTAAAATCAACAGGTTTTGGTTGTTTTTTTTATTTATTTATTTTAAGACCTGAAGGTACAGCAATATTTTCTAGAATGGTAATGCAGATTAATTCCCATGAATATTTTCTTTCAATTTACTAGTAATGTGTAAGCTAAACTAGGAGCTTAGTCCGACAAGTTTTTGCTGTGTTGCTGTGCTTGGGAAAGCTTTCAGTCTGCCCTGCTGCACAGTTATTCAAGAAAACTTCAAATGTAATAGGTTAAAAATGATTTTGCTATTATTTCCTTGTGCTACTACCTACTTTCTGTCAAATTTGTTGTTTAGTGTAATCAAGTCAAACTAAAAGATAATCGATTGCAGCTGGTACTTAAAGTTACTGCTTCAGTTGCAGACTGAGGGAGAACTTGTGGAGACAAAACTTAATTTAAAATAAATAAATTTTTGCACAAATTATATGGTGGCAAAAATATATATATTAAATGAGACAACTTTACAGCAATAGAGATTGTTCTTTATTCCACCTACCTGAATTCTTTCAGCTGTAATGACACTAATGACTTTTAATACAGTAGCAGACCATTTACTTTAATCTCACTGAGATGAAGGAAATGCCCATTACAGACAGGTTTTTCAAATGCATAATTGTTTTCTTTTGTGGATAACCACACTGAAATCCCTAATTCTCAGGGGTCAGAGGACTTGGCACATTCTCATAGGGAGGCCTCTCTCTCTGAGCTGACACCTTGAGCTAGGCTTGGGAAAAGAAGACTCCGCATTTGCTATACTCTTTTTTTCCATACTCTGTGCTTCCATAACTATGTCTCTAAGTTTTTTCCAAAAATTAATATTCACAGTAGCCCATGTGGAATGCAAGACTCGCCCAGTTTACAATATAGTAAGCATTATAGTAGCGTCCTAGAGATCCCCAGATTTAGAACATTCAGTGATGATGGTGCCTTTGTCACAAAGTGCTGTTGAAACTTTCTTGCTGAAAACAAATGTACAGTCAGAAACATGTAGGAGTTAGTCAAGTATTAGTTTTGTCACTTTTCCCCACAGATTTAATGACATAGTTGTGAGACTGCTATTATCCTGATTAAGTTTCCATAATAATGAATGTTCCTCTTATCTTTGGTCTTTAAACATGTCTCTGCCATTCATGGACTTAAAAAAAAAAAATTAAAAAAAATCAATCCTTAAAATACTAGGCATCTGAACTATGAGGTGCTACACTTCTGAGATACCACTTGACTTGCAATAAAGTAGAAGGTGATCTTGTTGCAAAAAGGCAACCCTGCAAAAGGAGTTCAATGACACTGGTAAAATTAGAAATATGTTCTTACCTCATGGTGAGCAAAAAAGCATGGCTTATTTTACTGATTGAAGTATGATGGTATAATACCATTTTCTTAAGCAAAACAGGGTTTGTGTCAGGGCTTTGAAGTAGGTTGTTGAGAAATTTTAGAGGCAGGAGAAGTTGCAAAAAATGTTGAAATGTTACATAACAGTTGGCCAAAGGATTTGAAATGATTGTATGAGTTGAGAACGCCAGCCTGCAGTGCCTGGTAGCCATTAGCTAAGACACTTTTGAGCATGCTTGGGAAGAGCTCTGATGCTTCCATCGTAGCCTACTTCAGTTCACAAAGAACTCTCTAAAGGGCAGTGGGCTGCAGTGGCATTTTCGCCCATTTTTCTTTTGTGGGTGAAAGGTGTAGTTGCAAACATTTTTTTTCTGAAGAACAAGAAGAAAGCATAAAGGATCTGTGCAAAGAAACCATTTGGTTCACTGCACCTGCACAATGCACAGAGACTGCATTTCTGCAATTGTTATTAATGTTCTTTATTTGTGCACACTGGTCATTTGAAGTGCTTGTCTAAATTCATTCTTTATTTGTAATCTGGTACTAATTATTTGACTAATTTCTTTTTTCATGTCTACAAACTGTTAGTGATGGATGTGAAATACATTTGGGAAAAATGTCAGAGAATTTATCAAATAATTTCATCAGCTTGTTAACAAGCAATTGTGAATATTGGTTATAGGAAAACCGGCTGAATGTTCTGTCCCAGCTGCGTGGTCCTAGATCCTATGCTGACATAGGAGGTGTTTATTATTTTTGTTATTTCACTGGAAGAGCTCCTGGATGAATCAGGTTTTGTGTGAATACTTGCAAGAAGTGAATTCTGTTTACGTGAAATGTGCTGCCAGTAACTTTATTCATTTAGAAATGCTTCCAGTAAATAGACTATTCAGAGAAAATAAACACAGATGCTCATACATACAATGGCAGATTAATTTAAAATTTCAACTAGTATTCATAGAAAATTGTTTTCAGTATTTTTGCAGACCTATTTGCAGTAGTAAAATAAAAATTATTTTCCTTGTTCATGATATTATGACTGGGTGCAATGTATGCTGTGTATATGCTTTTGGTCACTGTTAGAGAGCAACTAAGAAATGTCAGGGATTTCTTTTCAATATAGCTTGCTAGTTTTTTGAGGAAAAGCTGTAACACCAACTGTTTTAGAAGATAGTTTTAAAATGGTACAGAGAGCTTCAAACAATTTGGGGCCCAAAAAGCACCAAAAAAAAGGTGGGGTTTGTATTCAATTTAAATTTGTCTGTGGCTGGGCATTTAGCTCTATCAGGTATTTTCTTTGAACTTATACAAAGTAAGTTTCCTCTTCATGGGAATTTGCATTTGGTAAAGCGATGATTATAAAATGGCTGCTATTATCTGATGTGAACTTTGTGCTGTAACTAAACAAGCATAGGAAATATGGTAGAAAAGAAATTAGGTGAAAATCATTCCCACATTGCTCTTTGTCTTTTGTACCATGCTACATAAATCTTTTCCATATATAAAGTAACCTTAGTCATCTAAATTTAAGACAAAGGAATAATGTCTAAAACTGCAGATCACTTGAGGCTTCTTTGGTGCTAATTAACTTACTTAGCTCAGTTGGTTGGCAGATTTTAATCACTATAAAAGCTCCTGTGGATATTTTAATTTGTTTTCATTTTAAAAGCAGAAACATATGGTTCTTTAAAAGATGTATGACTTTTTCTGTATTCATTTGAGAAATCATAATTAATGTTTTCATGTACAGACATAAATTTAGTTTCATCATCACTCATTTTCAAGCTTAACCCCTTGCAAACATTGACAGAGTTACTGTGCTGAGAACAGTCAGCCTATAACTTCATTTCCTGAAGACCTTGCCTTTTTAGTCTTAATCAGAAAAAAAAAGGTGTTTGCAAGTATTTCTACCAAAATGACCCAGATAATAGTAAAATCTCTTAAGCTTTCAAAATATATTGATAAATTGTTCAAAGTATAGGGCCTATCTCATTTAGACTTTCAATTTCTGTCTTTAATAATTAGAATAACAAAAGCTAGAGGGTAGTTGGTCTGCCTTCAGACATGCTGCTTCAGGTCTTGGCCTCTCTATGCTATTCTACGCATTTTACCCCATCATCTGTATTAGAAACTGCTAGCCGATCCAACTCTAAACAACTCCCGGTGTTCCCTAAAATGATTATAAATTTTTATTTTATGTAGACCAACCCCAGTCTTATGAGATTGCAAGCCCAGGTATCATACATTCTCTTGTGAGTAGGTAAAAAAAGGCCACTATGAGGCAAATACCTGAAATCCTCCTGGACGTGATTTGGCTGTCCATTAGTCAAACTGCTAATGAACCGTTAATGAGTAATTTAAAAAGCATTCTTAATATGCATGCTTTCATGAAGCAGAGATACGTAAAAGCATTTATATTGCATATTCTGCATGCGGGTCAAAGACTTAACAAATTCGAATGCTTTTCTCCCAGTTATTCCACTGTTTCACTGATTTCATTTCTAGGTTTGTTCTACAAGGCAAGAGTGGGAGTCTCAAAGTTATGGATATTTCTGCCTATGAATTCTATGCAATCAGGTTAATGACAAATGATCAATCATCACTGATGATTCCAGAGTCACATCTTAGAGTTTACTAGTGCTAACAGATAAATAAGATTCAGTCCATGTCTCATTTACCAAGTGGCATTAATTTATCAAGTGATAGTTCCAAGTGCAAAAGACGGATTTAACAATGTTTTAATCCAACTGGGGTAGATTTTGAATTTTTGTGATAAGAGCATATAAAGTGTGGTTTTTTCATTTTGAGTCTGTCATTTTGATTCACTTGAGTCTCACTATCACTGTTACCATTCAGTGCAGTATTTATTTGGTAAAAATTGTTGAATGAAACAAGTAAAAGAAAGCTCACAGAAAATTTGTGTGTGGGGTGCATTTAATCTCATTTCTTTGCTTGAAAATGAGAGTGTTTGGTGAAATACTTCATACTAATTAAGAGAGACATCCCACCTCTGTCCCAAGCACCAAAACATTGCTGTAAGATAACCCGGAATATTCTGCTCCAAAATAATTCCTTTGCATGACAGAAACAGTAGGAGGGGAACCCAGAAAAGAGTATGTCCTTACTAGCTTTCCCCTGAATCAATGCTGTTTGCTGTAAAATATGTAGAGAGGCATCCATAGAGTCGTTTTTCTCAGAGTCCATGAGATAGTGCAGGAGCATACCAAGAGGAGCTCTCTTGGAGTTTGGCTGCAGCTGGGCTGAGGCTCTACTTCAGCAGCAGCACAGTACTAGGTTGTGGTGTATTTTCCACCCCTGCTAGCGGGATTGAGTTTTCTGCATGCTCTGCCAATATAAACTGGCTTGCTGATACGCTAGTCATTGTCATTTGGAGGAAGGAACGTGTGGGGAGGAAATTCTGCCTTGGTTGTGGTTGCTCTCTGGAGCAACCACATCTGTGCCCAAATACTGAGGAGAAAGGGAAGCAAGGATTTCCACCCATTGTGTTTAGGAAATGTCTTCACTGATTATGAAGGCTCTTAAGTAGAAGTTGTTTCCTGCACTTTCAGTTAAAATCTAGTTTTATTGCATTTCCATTGGGGGATCACCTCAGTTAAGTCAGTATCAGCCCAGTATACATTTCTGTTATGCTGAAAAGAGCAGAATTCTGCTCTCCACAGGCATTGCATCAGAAAATACCGTTATAGGTATGACCAAATGAGGATGATGTGCCGCTTTCTGTGACAAAATGAGTTTGAATTTGACTGGAGAGGGTGAATAGATGTGAATGCACTCTTCATTCATTTGCATTTTACAAACTTGTCTCTTTTTGTGTTAGTGTGCTGTGCATAATACTGTCAACATACTAGCTGCATTTGCACTGGATTTCCTTTTTGCAGCAGTCATCAAAAAATGTTTCTGAGTGTTCACAGTTAATCAGTATTACACACCTGGGAATAACTATTAATACAGTAGGATTTAAAATGACCTTTCTGGCTGATAATTAAAATATAAGAACTTCACACATCAGTAAAAATCCATATTGCCTGGAAAGATATGGAGTAAATACAGCTAAAATAAGAAAAGGGTAAGGGTAGCGTACAGGGTGTGTTTGTGCAATATTGCCATATGAGAATGGCAGAGGACAAAGAAAGGTTGTCATGCAGACAACAGCTGCATTGAGGCAGCCTTCTGCAGAGCTTAATAAACCTTTAGTTTCATCTTGGAGTGCCTGACTAGTGAGGCATTGTTGCTGCAGAAAACCCAGGTGGAATACCTCCGGAAACACGCTATGGTGAGTACCAAGTGGACACCCCCATTTTTTTGCCTGTCCGCCTCTGCTTTTCCGAGCTGTACCGCAGGTGGCAGCGGCCTCTGTTGGAAAATCGCCATCTCCTCTGGCTGCCTTAAACTAGAGCTGTCCCAAATTCTCACAGCACCTCCCTGCTGTGTCTCCTTCCCCTCTTCTTGGGGCTTGCAAGGGGAGATTGTCCTTGTCCTGCAAGCACTTCCAGGCCAGAGCGATTCCCCTGGCTGGCTGGGGGCTTTCACTGCTTCACAGATTAACTATGCAGCAGTTCTTCAGGAGTAAGGAAGCTTTTGCCTGGTTTTGATGCTGCAGCAGTGCTGACAACAGTAATGCCATGCGGAAAACCAAGTATTAAAGGCAGCGCATTTTTGCATTTTGGATGTAAATTGATCCTCTCCTCAAAGATGTTTCAAATGTATGGCACAGCTGGGGAAGCTCAGTATTCAGCGTTATCTCTCTGAAGCAACAAAAGTAAGGGCAGATTCTGGACTTGGTTCAGGTTAGGATATCTTGGCTTGCCCTGCTTTTTGTGACATTCAAGTGATGCAATTGATATGGAGCAATAGTATACAAAATGAATGCTCTATTAATAACTTCCCTTTAACAGCCACTTAACCCAGAACCTTCACCGATAGTGCTTTGCAGCAATTGTACTGACAGCATGTCTTGAAAGTTAATGACATGCCTAGGAATCAAATGTTTGGCAAGACTGACAACTTTTAGAGGTTTATTTCAGGTACTGGTTGTCTTGGCGTAATAGGCTTGAAAAATCTGTCCCAGTGTATTCTGATTCCTTTTCATCCTTTCTCTCAGTTCTGTGCATGGAGTGATTTCCCTACCAAATTTGTAAATGTATCACTTGTTCCTTATTCTGTATCTTCTGCAATAACTCTCTCCAGTTGTAACACTAGTAGAAAGCCAGTTAATTTTATATGCCTGTATTACATATATAGAAATACAATACATTTACATTATATAAATCTTTTTAGCTATGTATGGAAAAAAATGTATATTGTCCTATGTAATTTCCATTTTCCAGTCTATAACTTCCTTTATTTCTCTGTGTTGAACAGTAGTGTGTATGTTATCAGTGCTACAGATGCAGTCTTTACCAAGGTGCAAAAAGTGGTAATATGGATATAAAAATGTTAAAAACCAACAAGGAATACTTTTTACCAATCCCCAAATAAAATGAGGACAAAATTATGTTTCTGACCTTTGGGAATTTGAGTAATTTGCATCTTGTTAGAATAAAGTCTTTGTTACTTATTTTTCTTAATCTGTTGGTCAAGCCTTAATTATGCTTGGACGTATGTTTTCCTGCATTTACACAACTGAGGGATGAGAACAGAATGCATAAGACCAAACATTTAATTACCAAAAAGCATTCAGAGAGTTATAGATAAAGCATCTTGAACAATGCAAAGCTGCTTTAGACTTTAAATGAATTTACTGGGATTCATACTAGCTAAAACAGGAAGATATCAAAGAATTTTAAAATTTGCCATAATATAGGTAGTTGGCCTGTCTTAGGAACGGGGACAGTTAAGTCAGGTTTAGATTTAAAGAGAAGTGACCTACACCTTCAGCCAGATTTAGATTTAAATAGTACCTGAATTTACAAGTGATGAATGCAATTGTAAAAGATGTGTGTACCTGCACAGGCACCTGCTGACCGTGTAATGCATTTTTGCAAAAGCTCCACCTTCTATACAGCGCAGAGAGCCACGTAGAAAAATTTGAGGTCTAAGGCAGTGGAATATCCACACCTAAGAAAAATTATTGCATTGTCTCCTCATTTGCACTGAACCAGGCATGTCTCATATTAACTAATGTTATAGCATTTACATTAATATGTAAACGTATGTAAAATTACTTGTCATTTTTTATCTGGTCAAAAGACCTAATCTTAGCCTTTTTTAATAATATTTTTGAGTTATGTTATTTCTACTTTATAACACTGTATGCAGTTTTTGCAACACGCACACATGTGTATGTGTGTATATATGTTTTTACCAGTTGTATTCCATAGCTGACAGTCTTTTCTGTCATTTGATTCACAGTGCTTTGTAGTCTAAAAAAACTTAGTGTGAATAAAGTTACTCTCTCGTATATAGAGTCCTGTTTCAGTCAAATATCTGATGAGATTGAAGCTGGAGCAATTCTTGTTACTTTTGGAGTAACATACCCGTAGCTTTCTGATAAATCTTACATTTTTTTGAAATATTTTCTGAGACAAGTTACATACAGCATTTAAAAGTCCATCTACCATACAAAGGAAATTTTGTGTATTCAGTTTTCGTTTTGTTTATAGAAATGATGTTACAGACATATTTATATAAGTCTTTTAATTTATTTCATTTACTGGGTCAGAGTGTGAAGAACCACTCGCTTTGCCAAACAGTTTGCTTACAAGGGTAATCCAACGGATCGCTTATGTTTAAAGTTCATCTGTCTGTTAAAAGTAGGAAAAGATATAGCTAATATCTGTAGAAAAAAAAAAATCAATATACTGAACAAATCTTACATAAGCAAGCAGCTTAAAAGATGTAGCTGAAAATGTGATGAATAACACTTTAACTGCACGTGATGGAATGTATGTTCTGGAAAAGAACAATACCAGTCTAAAATGGGTGTACTTAATACATATGCGATAAAGGCAAATACTTGTTTATGTCTAGTTTGGAAGGGATTGTAATGTAGGGGGATTCAGGATTTTCCTGCCATTCAGGACACCTCTGCTACCCTAGTTGTGTTGTAGTACAAACTTGGAAAGGTTGCACAGTTGCTATGTTTTTCTTTCTCTAGAATGGGAAAAACATATAACCTTTCCTATAGATGCTCACAGATCTTTTTGTGGTATACCACATAATTCTAGAATGATATGACTGAAGAATTTCAACGTTTTTCAGTGAAAAAGCATGTATTTTTGACAAAATCCTTCCCTTCTCTTATTTTATTAACTGTTGCATTATTTTTTAATATAATGTTACAGTAAGAAGGATTGAGTCAGTCGTGTGCATGTGCTTAGTACTTGCATTGCAAGACAGTCTTGTTCTTGCTCTGCATCCCTCAGGAGGAAAGAGAAATTAAAAATGCTGAACATCACTAACTTTTAGCAGCTAAGCCAGAAACATAACTGATCAGCTGAGACCAGTACTAAGTGCTGTATACTGGTGTTTAAAGGTGCACACAGTACTTTGTGTGTAATATAAATCAGAAAAAAAGTGCTACTACAAGGATTTAATTTTGAGTTGTTTTGCTGCGCAAGGCCTTGAACTGGCTATCTAGGCTTTCTCATACTGCATGCAAAATCATGTTCTTTCATTTTTCTTTTTAAGGATATGGGTTTCCATTGGTGCAAGAAAGGGTTAATAGAAGCTTTCCTTGATGCAGTGGATCAAAACTAGAGTTAAATGCAGATCTTCATCTGAAGTATGTAGTAGCTCACTTGAAACAGTACAGGCAGCTGATGGTCTGGCTCTGACACCTTTAATTCTGCAAGTACTTACGTGTGTCTAAACTTTTAAAATTAGTGTGACTTAAGGATACACTTAATGTTAATTACATGCTTAAGTGGTCTGCAGAACTGACACTTTAAGTAATTCAGTAGATCATATACATTGGAAGCAGCTCTTGCCAATACTGCAAATATTATGCTACAGTTTTATAGTCCTCAGGTCTTTGCAATGCTATTGCAGAATTGAATTATAACCTAGGTCACAGCCTGCAGTTTTATTCTTATCCTGGAATTTTTCCACCTTTTGTTTGTGTTTTCTGTTACATAACTAGTATTTTAGTTCTTAAGTTTCCTTGGCTTTTTCTCACCCCTTTACAGTTACACTCAGAAATAAAGTAGTTGCCTGTGGGGAGAGGAAAAAGGAAGGAGGAGTGCAAGAAGTAAAATGAATCATGTCTGTGCCTGAACAGGGATGTGGTAGCTATTTATACTGTAGTGTAAATACCAGATTAGTAGGATTTAAAATGTTACTGCTCTGCAGGTCTTAAAAGGCATTATAAACTCTTAGGTTACTTCTGCTTCACTGCTTTCAAGGTAGACTTAATTAAGAAGACAGACATTTGCATTGATTTTTAAGACTTACAGCACATAGTGGTTTTCCTGGACTCATCAATTATTTCCCCACCCACTGCTTGCTGTTTGAAAGAGGGGCTGTCTTACGCTTGCCAATGAGAACTGCCCACTGATAACCTCGCTCCTAATCTCACTAGCTCTCAAATGATTTCATTGCAGACTGGTGGACTCGGATTTTGTGAATCCCCAAGCACATTTGGCAACCTGGCCATACTATGCAGTCAGTACTGGGTATGGATTTGCCATTCCTTAAGGAGGAAGGTACTCTGCTTGTCCTATTACCCCCAAACCGCTTGTTTTATGTGGGGGAAATAGTTTGTTATTTCTTGCAAAGTAAAAGAATAACTTTTTCATTACAAATTTGGCAAAAAAAATCCTGGAAGAACAGAAACAAAAGGTGTTGTCAAGATGTATTGAAACGTGCCTTTATACTTCTGAGTAAAGGTCTTTCCTGTTGGAGCAAACAACACAGTCCCAAAATGCACGATGCCAATCTCAAAGATATTTCTTATGCCTAATCCCTTTCCTTGGTCAATGTTACCAACTTGCACGCCTCATTTATTAGGTAACTACTAAGTGCAAATTAATCTACAAAGCAGTCTCTGGAGCAGAGCTGTCTCTTCTCATTATTCCTTTCAGAGTTCTAGCCCTATGTGGCAGTAAAAAATGCAAATGAGTCTTTTCTAGGCTTGTTTAGCACACAGCCAAATCTGGTATCTTGAGGGCACTATGCTATATATAAGTTTATTCCACATTATATCCTAGCCTAGAAAGTTTATAATTCTGTTGATACTAGGTTTCTCTTGCACATGTCTTAGGAAGAAAAAACATTTCTGTATTTCTGTCTCTCTCAACATTTTGGCATACAATTCATTCTTCACTTGACGTGCTTTATTTTATCTGTTCTACATCAGGAATGTTTTTTGCCTCGATGATTTTCTTGCCTGTGAGGTGAGAGCTAAATGTCAGTCAGTGTGCATGACAAATTACTTTTGTGTAGATTACCTTGAAAACACTAAAGGTGCTGCTGGCAGTAAAGTAGACTGATAACAGGGTTGAGGAGGGGATTCTTGTTTCAACAGTAGCCAAGGAGGGTGAGAACTGACTGCAGGCTTGCTCCAGAGAGGAGGCTCAAAAAACAGTTTAGGCTATTTGTGGTGCATGCTGAGAGATGTTATAATTATGGGAGGAAGCATTTCTTAGTGAAAATTATTTGGAAAATCAGTAGGAAAGGAACAAGTATTCTTTATAACTCGTGTACATATTAAGGTCTGGAACCAGAAGCTGCTGCCAGTGTTGGAAGTTGATGGGCTTGTGATAGCAATGTCCTCAGATTCATCTGAGGATGAATGTGGTGTTGATGTCAGAGCCGTTGTTAAACCATCCCCTTGATTAGGGGCTGGTGGTAATGCCAAGCATTTTTAATAGTCCCAATAAAAATTCTATGAAAATAGAGGAATTGGCAAGTAATGCTGTTAGGAAACCTATTGTCCCTGGGAAAAAGGACATCTGTGTAGTTGCTGTATGTGTCAGGTAAAGACAGGCTGGGGGCAACTGAATCTTTTGTCAGGCTAATTTTAGTGGTTAAACAAAGCAATTGTGTAGGCATTAGCTTTATGGTAGAACTGATGTGCATCTAATAGGTGTTATGTGCTTGCCACATAATGTTTTAAAGAATTCATGCAAGTGTTTTTGTCTATGGGAACTAATTGTCTTTGCACATAATCTTCTGTAGTCATAGTATGATTCTAGCCACCTGAGAAAATCTGCAATTTATTTTGCTATAGTGCCATGGTTTCTTTTAGGGGAAAAACAAAAACCAAAGAGCCACCACAGATGTGCTGGGATCTACATGTATTTAATATATGAGGCCTAAATATTGTCATCATCGAAAAAATTGCAATAGCTTTTTTAGAGTGGATGAGAGTATAATATGGATGATTGGTCAGATCTTTGTAGAGCTCAGTTTTGGTTGGAGGTATCTGTAGAGGTCTGCTTGTCTCGGGTTTGAAAGATAGGAACGTAATTCCTCACAGACTTTGTGAGCTCCCTGCGCTGTTTATGGATGATTTGGAACAGGACTGTAATAATTCCGTAGCTCTCAGGGAATGAATACATGCTGATAGCCCACTGAATGGAGTAACACACAGACAAAATGAATGTGAGTGAAGATCAATGCAGAGCATTCCATATAGTACTTGATTTCTTTTTTCTGCTACTCTCTTACTCAAGAGTCAAAAAAGTGTTCTTGAAGAATGTGCATGGAGTGGTAAGTATATCATTCCTCTCCTTTTTTCAGCTAAGTGTTAAGAACAGTGGATGAATGTTTTCAAATCAAAATTGCTGCTCTGCAGGATTATTTTACTATATGAGGTGCATGTTCAAGTGTGCATAATTTCACAGATTAAACCCACAGGCTTTGGCTTTCCTGTGCCTAAAAACATGATCTATAAAGAATTGATTTTTCCCTGGCCTGTTTCAAGATGCAAATCCATTTTCAATTTACTTACTAAAATGTGTATTTGAGATCTGTGTCATTAAAAATCATCTTCAGACTTACTATATTTGTAGGGAAAGGTGAAGACGAGATAAAAATCAATCAAACTGTGTTCAGTCCAACTGGAAATTGAGCCAATTTCAGTGTTATTAATATCTCAATCATAACAAGTAGTGCCAATTTCTAGAAGTTGAGAGAATTTCTTTTGGCTAGCCTTTTTAATTTGCCAGCTGTAATAAGAGCATTATATCAAATTAAGGAAAATCAATGTCTCTGGAGACAAGGAATAGGACACCAGGACTTTCATCTTTAAAACTCTGGTTCAAGTCTGGCATGGGGCCATGCTGTCCCCTTCCTGGAAGGCTCCAGGAGACATGTTTCCTTCCTGGATGGGTGGTTCGGCATTGGAAGAGGCTGCCTGCTGGGGCTCTGGACTCTCATCCCTGGAGGTATTCAAGCCTCAGCTAGGCAGGGCCACGGCTGACTTGATCTAATGTTGTTGGTAGCCCCACACTGAGCAGGAGGTTAGATTTGATGGCCAACAACGGCCTGTTCCAAACAATGTTTCTATGGTTCCATGATAAACCTTATTATTCAAAAGTGTTGCATTTACATGATGGACAACTTGGAATAACTTTACTAAGCTGCAGGGCTTGTGCTGTTACAGAGGAGACAAGAGATTTGCTTCGCCACCCCCCCCTCCCGCCCCGCTATCATGACACTGATGGAAAACAGGTATCCTGCTATCAGTGCCATTTTCTCCCCTGCCTGGCTCTATCAGGAGCCATATTTTCAGCCTGCTGCCATTGTGATATCCTTTCTAACTGCATGCTGAAATTCAGTTCTTGAGCTGTCATCACATAATAAATTGGCAGACAGGGTTATTTCACGGCAGAGAACTCCCTTTGGTAAAAATGCGAGATGCGCACATGTGTGCACGTGTAGTATCCACATGACATTGGTTACTGGTCAGAATATGGGTCTTGACATAGTGTTCCAAGTTCACCAGCACTCATTTTCACTAGAGTTATCCCTTCCCAGAGCAGACAGGCTGCAAGAAAGTGCTGGCTGCGTGAGAGAAATAAACCAAATTGTATCTGACTCCCTGTGGTCGCTCTGTTCCTCTGGAAAGTGCTGCTACACCCCCTAACTGTGTTCAATAGCTCGGTCACCTTACTGACTTGAGCTGCCTGATTGATGTCATCTTTTAATGAGCTACTTCTAAAACATCTGCAAGAGAACTTGTTGGGAACTCACGCATGTGGGCTGCTGCACGCCAGTACGGGCGTACCTGTCGCTGCCCCGGGACCACCTGGCAGCGAGCTTAGCTCGGGGCATGGAAGCCCTAGGAACCATTTGGGAGTGGGTAGTTTACAATATTTGCAAACATTTCTTTTGTGTGTTTGTGTTTTCTTTACCCACTCCTAATTCACATGCGCAGTGATACTTTTTGGTTGCCTGGCAACCAGCTGGGGCATATGGGATGGAAAGTGGGACTTGAGTATATAGATTTGGTTTTCTTTTCAGGCAGTGTCAGAATGTTCAGATTGATTACTATTTAATTTGCATGTATTATTGCATCACTGTTTTTATTATTGATAAGCAACAATATTAACTGCCTTGGCTGCTCGGACAGGAAAGCAGCACACTTGCTAGAGCCCGTGCTAGGCAGTCCCCGGGAAAGCTGCCCCCGAGCAGCTCTGCCACTGCAGCTCTGTCCTGTCCCCAGCACTCCTGTCCTGCCTCCAAGCACACGCTAGTGGTAACCCGAAGCTGAGTGGGCCCTGGACTGGGAATAAAAAACCCACACCCACTGAAAATGAACACACCAAAAAGAAATTTCCAAAATGTTGTGTTTCTCTTAGGATGGGGTTTTGGTTTCTTTCCTGCCTGGAAAACGACATATTAATAGCACTAGCTTTCTAACCAGGGGCTAGTCAGCACCAAAATTTTTGTCAGTATAGGTTTCAGTTTTTCAATGTAAAATTCTTTCATTCAGGTGCAAAATAAAACACTTGAATCGTAAAAATATAATCTGTACATAGCCATTGTCACTAATTTTTATAGAAAAAGAAAGAAAGATGAAATATGTCCAGTGTCATACCATGGTAACTGATGTCCTTTCTGACATGTCATATGATGCACTGCTACTGTGCAACGTAAGAAAGTGGCAATAACTTTTGAAACTTTTTTTTTTTTTTGAAACAAAGCAGAGGAGAAATGGATTTTGACTATGATAAGGAAAGGTGTCTGAGAATCCCGATGTGCTTCCATGTGACCTAAAAAGCAGTTCTGAATTGTCAGAATTTCCATGAAAAAAATGAAATTCAGAGTTCTTATTGGCTCCAAATCTTAATTGTTTTGATTTTCTCAGATGCCTTGAGGAATCGGTGTGATACCAACTGCCACCAAGGTCAGTGAGTTTGCTTGCGGTGTTATGTATTGCCCAGGGGTAGATAGGCTGCTAACCTTGCAGTTGTGCACTGTGAGGGTGATTCCATTTTCTGGAGTAGAGGCCAGCTGCCAAAATGAACGTTTTTGTTACATGCACAAATGGGTATCTGAATAAGATTATTAAGGGGGTTTGTGGTTGAATTTTTTTTTTTTTTTTTCTTCTCCTGGAGAAATAAGCCAGCATTAGAGGTAGGCAAAGGCATCTTTCTTGCCATTTTCCTTCTCTCTCAAAATGTTCTTGTGCACTTCTAATTTGTGAAAACACTTTTGGACTCTGAGAAGTATAAAAATATGTCCACATAAATGAGAAATAGGATGATAGTCAGTAGAAGACCCAGGGGTATGAAGCAGTAATTAGGATAGCGCATCAAGATGTGTCAGAATAGTTCACTACTTCCTAAATTCAATGTGTTAATTACAGAGATGGACCTTCAAGGATCCTCTGGACTAGTACTGAAAGAGATATGAAGATTAGATCGCTATTTGTGAGGTAGAATATAAAGTCCAGGCCTTTATACTGCTGGCCTTTAATCTAGTGGATGCTGACCTACCACATTAGCTGTCAGTCAACGCTGTAAGATGGGTGGGACAGCGCATATGCTGCTTGACCAACAGCCAGCACTTTGCAGCAGTGTCACTGGTTGTGGGTCGGTGCCAGTTGCGTCCTGACACCTCAATGACTCTTTGACGTGCAGAGATTCTGCCAATAATTTTGCTGCCAAACGTATTGATGCCAAAGTCAAACTGACTGAGGTCATTGAATAAAGCCCTAACCCTGGCAGGTTTTTTGCTTCACACACATTCCACAATGCTGGTAGCGCAAGGGAATATGAGAGTGGGGCTTGCAGTGTGCAAGCCCAACTCTTTTGGAAGCAGTGCTTGCCTACCTGCACCACAGCAGCCATTCTCCAACTTGAGTTTCTAGTTTTAGGGGTTCATAGCAATGCCAATGATGAATTCTGCAACAGTGAGTTAACACGTTATTTGAGCTACATCCTACATTTATAACTCTGCTCCCTCCTTGTTTTTTTTATTTGGGGCATATATTTGGTTCTTGCATGTCCACATTTTAGTAATAAGAGAAAATTTTAGTTTGAAAACATAAGGGGATGATTTGTAATTGATTTCTGCTCTTCTGGTGCTTATTTCCATGCTGGTAAATAGGAACTATGTAGACTGCTACATGTCTTACAAAGTAATTTTATACCATATGCTCTGTGCTTGCAGATAAAGTTGCTTTAATCAGTGATAGCAAGTGTATTACTTTGCATAACATCGGTGTGTGTTATAATTGATGTCTGGCAGTTTGGAAACAGCTCTTATCAAGAACGTACAGAGATTATAGCACAATCATTGGTGGTTTAAATAGTGCTCACAGAGATTGTCTAGTGCTTCCTATTGGGTATCTTTCTTTGACAGCTCTTAACATATGTAGGTTGACACTTTTGCTACAAAGCAATCTTCAGTTACTCATTTTTTAAAATGTGTTCAAAACCATTAAGTGTTTGCCTTCAGCACAATCAGGACCATGTCATCCATTCAGGGGCTTGTTAAAGGAATGCAAGCATTCAAAATAGATATTTCATTCCTAAGTCTGCTGCAGTTGTATATGTTAACTCCATCCCTTGTGCACTTGGTAGAAAAGGAATTTAATATTATTATTTTATGCATATGTTCCTGTTAACATTTCTTCCCTTTTTACCACAAGTGGCTGCTCATATCTGTATTTATTTAATGCGTTATCATAATGATGTATGCATAAGCTCTTTGGTGTTTGTCTCTACTCCTGCCTGTTTAATTTGCATCTGGGATGTTGGGGCTGAACCTCGTGCTGACTCCTGAGAAACTTGTCCTGGAAACCCTAACCATGTTCTAGGTCAGTGGGCTTGGCCAAATGTTGGTATATGCATATTAAAATCTTTAAGGGATGATATGTTACATGGATGAATGGAATGGGATAAGAAAAACTAAAAGATAAGAAAGAAGGTAGTATTATGTCCTATTTGCAGAGGGGGAACTGAGACCCATCTTGGAGAGTATTTCACAGAGGTAGGAATTACACCTGTGTACCAAAGTTAGTAGTCCAGTGCCCACAGTTCTATCATCTATTTTAATAACAGTAATAATGGATCATTAGCCAAGCCTGGATGTGTTCGATGCCCTAATTTGGGACGGACCTGTGTCTTATTGAGCCACGGCTTTGAGTGTGGCTCTTGCACTTGTCAAATGCTATATAAGGACATCTGATAAAGCTACATCAGGGATTAGGCAGTGGCTGCTAAAGGTGCCAAAGGTAATCCTGCCTTAGGAACAAGTCACATGCCCTTATTATTCCCACTCTGTGCTTGAATGAAGGAGCCAGAAGAGCTGTGCTGCTTCCTGCATTGGTGACACCTGCCACCTTAAGCTGTGAAGGTCTAGGCAACCTAGAAATCAAAGCCTTCCAATAGAACACTTCTGTTCTACTTTAAGTTCTTCTCTCTTTCCTTTCCTCTTAGAATCCCTTCCTTTTTCTCCTTTTTATGTTTCCTTGTTTGCACTTCTCATTTATTTCAACTTTCTATAGCTTCACCTGTTTTGGAGCCTCATTTGATATATATGATTGGTAATATAGATCATGTATTTCCCCCTTTCTGACTCCTTACGGAATGTTTTCAGACTTGAGCTACAATAACTTTTTTTAACTAAATGTTATTCCAAATTATAATTGATTCATTTAACAAAAATCTGACCATTCCTGGATATTCTAGTAAATAGCTAGTGTTTACTATGGTAATTGTCAATAACAGTGAATAATGCAATTCCACAGAAAAAAAGTGCCATTTTGTAGCAATACCATTATTTTTTGTGAATCTAGATATGTGATTAACTTTTGGAACTAGAATGGCTAATTGTTAACTGGATGTAACGTGACTTCTTTTTTCTTCATTAATAAGAAGTGCTTTTAGAACATGTATTTCTATCACTTACATTATAAAGGATATAAAACTGTTAACAATTTTTTTTCCAATAGAGTATGGCTATTCAGCAATATGTTAAGGCCAAATGCTTGTTCAGTTTTTATTCAGACTTTAGTGAGGCAGAATTGTCATTTATGTCAAAGATTTTAATTTTTTTTCTGATTAGCTAAAGACTTGGTCTAAATTACAGATATTTGCCACTAGTTACCAAGTTTTGGATCTATCCTGTCACTATAAAGCCTATGCTTTACAGAAAACCAAACATTATCATTGTTTGCTGACTCTTCTGATACAATTCAGCAACATATAGTGCTGCTTCTCTACAGTATTTCTGGATGCAAAGTGAAAGAACATTTAATTTGCCTGACGCACCTCTGCAATTCAAGATGGACGCAATCAGCTGAGCAGCTGACATGTTGCAGTCCTACATTTGTACTTATAATTTTTTAATCTAGAGACTCTAGGCTGTGAAAAAGTGACTTGGTTCTCTTTAAAACCTGCTAGCTAATTAATCATGGTTGCAGAGTGCTGTTGCAGGCAGCTTCTTATAACATTTGATTAATAATAAGTGCTGATATGGGGAATGTGTTACTGTGAGCAGGATCACATCTGGCAAGTCATCATGGCTACTCGCTGCTTTGCACTATAAGCAGTTTTTCCCCCTAAAATGTGTTGACCTGATTCTATGCTGTTAAATTCTCAAGTTATACTTACTACCTTGTAGTGCGCATCATATGTCCAATTCACAGTTTGAGACTAGAGACTATGGGAAGCAGACGTAAGCTGAGGCTGCTGTGCAGGCATTTAGATCTCTCAGCTCGCCAACTTTTTTTTTGTTTTTTCAGGCAAAACGTTGTAAATATCAGATGGGCAAATTTGTCAGTGACTGCAAATTTTGTCCACATCTAATCAGCAGTGTGATTATTTTTAAACAAATGCTTCTGAATTTAAAACAAGATTCTGGATTCTGAATTTTATATGATAAAATATTTAAGGAAAAAGTTGAGCTAAAATAGTTCAATGAACTAGAGCGCCAGAACACTGCTCTCGGGGGAAAATGTGGTCCCATTTTCTTCTCAGCTGGGAGAGGCTAGGTACTTTCACAAGTAAATGATCCTTTTGTGGATTCATCTTCTTTTTATTTCACTAGACTTTCAGTCAAGCTGCTCTTGTGTGAATCTCCCACACTTTTAATGTGTGAACCATTTCTCTCTGTATATCACATAGCAAAACAAATTCTTGCAGAACATATACATTCCTAAAAAAAACAACCAAAAACACCACCACACCAAAACAAAACCAAAGAAAATCCACCTTTTTTTTTTTTTTCCTGAGTCCTTTCTACACCTACACTAAGGCAAAACTAGGAATGGCAATTGACTAGCAATAAAGAAAAATATTTTAATTAATACCTGAAAGGCAGTTGTGTAACACTTATTTTTGTATTATAATTTTCTATGATATAACTAAGAATCTCATGAAAGCCCTAAGCAAGGACTAAATACTTTATAATTTCAAGCATAAACTCCATAAGACTGTCTTTCAGGTGTTTAAAGATAGAAACTAGACCATAGGCCTTTTAGGTTACTTGATGGATGTACCTTTGAAACATCGAAGGTTTTAATTCTCATTATAGTTGAAATGCTTGCAAAGGACAATTGAATATGTTACAGATTATTAAGGGGTTTTTGTTGTTTTGAGAGACGAGAAGATTGTATTTGATACCCCTTTAAGTTAGGGCTGAGACTTAGCCTGCCAGAGATATGTTAGTTCATTTGCAGTAGCTAAGTTTTAGCCTAATGAAAACTGGAAGGAAGGGGTCTTGGGTACCACAACAGCAGAATATCTGTCTGCATAATGTGCTGCAATAAGCTTTGAAATCTGTCACTATTTATGTATGTGCATATTAATTGTTAACTATACTAACATTCATGATGGTAAACTTGTTACCCATTTTACCATCTGTGCTTCTTATTGTTTTCTTCTCCTATTTTTTCCCCTTAACATCGCTACCATAAGGAAAACTTGACTTGGAGTTAACATAAAAATTTGTACCGCCTCCCTCTCTGAGCCATGGAGGGAAGGATTGTCATGATGTCAATATGAGTGCTAGTAAACAATTGTGAGTCTTTTCATGATATGTAATGAGAGTTTTACTTGTCCTCAATTCAGAGCTATTTTCAATACTGACTCGGAGTGGGCTAACACCAAGATTTACAATCAGCTTTCATCCTTTCCCATTGTTTCCATTAGGGTATATTCTTTTAACCATAAAAGCAATAAAATAGTAATTTGTAAAAGCAAAGCTATCCTGGTAATCATGCTGAATTGTTCCTATAACCCATGTCAACGGAAGGAAAACACATGACTGAATAGTGGTGCAGCATTGTAAAAATGATGTCTCCAGCAAGATTAATAGGATGCTTATAGCAAAGTGGTGCTTTCCAGAAGGGCCAGATCAAACAGCATTAAGATGTTTTATACTTGTTCTATCTTGACAACACAATTCTGATAGCACTGAGGTTTTAAAATTTAATGAACGTGAATGCTGCTATCTATTCAAGTATATAGTCTAAGATAGTGAAGGTTTTCTTACCACCCCACACTCCGTGAACCAACATTCTTATGACTCGGATAGATAAGTCTGTTTATATGACATAATGGGACTCGGACCATATTTTGATATGATAAAAGATAAGTCCTCTTAGGTGAAGACAATAGAAAGTCTAAATATGCAAGATGGGGACTGAAATATCGGAAGAAGGGATAAATCATTCTTTATCACAATAGAAGAGTGTTGGAAAAGATACTGTAGCCTTTGTCTCTGGAGTGCCCTGTCTGTTATTCTTGAAACATAGCCCACCAAAGGTAGCTTTTAATTTCCTGAATTAGGCTAATAAGAACAGAGCAAGAATATAGAAGTAGTAAATTATATTAGCAGAACTCATGAAATTAGTACAATAAGCATATGTGGAAGTACATCTCTGCTACCTTATTCAGTATCTACTTGTATCTGCAAACATTTCAGAGCTAAGATGTTCACAGACAGAAACTGCTGGTCCTTAAAGGTGCAGAATGTAAAAAACCCTGTTAGGGCTGAAAAGCATCCCTGGGATCAAGAACTGTAATCCGATCATGTAATAGGATTGATACAAATATAATCCTATTACTAAACCATGTGCTTGCATGTCAGAATGAGCAATGAATAAAGGCTAGAAGATGTTTGGGTCATGCTGCTCTTTCAAAACAGATAATCAATGTGCACCATTGTAATATACACTGATTTAAAAGGTGTATTTTGGTGTAGGCAGCAACTTCATAAATAATTTTGCTAAAGGTTCTGAGCTGTCAGTTGTTGGGGTTCCCCCCCCTTTTCTCCTCCAGCAATATTAAAAAGGAAGGCTGAAATAATTTATTTTTTTAATAAACCTCATTGCCCATGATAGATGCAAAACAACAAATGATACCATATGAAGTAAACCCCCATATAGTGTCAGAAGGGAGAAATCATCTATCTGTGAAGAACATCCCATTGTATGCAGCTGTTAAGAATAAAGCTAAACGGCTCATGTCATGTAATTAGCACAGTTATAGTATATTAATCCCTTAACAATGTAAAAGCCAGCAAGTATTTGTTGAAACAAGTATATATGGTGATTGACCTGGGTTGCTGAGTCTCTTGAATTGTAGTCACAAAGAGGTTAGCAAATTAAGTGCCTTTGCCCTTTCCTGACACATTCATCTTGCAAAGAAGACACTGAGAACATTTTATGCAAGTATCATGCCAAAGAAGTGCTGGCAGTAGCTTTTTTTGGCCCACTTCTTGTCATCAGTCTTGAGGTAGGAGACACCCAAAAAGGAACTGCACTCCACACTTTTTCTAGTTTTAAAGCCTGAACCAAGATAAAAGTATTACAGTAGGCCAATAAATTTCCTTTGGAAGTTTCATTTCTCAAAACACACCAGGTATCAAATTCCTTCAGGTACCTGATTTTGTTTCAGAAGTAGTGCTAAATGTGTTTTTCAGATACAGTGTAATGTAGGAAGTTTTGTTCTGTCTGTCTATGTGGTATAACTGTCAAATATGTTAATCTGATTTTGCTGAACAAACTTCTGAACTATGCCCTCATAAGTAAGCATGCATGCAAACATATCTATATGGGCAAATACTATTTTTAATTGTAATTAAATAAGTAGGAAGTGAGACTGAATTATCTGCTCAGCCCTTGGCATGGTGTTTCCAGTTCAGGGTCTGCAAAGCCTCGTGGGAAATCTTTGTGCTACTGCCACCCACCAGATATCTCATTGCTGTCTTCAGGTGGCAATGGGTATTCCAAGTGGGAAAACATTTGAATTGCCATCCTATCAGCATATCAGTATCTGGTAAAGCAGGTGCAAAAAGAACTGAAAAAAAAAAAAAAAAATCAAGGCGTGTGTGACTTGAACATCTAGAGGTGTATCAGTCTGTACTCTGTTGACTAGAAAAGTTTGTTCCAGCTTTGGTCTAGGTAGTGAGATACTCTACAAATACCTGAAGACTGGTAGATGCTGAGGATATGCATTAGTTATGTTGCTATCTAGAGTTATCTTGATTTCAGTATTTATCTTCTCTACTCAGGAGATTTAATACAGTAGAAAGAGACAATCCCTCATTAAAAAAGTTCAATAGCCTGAGCAAACAAAGGATTTCTGAACTTTCTAAAGGTAGCACTGGGAAAAGAAGCAGAGAAAAACTTGGGATTTAGTTCGTGTCTTTTGAATCCCCCCAAAATGCTTATGATCTCAAGACTCTCGGGTCTCTAGAATATTTCATTTGGTACATTCACATTTTATCTGTTCAGCCTGAAGCAGCCTGTTTTGCAACATTACAATCCAGACATAGAGAAATTAATTTTCTGGGTGCGCTATTGGAGAAAATGGTTGTCTGGTATTAGTGTGACATGCTGAAAGCTAATATTAGGTGAACATGTGGTATTTCACAAATCGCATGCCTTTTCTAAACCTAGTTGAGGAACTTGCTGTGGTTTGTCCTCATCATTCTTGAATTATCTCCTGATATAAAATATATGATTTATCAGTGGTGACAGATGCTGCCTTGGCTTTGCAGTTCCTATTATGTTAATGGCTCATAGTTGTCTGGCAAACGACTTTTCTCAAATGGCCTGTCCTTGTTCAACAGCACTGAATTATTGTTTCACTAGCGTTAGTTTCTTCTTATAATTAACTTTCAAATGTGCTGTAGGAACATATGGAGCAAACAAACTCATTTTACAGTAACCTGTAAATAAAACCATTTCCAAAACAAAACTGAGAGTTAATACCAAGCAGTAGTGCAATTTGCTACCCCTAGAGAGAGTCATGAAATGAATTACCCATGGACATGAAATGTTGATGAATAACTAATGCTACCTCACTTCATCCTTTTCTTATATACTATGCACAAAGGTGTCTAGAATAAGGGCGGGAGAAGGGAACAGAACGGCTTTCAAAGTTTACCGACAAAGTTCACTTTCTTATTTCCTTTAACTATTTTCTTGTGTTTTCTGAGTCAGGTAGGTTACTTATCAGTTCCTGATTACTACTTTTACGTACTTTACCGATTTTTAGATGATGTGATCTACTCTAAGATCTGTTCTAATTCATCTTTCAAAAATGACAGTGTTCAACATCTCCATGTTCCTAATCCAAGTCTTTGTAAACATTGCTAGTGGATGTCTACGTTATATAGTGTATCACAAAGAAACTCATCAAAAGGTTCATTTTTTAAGTAGCAATAAGTGTTACCGGAAAAAAAATGTTCCTATTAAGTTTACTTTTATAATCAAACAGTATGGATAACTGTAATGTAGAACTGAACATATGCTTTCGTTATATTTACTTGTGTTGCAAAATGTTCAGCTTTTAATGCTTTAAGAAAAAGTATTTATGCAGGTCAGAGCTACAAAAATCTCATTTTCTTACTTCAAGTTTCTTTAGAGCATCTATCCTTGTAAATATGGCTAAATAATAATTGTTTCCTACCAAGCAAAATTGTTATTTTAACTCCTATTTAAAAAAAATCTTTAGGGTAAAGCTATTTTGTAACCATAGAGTAATCTTCTTAGTCAAATGCTGATGATGTACCTAGTGTATCTGAAATCAAAACCACACGTTTTGCAACATACCATCGTTTTTTATACATAAACTTTGGCTGTACAAATACAGGAAACTATCATAATTTTAATAACTGAAAAATAGTATTTAGCTTATGCATAGAGCTCTTGAAATCCATGTAGTTATACATTTTCCTTTCTATTAAAACGTAGATGTCTGTGGCACAAGAAAGGATGGCTTGTTCCAGGTGACCCATCAATGTAGTGGCAGAACTAATAATTGAGCCCTATGATTTGGATACCCAGTGTGTTAGTGCTTCCATGATTTGGGCAGCAGTAATTTGTCAGAAAAGGAAATTTGAAAGAAGATACATTTTTACAATGTTTATCACCATTTTCTAGAGCTATGAGCTTTATGATGCTCCCGTGAAGGTCATTGTGTAGGGGCAACTGGGGAAACCTTCGGATCAGAGAGAACGACGGATGACAGGGCTTCTCACAGTAAACAGTTGCAAAGACTTTTTAGAGTGGTTTTTGAAGAAAAGCAGAAGAGAAATGATACAAGGACAAATCTTGCCTTAAAAAAACCCACCCACCCACCCAACCAACAACAAAAAACCAAACCAAACAAACCCACAAGGCAGCAGGACCTGGGTTTTGCAAAGAAATCTTGGCTCTATCAACAAGATAAGAAAAACACTCTAAATCTTAGGAAGGACTTCAACAATAATAAAAGTATTGCTGACTTAGAATGACTCTTCTAAAAGGAATAATGATCCCATAAGCCTGTGGTATTTATGATCACACAATTTCTGTATAATGCCAGTTTTCTTTTTCTAGATGCTATGCTACACACAAATTGGCAGCTATTTTTAATGAGGTTCAAGCAGATGTGGGCTTAAGACTAGAAATAAAAGTAGTGAGAAGAATATCTGTTTCATAGATCAGGAGGAAAAAGATCTCGGTTTGATCAATTATAGTGTTAATTCCTCTGCATTAACAAGACTCATGTTTTCACTACTGGAGAGGAACATGGTGTAAAACTGCTAACCAATGAAGGCAGTGCTGGATTGTGGTTACCATTATAGATTGGTGGCTTTATGTGAGGATTGGGTTTGAGGTTTTTCTTTTTCTTTCTTTTGGTTTAGTATTTCAAAGCAGGGAATTATTGGGTTAGTGTTTCCTATTTTATTGATGTCGGGATGTTCTTCCTGTTCCAACAAGCTTTTACATTTTAAGAAACCAGCAGGTCTGAAAGCTCTATTCCTTGATCAAATTATGCTGAGGTTTTCCTCTACTGCCACTGATAGTAGTTGTTTAAAAAAATAAATAGAGATATATAAAAAGACCTTTGACCAAATCAATATTTAGATAAGAGATATTTATGCACCTCTTAATTTAATTTACACAGGACCAGATTTATCTTCCCTGAGAAACCAATCCTATGGTTAGAGGAAGAAGGCCTGCAGGCATATGGTGCTCTGCTAAATGTGTTAAGAGGCTCAGGACTTAACTTCATGCTTCAAAAACATGTTGGTATAATTAAAGGTCAGCTTTACAGAGAGCTACATTGTACTTAAAATTTCAAAAAATCAGGCCTACCTAAGTTCTAAGATTCGTGATCTTGTTTCAAAAAAGATAAAACAAAAATACTAGTGTTGTAATCTGTGCTCTAATCTAAATCCTACCCACTGCAGTAGAAGGAATAGGAAAAGGCTTTGCAGAAAAGAGGAGATGTCACCTCGCTATTTAGAAACACATGATTGGGTTGATTTGTTGCAATTTTATTAGACTGTCATACTGTCGATTTTTACCTATAAAGATCTGGAGGAAAAGTTAGGTCCTGCTAATGGGAACACAAATATCATCTGATAGCTAGCGCAGTCGCATTACCTGGGAATTGTTTCTCAAGCTATCTAATCTGGAGCTAATTTCTGCAAAACAAGTAGTGATATATTAGGAATGTGAACAGAGAGGAGCAAGGTCCTTCTTATCACTTCCTGCAGACTGTACTGAAGATAGGCTTGTCTAAGGGTCTTGCACATGGAATCAGATTTGACTGTGGCCTTCACAAAACAGATGTTTTTCTCCACTCCCACTTAGAGCAGTTCTTAAAAAACAAGAATAGAATAAACAGGTGAACATTAGTGACAAAAATTTCTATATGAATACAATGTGTTGATTAATCTTAGTTATGTCCTTTTCCTTTTGTCTGTAGTGATTGTGCTGATTGCAGTGCTATTTTTCTGTTAATGCGACATACAGGAAAAAGCTAGCCTCCGTAAAGCTGAGGCTTGACCCTTTGAGTTGCTGAATGTTCAAAACTCCTATCGAATGTACTGAAAACATTTCTGTCTAATCAACTTCAATCATGTGGGGTCTCAATAACTGCTTTCTGTGAGTGACGTTTTGTGTAATCTGTGTTTGTGATTGATTTCAAGCAGGAGATTGCCTAATTTACTCAGTGTCTCTTTTCACTGACAACTGTGTAGCAAACCTCCAAATCACTTCTCATAAAATGCTTTTTGAACGTGAATTATAAACTGTGAGATTGTGAAACATAGAGAAACAGCTGGTCAAAGACAAATGATTTGGGAACATTATTGAAATGTTTCACTGATTTTATTTATATATTTATTTAATCTTCTTGGTATTCATCTGTACACACTGGAAGTTTAAAATTTTTTTAGACTTTTTTAAATTAATTTGCTTTTACCTTTTTTCTTTTAGGTTTTTTATAATTGTACACTGGCTGGCTTCGCTCTAGAATGGTCTCCTTCTGCATCAAGTTGCTGAAGCAGTTTCTCCACTAAATGCATAGAAACTAGTAAACCCAGACCTCCTTACAGTATGTTCACAATATCACAAAATAGCCATCTTCAAAAATATCTCCAGCTTTTGTCCCACTTGCGTTATGACTATAATACTGAACTCATCTGCATGAGAAGCTTAGTGGGTTTTTGCTTGTTATTTCAGCTAAGTTCTGCACTCTGTGCTGACAGATAGAAACAAGTTGTTAGTACTAAAGTGGCATGTGTGCAGTCAAAAAAATATTAATTCCCCTTTATCTATTTGTTGGGTTTTTTCCCCCACTTAAGAGGTTAACACCCAGAGATTAATTTCTTAATATTCTGTGGCATGTCAATGTGACTAGATTGTGGGGGGTGAAGTCATTTAGAAAAGTACTTGGTGAAAGTCATTTTTCAAACCTGAGATTGATCTCTACTGAATGAGATGTTTTCCAACTTAAATAGATTGTAACATAATTAATTTGGTAACAGTCGGGGTTTTTTTTTTGTTACCGCCTCAGCTAAAATTAAATAAAAAAAAGAAGATAAACCTACACAATTAATTTACAGATAATCTACACAATACTAGAAATCAAATCAATTGTAGCTGTTTTTTCTTTTCCCTGCCCTCCAGCTCCAAATCCCTCTTATCCATTATTCAGCCTAAATATCTTCCAACCACATCTTGGGGTTGTATTCCCACTTCAGACTTGGTGTGATGGTTCTTTGCAGCTTTCCAGTCAGTTTCTCTCTTCTGTCATTCTCTCACAGATTCACAAGCATTTAAATAATAATAGCTAGTGAAATTCCCCTGAAATTCCCCAAGAACTTTTAGTAGAAATCATAGATACTTGACAACTTAAAAAAAAAAAAAAGGATTTTTCCTTGTGGTGCTAGTTAAATCAGTATTTGCTGAATACATACAAAATATGAGTAGTATGTTTGCTACTTTTTTTTTAATGTCTCAGCAAAAGATGCTTTAAATTCTCTGTTTTATTTCACTCTCTTTCCCCTGAGCATTTCCAATGGGGATTGCATGCCCACTTACAGAATTATGTTATACATGGAGATGACAGCCTGATTTATTTGTAGAAGAGGTACTAGAAAAATCAGATATAACAGGTAATGTTGTTATACCAAGGAAAAGCTGATTTCCTGTCTTCAGAGAGGAGCCTGGACCTGATAAGAATGTTACGTGCTGGTAGCTGAGCAGTTCTTTGGCATTATGACGTACGTGATACTGATGGTGAAACAAAAACCTGTGTGGAAAATAGCTTCATTTGATGACATAGATAGACATTCTCCTTTTTTTTTTTTTTTTTTTTTTTGAAAAAAAAAAGAAAAAAATTTTTTTTAATACGTAAATATGTTTTAAAGTATTTTTGCTGTCTTTCAGTGATGCTTTTTGCATACCTGAAGGGTTACAGATTTAATTTAATCTGTATTTAATGTAATAAAAACTTACTGAGTTAATCTGATTCCTTTTATTTGGGAAATCTAATATTGATTTCTAAAAACATTAAGATATTAACTAACTAAATAGCAACACACACCTCTGAAGAGGTATGACTGAATCCTCCAACAGCAAGCTACCGAAAGGCATGATGAGGTTTTGACATACCCAAATCACAATCAATTGTAGTTCTGGATTTTCTACAGTTTTGACTTGCAAAACTCCATTTTAATTAATGGTTGGTAGTCCTATGGAAGAAAGCACATATCACTGTGTTTACCTTCTGTCAAAACACACTTTTCACTGGCTAGATAGATATAACAGCACAACAATGCTTTATGAGACTCTAAAGTGTGTAGCATATTCTGTCTTTAATCCATTGCAGTTGACGCATATCATTAATACTCAATGCCATGATTCTATGCGAATGTGAAATCAAGTATTAAGTGATGAAGTATTGGCCAATTAGGTGCATACTCAAGCAGACTTTAGACTGAGTTCGTGTTTAGAATTTACAGCCACATAATTAGTAATCAAAAACCTTGCCTTCAAATGAAGCCTGTGTCTTGTGGCAGTTTCTGGTGAGCTCTATTCAGACACCTTTAACGATAAGCAGAAAATTGTCTTTCCAGTTGACATGTTGTAAATTAGGGCAGAATAACACTCATTTGTCATCTGTGGTGGTTTGATCAAAGTATGTTTTAGAGAGCAATATAGAGAAACCTTAATCGTTGTCTTACATGCTCATGACTGGTGGTGGTGTTGTGTATGGTGGCACATTAACCAAGTGTTTGGTTCCACTTTGCTGTGGAACAAGGATTTCAGGAATCCCTTTTTAGTATGGAAAAATTAATATATAGTGTGCAGTTAACATAGCATGCTGTTACCGAGCCATTTTTGGGGAGCCCACTACTTGCAAAGTGGCCTTTGATTGGAGGATTCAGAAAATAGCAATGATTTGGGGAAGTTTTCCAGTGATCGAACTGGCATAAGTTAATAAGAGTGGCAGACTGCAGAAGAATGAATCTGTAACCTTAGTTTTTCCATCTAAGCTGTTTTCCTCTATTCAATCTGACTCAAAATACACAAGATTAAACTCAACAGACAGAAGATGGTGTCAGGTTACTCAGTCTTTTGTCTGAAAATGGGAGTTATTTGCAGAACTGTGATGGAATCTTTTGCCAAAATAAGATAAAATATTCAGAAAATGCTAGTACCTTGACTTAAAGCTTTACCATTTTCATTAAAGTTTGTGTTTCATTTATGTCCATCATCCAATTTCTTGTCAGAATTATAAACATTTACACCACTGCCCCCACTCTGCTTCTCTAATTGCTGATAGGGAGGAGTAATAAGAGTGAATTTGGATGTCAAAGGTGCAGATTCCAGTGCACACTCTGCCCAATTTGAAGCAAAGGCTGAACTTGGGAGGTCTGTCTCTAATTAAGACAATATAATGAACTTTAATATTAATTATATTAATATCTTATCTTCCTGATTTAAATTTTCATGAAATTTTTCCCGTCGGTGCCCTGGTTTCAGTAAAGTTTGTTAAGATTTTTTTCAACACAACTTTTTTCCCTTGCAGAAAATGCTGATTTGATTTTTCAGTAACAAAAGCAGTTTACAGAGAATTTTCAGATTACTATTCCCAATATTTTTGACCTGCTGAAACACTGAATATCAAACTTGTTTTTCAGTTTAAAACATGTGAAAATTTTTCTGAATAAAATAATATGAGGTGTCTAGCATCTCTTATAGTGAATTACTTGTGTAGGATTGTCTTAGATGGCTCTTCATAAGCACAGTCATTCTGCACTGCAATTGATTGGGCCTTTATGTAATATTGTCTGGTATCTGCATTTTTTAACTTCAGTACAATAATTATACTGATACTTACTAAAAGGAGAGCTTTTAAGAGATACATAGGAAAATTAAGATATTTTGGGGCATAGATCAAAGGAATAGTCACTAGCTTCTACCCAGTTTATTTTATTTATTTTTTCTAGAACAATTGTAGCCAACTCAGATCAACATGTTGAATAGCCACTCTCCTGTCATTAGAGGAATTGCCTACACTGTGCTGGGATGGCTTTTACACTGCTCACCCAGCTTTATTTTGCTCATCTGGATCTTGCCACAGCCATCACTCTCAAGGCAGTTTAATACATATTTAGTGGATTGCTCAGGTGCTGGTAAGTCTCACAGTTAGTGCTGCTAAAATCCTACAACAATAATAAAAAAGTGATTTCCTTCTTTCATATTGTGGTCTTGTTTTTAACATTTAAAAAGGCAAACCTGATTATGAAATTTAAGATATCCTTGCTCATCCAGTCTTGTGAAAAAGCTGGATTACATTAACTTTTGCATAAACTCAGTGTCTGCGGGTTCCTGTAAGAGCTATCTGTGCTGTACTACTGTGTAAGGAGATACTCTCAGTGTTCAGAATCTGATCGGAATTATGAAACAGTGGCAATACTAACATTTTCTCACAAGATCTTCTGCCAAGTTCTGCAGACTTGGAAAACTTGGAGAAACCTCAGATTATTTTTGTTTTTAATACTTACTCCAAACAACCCTCAACTCATGATCTGTTTAAGGTACTCTCATCACCAGTCTGAACTCTTGATGGTTAGCACACACACACAGAGTCATCTAGTTTTTCTAACCAGAAATCCCACCAAGTAGATAGATAGCAAACTTTGTTATCTCAGCTTCACCTTTTTTTGATCAATATCAATCCTGTACTGTAAACAAAAAAATTTAGTGCATGAAATCTGGAATAGGAGGCCTTGGTATGGCTACCAGTTGTTGTGTGGGGGCAGATAGGTCGGTGGAGAGTGGCTTGTGTAGAACAGCCTGCAGGATTAGTCTGTGAAGAATAGCTGACTTGGTGTAAATTAGGGATATTTGGTTATTTATGCAAGTACTGTTCTTGTAATGCTACTGTGTGAGAGTGCAGAGAAACACGAAAGATGTCTGGGGTAGTAGTGTTTTAACCTGTTACAGTAGGATGTGCTACAGCTTGTGTGTTATAGCCCTTGCTGTTTGGAAGCATGTTCTGAAGATGATGAAGCTGGTGCCTGAGTGCACTACACAGTTCTTTCAGGTGTCGTTCCTAAACTATGAGGAGCTGGGCAAGAACTGTCTGGCTGTGCAATGTTTTTGAGCCATTTAATGACTGAATATTTGGATCTTTTATGTTGTTGCACTGAATTTCAAGTTATACTCCTACCCGTGTGCTTGGACCCCTGGCAAGAGCATCTTCCTGTAAGTTTTTCTCCCTGTCCTGCAGCATTTAATGCACTGAGCAGAACAGAATTTGTCACATGGTGAATAAGCTATTTAAGAATGAAAAGAAAACAAACTCTCCAAGTGCATAACCTTAAAGAAATTTTAATTAATGTCAGCAGGGAAATCTCTATGGGGAAAAAAATGGAACTGTAAAGTGTTTGTTCTGGTTTCACAAAGTCTTTCTGCCTCTCCCCTCCCCAGCTGGTTTCCTCCACAGATAAAAACCACAGTCTCCAAATGTAGAGAGATAAATATTGGCAGCTTTCAGGTTTGCTTTTCATCCCATGCCTGATGGGAAAATGCCAGTCAGTTTTCAAGCTTTTCCAAGGGAGCCTTTAGGGGCTTATTCACCAGACTTTGAATTTCTGGTAAACTGTTCCCTGCAGCTTTGGTCGTGAGACACAAAATTCATTTGTATCCCATTTTCCGTTTTCGATTTGCTGCCTAAATTTATTATGACTAGATTCTTAGAGGGTTTTTTTTTGGTTTGGGGTTGTTTTTGTTTGTTCTTTTTTAACTCTCCTGAGTTTTACTGGCATCGTTGTAGGCAGTCTTTTTAAGGCATGTCCTCTAACATGGTTTTAGTTACTTACAAACCTTATCTTTTTGTTTCCATAAAAATATCCATGAAGGTTTCTAAGATGTTTGCTAATGAGAGGTGATTTTTGCTGTATTTTATGGACCATGCAAAATTATTCCAATGAATCACCATTGTTGCCAGGCCAAAAAGGTGCATTACTTATTGCTAGTATGACTATAAAACAGGATAGATGGAAGGATATTGTACAAATAAACCCCAGGAAGACTCTAACTCCGAAGAAGTTTCAGTCAATATTTGATGTGTGTGTTTATAGCAACAAATTTAGGTAATCTAAGTGGTGTTGGTTTTCAAGAGAGCCACATATACATATTATGTCAAAAGTAGGGCAGCTGCTGAAGACAGACCTGTTTCCATGATAGGGACAGTTAAAATATTTAATAATAAGAAAATACAATGTGAGGAAATTAAGTTCTATCTGCATGATTTTCAATCTACACTACACATACCACATTTAAATTACTCTGTGGTAGGGACCTTGCTGCATTTTCAACTGATTAACCTTTTTTTTTTTTCCTCAAGGGAAGCCTTTTTGCTCCTATCATGTTTATTAATTTTAGGGGTTTTCCATCTATGTAATTCAGTGGGATAAAGTGCAGACATGCAAATAAGTGACTGGAGTGAGTTGATGCCTGATAGTTGATCGTGTATTTGCTTTTAACCCAAGGCAAATGAAGGAATTTGAGTTAAATTAACTCTGTTTTACTAATGACTAGTCTAGTGTGGTTGGCTTTACTTCAGGTAACTTGTTCCTGTCAGAGCTCTGAGTTATATGGGCTGCTGTTTTACCAGAGAAAAAAGGATAATGGTGATTTTTAAATACTGATGTCATTCCAAATGCTTTAGAGTCTTCTTCAGAGAATACTTTGTGTTGTTTTCTTTAATTGTAAAAACTGTTTTGTAGTCAGATGTGACAAGAGGTGGTTTTTTTCTTATTAAATTTTCATTGTACTTGAGGTCCCTATTCTTATATGAAGGGACTTATTCTTTCCTAATCTTGCAGGGACTATTAGATAAGAAAGATAGATCTGGTTTTTTTTAAAGGGGCATTATTTTTTTCCATTTAAGATGTTGATTATATATAATATTATTACTGTAGTACTGTGAACTACTCCTCTAAAGTAACAGAAGAAAAATAATAAAGAATATTTATTTTCATGTCAGAATGAAGAAAATTCCTTAATATAAGCACAAGATTATTAATTGTATATCACAGTCCTGTGGACTGTTAGAAAGCTGGTGCTGTAAATGGGGCTGATGCTGTGCATTTGATGGGAAACAACTGGATATGAACATACAGCAGGATCAGCACACAGCACTGCAGTCCTGTTTGCTCTTAATTTTTCCCTCTTTCTCTTTTTTCCCTTTTTGTTCTTAATTTTTTCCCTTTCCCTTTTATTTTAATAGGTGTTTTCAGCAGGTGACAGACTTGCAGCTAATTCCTAAATCTGTGGATAGTGAAGAGCCATTAATTTAATCCCTTTCTTCTTCATAGTGTCAGATCATAATTCCCCTGCTCCTGCTAGGCAAAAAAACCCGAGTGAATGATAGCATCAAGCAGGTGCTGGAACAAAACTGCATCTTTACTTACAAGTGACTCTCCTTCAAGGAATGATGTCCTAGCCCGTTGGTACAGGAGGATCCTCCACACGCTGCTTAGATCCAGTTCCCTTATGTTAGATTGAGCTAAAGCTCTCGATCCAGCTCACTAGTGGGTACTATATGGTACTTCTGATTTCATTATCATCACAGTTTTATTTCAATTTGATTTAAATTAAATTAATTAAATTCTAAATGTTTTAAATGGCAGGGCTGTAGGCCTGCCAGAGTGCTGATTTTTTCACCTGAAATTGAGGGTATATGTTTTATGCCTCAGGGCACAAGGTTATCTCAAGTGTGCAAGGCTTAAAGGATGAGTCTGGAGGACCGGATATGTTAGAAAAAAGGAAAAGTTGGTCTGGTCTGGCCCATGCTTTCTGCTGGGAACAGTTCTGCAGTGAATTATCCTTCAATGGAACTGGTATCATCCTCCATGAAGTAATGGGAATTTTTGTGAGCAGGCAGGTATTAAAGAAAGTATATTTCTGAGCTTAGTGACTAAGTAGGAACTTCGTTACTCCTCACAGAATGTATTTTATCCATTGTTACAAGGCTGTGCTGCTATTTAGAATGAACTATTTTGCAGGAACCTGAGTATCTTAATTTCTGAAAGTCTCAACATTTTTGTTGTATTAAAAATGCTGTAGGGATGAGGTGCGTTATAGATAACATTGCAACACTGTACAAGAAGAGAATCGAGACACTGGCATCATAGTGAATTCTCCACATCATGATTTCACAGTTTTGCAGTATGGTTAATACCGACAGGTGTTGATGTGGTGCTACAGAGGTCAGAAAATATATCAACAGGTGCTATATAATTTCCTAAGACAGATAATACATTATCACGTTTTTTAATAGAAATTATATTTTCCCTTATACCCTAGCTTTTTCCCTTTGATCAGAGGGAGATTCAAATTGCTTGAGAACATTGTAATCTCATTGCCCCGCTAATGTGGGTTGAAAACATGTTTCGGTTTTATATCTTCTACACATGTCCTAAAGATATCGCCATAAAATGTCCAACTATACTTTAGTGGGCTAAAAGACAATTTTTTTTGTTGGATGGTAACTCTCTCTAAGAAGAAAAGACGTACTCTCTGAAACAATTGAATGGGAAGAATCATGGATTAACTAAACTTGATCTGATAAAGACAACTCAATATCTAATTAGTCTCTTGTCTTTGTTGCATGTTTAGAAGCTTGAGGTTCATCATTAATGAAAGTAATTAAATTAACAAGTATTTTATCACAAACAGCATTCCAAGAGAAGGGGACAGGTTGGCAGTGAAGGGATAGGACAAAGGCATGGGTGGATCAATAACACGCAGGTCTGCCTTTCCTAATGACAACTATTGTGCTTCCAATTACAATTGCTTTGATAGCACCCAGGGAATCTAAGCTGAAGTGTGCAGAGATAAATTGAGATGCAGGATTTAAGCGATAATCTTGTAAAGGTGACTGCTGTACTTCGAGTTGCCACTTTTTGTTGCTTAGAGAACTTATTAATTAGTCATGTAACTTTTTAGAGCTTGTCCAAAGGACAGACTGAATAGGCTCTGCTTAGCAACTCATAATATAGTTCTGATTTTCTCTTTACAGCCAAGGTTAAGTTGCAAATTTGTACTGCAACTCATTACTATCTGCAAAGGATTAGCCTTTATATTGCCATTCTTGCTTCATTATATTAAAGGTCATTTGCCAATTGTTACTTTTACAAAATGAAGAGAATCTACACCTTACTGAAACAATTGTTCAAGAAAATATGCTGATAAAGACAAAGTATTTGCCAAAGACTAATAGTAAGATATTGTACTGACCTCTGTTGCATTTGCTAGTCAAAACACTTAGTAGGTAGGATTAAAGCAAGTAAGGGTATTTTGATATATATTACATTTTGAACATGGAACAGCTAATTCTAGATTTCATAGACTTGAAAACAAAGGAGGATTCTCTTGGGCAGATCCATATGACAAGACTAAAATTTAATATTTAGACCCACAGAGTTGCATACTGTTGCCTTACTGTTAGTGTATGCATTGAAAGTGGATGATAGTTTCTCATGAAGGTCTGATTGTAAATGTCCATGTAGGAGCTGAAAAGCAGGGAACATTTCTGAAAAATTCTGATCCTTGTTTAGATACCTGTTAGCATCAAAAGTTACTTGGGGAAAGGAGTCATTTTTAGTCTAAAAATCTGTATTTGAAGCTGTGCTTTCCATCAGATCTGTTTAGAGAAGAGAATAGAAGAGCATAAAGACAAGTTTCATGGGGCAGGAGCTATGGAGCTCAACTTGAGAGAAAATAATGAGAAAAGGGGATACTTTCAGAATCCAGACATAATTGGGATATAATTTGCAATTGAGAGATAAACACTTGAGTCATTCCCAGCAAACTGGAAACTCCCTGTGGTAGTGTGACTCAGAAATGAAAGCATTTGTAAGTATTTCCATGGCAATATGCTCCTCCACAATTTTTATTCATATCTTGCAGCAGTGCACAGCGTTCCTCAGAAAGGCAGAGGCTGTGGCAAAGAAAAGGTAGCTTTGTCAGCCCTGTTACTAACGTCTGCAATAACAGAAGCATTTGGTGTCAAAGACCATTTTTTTTTTTCCTTTTCTTGGGGTACAGGCTCTTAATTAAGTTGGTAGAAAGGCCTGGGCTAGGAAGCAAGGTGACCTTTCAAACATTAGGTATAATGGCATTTTTTAAAAAAGCTGGGGGAAGACTTAGGAAGGGGATGTAATTAATTGGCAAGTAGGGAAGAGCAAATGATTATCAAATTCATCTATTATAGCTGACATAAAGACTCCTGCCTGTTTTGGACCATGAATGAGTAGCATATCAGAGGAAGGCCTAGGATGGAAGGAAAAGAAATAAAACAAGAAAAGGAAAGAATCTGCTTACAGCTGACTGAAAGATAAAGATGTTGCAGCAATGTGAGAGTTATAGCTCATTGATCCTTAAACTATTTTTGATGCCTCAGTGGCATATTGATTCAAAAGGTTGTTATGTGGGAAGGAAGATGCATAGACCTACAGAATGGTTGGTAAATTGTTGAATAATATAATTATCATGGGTTCATGGGCTTTTGAGGACTTTAGCTATGTTGTAAAATGAGATTATTTTACCAGAATTTTTTGTTAAAAGTTCTAGTTGCTATTGCCAAAATATCTGGTCTGTCACAGCAATTAGATGCCTGTATAATGGTACCGGTAGATGATCACTGAATTGCACCGTAGTTATCCTAGACTTCAAAACACCTGACATGCCTGTGCTATCTGGGAGAAAATAGGACTAAAGCAAAGACATGCAAAGAGATTTTGAAAGGCTTTGAAACCATTCTAGTAGGTGTACTGTTGTATGTGCTGTCTTAGAAACAGAATATTCTGAGTCATTCTTCTTACACTAATGATGTAATTTAGGAACCAAATGTGCCTTTCTTTAGCTTCCCATTACCACTCCTTTAACAGGCAACTTGTCACTAGGTGAAAAACATGTGTGTTTCTCTCTTCTGAAAAGTTTTGGTGTCTCTGATAGCAGAGGAGAGTTAGGGGGATCTCTAAAGGCTCGTGAGCATGAGGAATGAATGTGAGGAGCAGAAATTCATTTAGCACATAGACCTCTCTACAGTGTGGGGTTTGCAAAGGAAGGGAAAAAAGGTACCAGTGTAGCTCTGCAAAATTGGCTGCAGGGAAGAATGAGGGGTGCTAAGCTCAGGTCTGGTGTGTTTAGATTCTGTGAAGTTTCTCTGACAAATCTAGCCCAGGTTGTCTCAAATGATCTCTTCAGAAAACATTACACAGTTAACATGTGGGACTCTTTTAAAGGTCCCAGCTGTACTTTACAGATGGAAGTGTGGTTGGATGTATATGCATGATAAAGCATGGTGATTTGCTGCTCTGGGTGACATACTCTGCACTGGCTGTTGGCTGCCTTCAGAAAGGCTTCTGCAATTCCTTACTGCGCTCTCTCCGTAATCTGTTCAGTACTTCAGGTAAAAGATAAATAGGGAATTTATAGTAATTGTAGTGAGAAGAAACCCAATTGTGCTAACTGTAGTTATGACTACTAGCAGTTACGGCCAATGCTTGATCTCGACAAAGTTAGCCTGCATTTAGCTAGTGCCACATGGTTCAGTGGCAGTAAACTGGGTGTTACAGAGGTAAAATATTGAACACATATTTCTTAGTATGCCAGTTGCTTAGTGAAGACTAGGTACATGTAAAATATATATACACAAATTCTATACATATCAAATATATAGAATTTTTTATAACTTTTTATTTATAGTTGTCCATATACACAAAATTTCTATATGGCTGTTAGTAAATTGTATTTTGAACCTGCACATAGAAAAGATCTTATGCTTGGTGTGTCTCTAGATTTCAGAATCTAAAAATGAGAACTTTCCATTATAAAGTCTAACATAACCTAAAATAAGGCTGACAGTATTAAGGTTTTTATGTGGAGACTTGCAGCAGCAACAACTAGAAAGAGTCAGTTTCAGCAATGAGCAGAAGGGAAATCAGTCTGACAATTAGGTGTCTGATGGTTTCGTCTTTAATGCAAGAAAAGGAAGATGATTCTGTTAATGACATAATAAAAGCATGTGACCATGTTAGTTTAAAATGTTTGTAATTGATAATAGCTTAATTGTCCTCATAAAACATTAGTGGAGGCAGGCTGGATTTTTATCCACGTACTTGCTAAAATTTAACTTAGTTAAATGGTTGACAACATTGTAACTTTAACAATATCATAATAAAAGAATATGCATGTAGACTTAATCAACAGCAAAAGATAGTTAAACTGATATAGGTTAGAAATGTTGTACAACTTGCATACATTAGGGAAGAGCATGTTGAATTGAGAGAGGGAGGATGGGGCAGTTGATAAGATGTTTCATGCATGTTAGAAAATTTTGTTTGTTTTCTGTTACGTTATCTTTGGGAATTCCTAATATATTTAACTTCTGAAATGTAAGGTTTTCTTCATATCCTTTCTGACATTTGACTCCGTTTTTTGTAGTCTTGTACATGTTTAAATGTGTGGTTCTTAACCTGAATGCTGTCTGTGGAAAAGTTGAAATTCACACACTTAAACCCAGGAATCTTTGATAAATAGTTGCAAGTAGCAACCAAATATACTTTCCTAAAATATTTTAGAATTATTTCTAAGTATGTTATAATTATTTGCTTTAATGCCTATGAAAGAGGATATGGATTTGACCTTTTGTAAACATTTTCCCACCACTCCAAATTAATGCGTATTTTATATGCAAATTCTCATGACAGAAGGAACTGTGGATGATTTTCTTAAAACCTTGATGCATGCTGAGAAAGTCTTAGCCTTTTTCAGTTCCCTGAATAGGTTATATCAGTGCAATAATTCGTTATATTTTGTCTGCCAGTTGGGCCTTTTAATTTAGTTGCAATGCAGCAGAATAGTATTGGGGAAAACAATGAAAATAAAATGAGCAAGAAGTTTCTTGGATAAATAAGAACAAATCCACGCTATTTCTGTTTAGTATCCAATCAACTTCTGTAATGGTTTATAACTAACTAGCATCTCTCTAGATCCACCATTAGGGCAGAAAGTGCAAAGATGCAGTAATCTAATAGCTTGCAAGCTTGCAATGCTCCACGCCCATAACTTTTAAACAAATAAGTTTATTTGATTTTTAAATAAAAGGAGGAAAGAAGTATGGCTGTGAAGTTACAATGGCAACAATATGATTCCCCCAGAAGGTGCCCTGTGTCTCTTAGCTAACCTCATTTTTGCCTCTGTTCACCATCCTATAAGATGGTGGTAAGATTTCTTCCACAAAACCTGCTATGAGAATACAGATGGTTTTGAGAAGTTCTCAAAAACATATGCCAAAAAATACTTAAGTAGCTTAGATGTAGCTTAGCATACAATAAAATACGGATTCTTGCAAAAAACTTGTAAGTGCAGTTGTGAGATTTTGTAATATGATAATAATTAGCTATTGATAGAGAAATTTAATCACTGTAAAGGGAAATGGTTTTATGTAAGAAATCGAGGAGTGGTATTTTGTTCTTTATGTCTGCACTGTCACAGTGACTGAATAAAGTATAGAACTCATAGTAAGAAGAACGGAGTCCCAAATTTATAATGTCTTTTTAGTGCACATACGTGTGGTAAATTTTATGTGGGTGGATTTTGTAGCCCTTGTGCTGAAATAAGTTTCCTGTGACGACTTAGGAGCTTATTAAACAAAAGATAACAGCAACAGTATTTAAAAAAAAATTAGTAGAATTATTTTCATTGTCGCCCCACATGGTACCTATGTTTTCAAAAGGGAAACATTAGTTTGCATTTGATAATGACTGGTCACCAGAATAGAGAGAAAAATGTTTACCTGAATGTCATTTTTTGTATCAAGAACTGCAGGTTAGGAAATACAGCTCATCTAAAGGATGCTGAAAAGGAAAAAGGCTCCCTTAAGCACTTTGGCTTCCGTAAGCTTTGGATTAAGCCAGTGGTTAAGTGCAAAGGAAAGGTGTATGCTGAGACAGTCCATGATGAATTAGGTAGCTGAAGACCATCACATGTCTGGATGACTGACGTGTTACTGTGCTTAGCAAAAGAAGACACCTCTTTGAAATGAACTTATGTGACCTGAGAAATTTATTTATGGGAAGAACAAATGAATGTGAAGAATGAGGTTGTTCTGATGCTGTCAGGGAAGCTAGAGCAGCCATGAACCTGAAAGTAATGATGAACATAACTCAGAAGGTTTTGTACAGATAAGCATTCAACTGACTAGAAAGCAGTAGGAGCAGAGGTGCACTGAAATTTAATGGAACCTATTTCAAAGTTCAGAAAAGCATTCAGGTTGTGCTGGAGTTGCTAGAGTTCGAGACTGGTTAATATGAAAGAGTAGTTTCATCCTTCCCTTTAAAGGCGACATCCAATTTTGAATGTAATGCCACTCTACAAACTTGGAGGACTTAACTATGTGTTTAGAACTAACAGAAATTAAGGGGAATAGTGTGTGTGGTTAAGTGCTCTGTTGAAACAATATAGAGCAGCAGAAGAGTATCAATGGTAGGTCAATATACTTGTGGGGCCCATCCTCACATAACTATTTCTACCCTGTGCAGTTTGCCATGGGGAATGTGTTATGATTTGCTTCTGTTGAGTGTTGTGGTACAACTTACAGATTCTTTGCTCCCCAATTTGAACCCCTAACCATGCAGCAGCTGACTAAAAGGGAGCATGATAAATGGAAGAGTTAATGTTAATTAGCTGAGGCAAGCTTTAGTCTTAATGAGATCTTGTGCTAATATAGATGACTGGGCTTTATCTGGAGGAAAGAATAGGCTGGTCACCACATTCTGTATACCCTAGTAAGAGGAATGTGCAGTAAGCATTTGTGCTGTTGTCTTGGTTACTGTCATGCTCTTGCCACAAACCATAGGGCTAGCATGATCTCATCTGCACATGTGGACTGTGATCTGAAGAGCTCTGAAAGACCCTTCTTTATTCTTATTACTGCAGTTTTAGATTGTACTGTGAACTTTGCATAGCTAAATTTCAGTGTTAACATTGGAAAGTTGATGCTCTGTCATTTTGTTCTCTCTAGGCAGACTTATGCCCTTTAGTAAATGATTGAATCTGTCTTTTAGTTCAAAGGGAAATAAATTATTTTTGTATTTAGTTAACATTCTCATTAATAGATCCTCCTATCTATTAGGGAAGATAGTACTTTCTGTCCAGGCAAATGTCTCCGTCTAAGACGGTTATCTGGTTTCTGTTATCATGGTATCTGAGCAGCCCATATCATAACTGCAGTTATCTCCTGGATGCTTATGTTGTTTGCTTTTTCCACAAGTCGCAGAAAAAAGTATAGCCTATGGCAGTGGCAGGGCGTTGACTCCAGAGCCCCAGAATGCCAGAGTGTGACAAAAATTAGATGTTTCTTTAGAAATCTGACAATACTCAGTCATCTTTGCCCATATCCTTTTCTGTAACAAGCATGTTGCCATAGCGGGGGATGTTGTGTTATTTCTAATTAATATTCCTGGTGCATGCCTGATTTTAGGGTTTTTTTTCATACTCTCTGCTATAGAAGTAAAAGCATTAATTCAGTCCTGAAGGAGACCTGCATGAAGGTGGCAGTGACAGTAACATAACTGTAGGTGCTGAATGAACAGCAAACTCTTTTGTAGAAGTGTACTTTAGTCCTCTATACCTTTATTGATAAACTAATCAGATTGGGCAGGCTCCAGATTCCCAGAACAGACAAAGAAACTTTGAAAAGAATGAAATGCTGCCTCAGAGCTCAGACTAATGCACACCAATTAAATCAGGTTAAGACAAAGTCTTCTGGACAGCCATTTCATCTGTTCCCAATTATGGTAGGTACTTGGGACAAGTGGACTTCCCAAAATTTGCAAGGAAAACTTGCATATAGATCCTTTGCACTTCTTTTTTATCATTTTCCTCTTGTCTTATATTTCCTTGAACAGATAGCTTTTTGTTTTGAAGAGTCACTTCATATTTCAATAGAAATCAATAAGAGAGATCAAAGTCCAATTACTTACTGAGATAACATAGGTGATAATTGGATGGTTGTGACCTAGGGACTCGATTTAAATATGGGGTCATGCATAGGCATATGGTGGTTGCGTTATTATTTTCATGTGTGGAAATGTTCAGAGTACCTTGAGAGAGACGATTTCTACTTGGCAGCTGTGTACTGAAAATCTCGTGGGGAACCACTCCTAGATCTCCAAGCCAATTTTATGGACTTAGGGTTCTCAACTGTGCTTTAACTGGTCAAGCCAACTCATACTTCACTAAGACAGTCCTTTTTCATAACAGAATATAATTATGCTCTTCGATCTACTAATTAAAATGAACTTACTTTTTCTAGCAGTGGGGCATTTTCTCCCCAGAGATATACTAGTTGCTCACTCAAGAAAACCTTCTACAGTGTTAAAGATTTGTTCATCTGTTCATCTGAAGATTCCTCTTGATTTTGATTTGCTACTTTATAATCTTTATGCAAGGAATAGAGGTGAAATGAGCAGTAAAATGAAAAATAATCATGGTCATTTGTCCTTTGTTGTGGCTGTGTCCAAACACATAACCTAGAATAGCATTAAAAGCCTAGCTTTAATGTTGACGCATAGTGAAGGATGTGCATAGTTAGCTAATTATGTTAAATGCAATTACTCTGTATAGATTGTCTGTATGTTCCATGTCTTTAGAGAGAAAGAAAATGTCTCTCTTTGTAAGCACATCCTTTTTGATGATATCTATTGAGGGTGTTGAAGAAAAAAATGTTCTGTAATCAAGAAACATGTAGTAATTTTAATCTTCAAGGAGATGTACTGATAATCAATAAGGATAATATTTTCTCTAGAGCATGCAGAGAAGATATGCCTTGACTTTTGTAAGAATAAAAAAAATAAAAATGTTTGGCTAGTACACTGCACTTTTGTTGGGTCTGTGTGCTGCTGTGTGAAATCTTCCACTTCAAAATATTTTTCATTTAATTTGATGGTCATAAAAATGCTTGACTGAAAGTTGTGGATAATGTATCTTCTGTGTTCCCAGAGCTAAGGGAGAAATATAAATCAGGTTGCTTTGGTAAAGGACATACCCCTTTGAGGTTTGTTTAGCACAAATGTTTGTGCAATGAAGCATAAATGTTTGTACTTGTGGTTATAATTTTTTTCAAGCATTCTTACTGGCAATGTTAACAGGGAAAAAAAAATGGAATTAGATGAGTGAAAATAAATGCCCCTTCATGAATATTCTAGTGCACTATAGTTACTTAGAGAATATCTAAATATTAACTAGACCAACAGTGTGTGTATGTGGGGATGACCCATAGTTACTTCTCTCTATAAATGCACATCCTAGTTCATACTTGTGTCTGTTGCTGTAACTCTCATTAAATCTATTTTCTTAAAATTATTTATTAATAAAATTAGAGTATCTCTACATATTGGAGAATTTTGGGAGTGTGCGATATGCTAGCCTCCGGATGGTATCCAGCTTTTAATTACCATGGCATCTGGGCTTAATGTGAGGTGGGTTAGACAACATGGTACTCAAGAACATCTGCAGCCATACGGTGTTCTTCATAGGTCAGCATTCCCAATATTGCTGTTTCTGGTGGAGTACTGGGTGATCTAAGTACTGGTAGGAAATTACAGGGCTTGACATAGGTTGGGAAGCAATTGGCAGAAAAGAGTGATCAAGGACAGCTTAAAAAACAAATGTGGCTTTATTTGGGGAAGTATCCAGTTTAAACAGAACTGGGTAAGAGGAAAGACAGAGGTAACCAAACTGGAGTCTAACCAGGACACTGTCTGATCTAAGGCTCTTGACCTACACTTGTGAAATTTGTTCAGGGACTTTGATAACCAGGAGACACCGTATTGCTGATTCATTATCTTCTCAAATTACAATTTCCTTGAATATGGGAATTGGTTTTGTGCTTCTTACTTAATTTTACCCTAGCAATGTTGAAAGTGTGATAGGATGAAAGTGCAGTATGGTATAGTTGCAGGCAGAGGCAGGTAAATTAGGGAACGGAATAAAAGTATAAATCCTTTTTAGGTTTTAGTAGGTTAGCTTTTTGGGATAGCACACATTGCTGGAAACAGGGTGCATGATTCACTTTGCTGAATTTAATTGTGACTAAATTCAAGTGCTACTGTCAGTTTTAGAGTCCTGGATTCATACAGCCTTTTCTGACATCATAATTAACATCTGTTGGTACTTTTTGGAACAGCAAATATACAGGTGTGAAGCCTTGGGCATATAAAATCTGTTGTGTAGGCCCTTTGGTTTTGGATTTTAAAACATAAATTTACTGTGAATGTATCATCTCTACATATTTTTTCCATGTGCAATTAACAGCATGCAGGTACATTTTTAATGAAGTGTTATATGAAGGAAACCCCAGAAAAACATAAAGGAAATAATTCTTTGTCAAGTATATCTTGTTGGACCGCACTGCCTACAATGAAATGTAGAGCTCAACACGTATGAACAAGATTTTTACTTACTTTGATAACACATTTGACAGCTATAAAATAGGAGATTATGCTTCCATGGAAAGACATTAAAACAGTAATGAAAAGCTGGCAGTGGCCTGGCATCAAATTACTCTCTACTAGTCAATACTGGAACATTTGCAGCAAAGCTAGGCGTAACACCTCTCTATCAAAGGACTATTTGTGCATCTTCATCTGTACATTCTGTTCTTCTCAGTGACAGTTTAGTATCTGCACAAAGATGTTGCCTTTATTATTAGTCATTGCCTAAGATAAAACCCTACCTGCTTACACGCCTGAAATATTCTAGGCTTTAGAGATCAGTTCTATCACTAATACAAATAATTTTTAAAAAAGTTCAGCAGAGGAATTGGTATTTTTCCTTTTATAAGTGGAAATAAAAAAAGAAATTATCGGTGGTGTGTCTTCTCTCCAAGGTCTTCTCTCAGGCTGGCCATGTACATTTTCTTTGCCCTTTGTCATTGCTTGTTCTGTCTGTTATGTACAGCTGCTCACAGGGCCATTGACAAGGACAAGAATGGCCACAAGATAGTATTATCCTATTTCTATTACACAAAGTTGCAAAAGGAAATGAAAAGCTTCTGTATGGTGCAGTCATGTCTGCTGTTAGTTGAGTGTGTGTTTTCTTTCATCCTTTAATGATGCCATACCTCTTTCTGGCTGTCCACAAGGACAATGACAGGTATGCAAAGCAAGCTGAATGCGATCTTTAAGCAGTTTTGCCTACTTTTGAGCAACTTTGTTTTGAGTGGAAAACAAGAGCTAACTATTTTAGTGATTTGCAAATAGAGCTGGCTGGATAATGTCAAAGATTGTCACAATAAATTACCCAGCAGTCAATAGAAAAAATAGATTAATAATTTTGAAACCAATACCCCAACTGACCAAAGGGATATTGCATACCATGTGATGTCATGCTCAGCAACAAAAGTAGGGGGAAGGTTGGCTGGGGGGCTGCTGCTCAGGGACCGGCTGGGCTTTGCTTGGTTGGTGGCAAGCAAATCAGGATTTTCATTTGTATCACCTGTCTTTCTTGAGTTTTATTTCTCTCTCTTTGTTATTTTCCTTTTCCTTACAGTTTTTATTATTAATATAATATTTTATTTTATTTCAATTATTAAACTGTTCTTATCTCAACCCACGAGTTTTCTCACTTTTACCCTTCCAATTCTCTTCCCTATCATCCTGCTGCGGGGGGGTGAGGGAGAGTGAGCGGCTGTGTGGTGCTTAGTTGCCAGCTGGGGTTAAACCATGACAAGAGCACAGATGGGAGTCATTAGAGAAACGTATGTGGCTCTTCCGGGCTTTCATGAAAAAGGGTATAAATTGAAAAGTTGTTTGTACAAGCGTAGTTTATACTTTTTAATAGGAATTTTTTGTATGTTTCCATTTGCACCTTTTCATTATACTTTCTTCCAGTTATTAATTCAAGATGGTGTCTAGTTCTAGAATGTACACTGGATGATTAAAAACAAAGGGCAAGTAAATGCCACGTACTTTTTTAAAGTGAAAATACAGAGTTTATCTATCACTAGTAAAAAACTAACACTGGGAGGAAAATTCCGCACAGCAAAAGAAAAACAGTTCTTGGAACACAGATCATATTTATAAAATTTCTAAGCAATAGTAGGAAATAACCGAGGCGTTGCCACCCACACGATTGGCATTTTTAAAAAGTAAAGTAGTAGTTTATAACAAATTGCTGTGATAAGATGTTAATGTTTGAAACCCAGAACAGATTTCTAAGTCTAACTTTGACTTTGCAACCTTCTACAGTTAAGTCACTCATCCTATGTGTTTCTGTTTGTTTCTTTGTCACAGAGCTTATATAATAATGTGTGTGTGAAGGATGTGATTGCTTTGCACAACTGTGTGATATAGGGATGTTGGGTATCAGAAACGTGTCCTGAGAAAAATGTTTTCCAACATGCCTGTTGGACAACAGGGTTATGTGTTCAGAAAACCAGTGTTGTTTTTGCCAAAAGGCTAACACATCTTCAATGAATGAACATTTCTTAGAAAATTTTGTGGTTTAAAATCTTGTATGCACTGGTAATAATGCTTCTGGATTGAATGTGAACACATAGGCTCTTATCTGTATTTCTCTATCTTATGTTGTACACAGCTGAACCATAAAAATGGTGGATGGGACCTCAAAAATAAATTATTTCTGTAACAGTAACAGGGGTTTTGCATTTCTTTTGACAAATAATTTTTTCTACTTCTTCACTAAGGCCAGGATAGAGGAGGTGACAGGTGTTCAAAGTGTGGTCAGCCAATTCAAAATCCCTTTCCTTCCTAACTGCCACATCCTGTGTCAGTGAATTTCAGGGTCTAGATATGTTAAATGAAATTCCTTTTTTTTTTTTTTTTTTTTAACCTGCTACCTAATAATCTCACTCTACTTGTATTTTCTCATAGTTAATAGCACTAACAACCTTATTCTTCCCATTTGTTGCTCATAGTTTTATAGACTCCTGAGCCAGGTGGTGCAGTCTTAGTCTACTTGGTTTTCCTTATATAAAAGATATTCTCTGCCTTCTACTGGTTAAAAAAAAAAATGTTTGGAGAAATATTTTTTTCTTTTCCTTACCAATTTAGTGGTTGTAAAACTGCTGTCAGAGCAAAGGTGCTTGTTTGTACACAAAATAAGCAATCCACAGTTATGTCAATGCCAATGTTCTTGCATTCTGCCCTGCTCTTTTGGCCTACTTTCCTGTTGCAAAGATCCGGTTCATATAGGTGTGGACAACGTTAGTGCTATGTATTTTTTCCATTCCACCTAGTGAATCAATCAATCTCACAAACATATGCGCACACAAATTTGGCAGTTTCTAGTGATACAGTAGCCTCAATGCACAAATTACACTTCAGTTTCAAACCAAAAAATATTGCTGGCAACCATTTTATTTCATTAAATATGTTGTTTGATACTAAAGTGACTTAGCTACTTGTCTGTTAAAATTTTGTTTCATTCATCATCAGTTCTTTGTCTGCTTGATTATTATCTAGGTTCCTACTATAACTTTTATCTGGGTGCCATTGCATGCAATTACATTTCCAGAACAGGGAATATTTTTCTGTTACTTGTCATGATGGATTTTCATTGGATATTATAAATAAACCTTTTGACCTAAATTATTCTTTCCTCTGTACATTGACCTTCTGTGATTTTTTTGCTGAGTAGATTTAGTGTGAAAGCATGGAAAAAAATCCATGTTTTTCTGAGACTACTCTTTCATTTTGATTCTTTTGTTGCTAAGATCAAAAGATTTATTACTAGGGATTGTACTGTAAAAAATTATCACAATGTGTTTGAAAAGGGTTCTCTGCAGAATCATACTTTTTTAAGTAGAGCTATTTCATTAGAAGTTAGTGAATCTTTTAATGAGGTCAAATATGGATTATTGTTTTATATGCTATTCAAATAATGCTTATGTTTTTATTCTCTTTCTTCTGTCTGTTGTTATGCCATCTTTTATCAGTGCCTTGGTTTCTCCTACTGTTCACTCCCCAGTTTCCTTTATATTATCTTTTTGCTCTGCTCCTTCATTATCAACAATATCCATACTCCATTATTTCCCATGTAACTTCTCTATAGGAGGTAACTTTGTATCAGCTGGGATTTTAACCTGACCCTGGTAATGAAACCATCCTTTCTCATTGTGTGTAATGCTAGATGTTTTACTGCAGTAGGTGTGCGCTAGTGTTTATGCACACCTTTTACATGTTCATATTGCCCTGTGTTGAGTATAATTATCACTTTCTAGGCTGAAATGTTGTACTATGGGGTATCTCTTTTATTTATTATTTATTTTGACCAGACTGTATGTAAATTGATTAAAATGCGTGGTGTCGGTGAGGAGGGTGCAGCGAGCTAGGTTGTTGAGAAGTGTAATTGAAGAATGAGCGAATGAGTGGTACATGGGTAATATCTAACAGCACATACTTCTAGAATTTGGGGCTTATTTTAGGAAAATATTTATGAAGTCATAATAGATTTTGCATTTACCCTTGGTGCTAGAGAGCCTGATATATGTTAGCTGTAGAACTACATGGGAAAATTTTGAATTTCATAGACAGTTCATTTCATAGACAGTTGTTCAAGAGCTAAACACCTTAGAGTGAGAATTTCCTTTACAAATTCATTATATATTCCTGTTACTTGTTTGCAGTTTTCACAGCTCTCATTGAGTTTGCTTCCTGGTGAGAACCGATACTTACTGTACAAGGAATTTAGTAGTGGTATTATCTATGAAACCTTAGGGGCTCAGAAGGACCTACTCCAAGAACCACATGCAAATCTTAATGCTGCGACTTGAGCTAAACAAAGTTTTCTAACAGAATTAGCACACAGCACAAATGCAGAAGAGGAAAGAATGAGATGTTTCAATGTACATCTTGACCTCTGGGAACCAAGAAGAGCTAATGCACAAAAATCTTTAAGTCCACCAGTGATAAGTAGTCATGAATGGGGTGTAAAACACAGCATCTGTTTAACATAGCAGAACACTGCCAAACTGTTGAGGACAAATAACTTCCCTGCTCTAGTTTGGAATATATTGAACAGCTTGAGCCAAAGAACAATCAGTTTATTGGCAGGGGGTGGAAAAATGTACTTGGCTTTCCCCTCATATATTTATTTAAATAGCTAAGAGGAATACAGTGACATGGATAAAGAAAGGCAAACAAACAAAACCCCTGTATTAAAAGATGCACTGATTTATATCCATTGGAATGGAGAGTAGTTTAATCTCTCTAATATCTAACACTGTCTAAAAATGAGACAGGTTCTGAATATGTAAAACAAACAAACAAACCTCTTGAAATAGGTTAGTTTAGTTGCAGTTGCTACCCACACTTGGATGCAATGAAGAAATGGGAAATGATGTACACATGGCCACCCAGTTGAAGATGCTAGAAAATTGCCAATTCTGACATCAAGTGAGAGGAAGATGGTGATTAACACCACATGTCATACTAAAAGGGTAGGTTTGCATTCTACTGTTTGTCACTTTTCATAAGCATGAGTCTTAAAACCAGTCAGCTTTACTGCCTTATGCTTCCTTCATTTAATCTTTTTTGAAGTATCTGGCGCTTTGCAGGCACTACAAAAAGCCCAAAACATTGCAGCCTGAACAAAGGTGTTGCAATAATTTCTAGACTGCTCTTCTACCTGCATTGTCTTCCTTTCTGACCAGCGACTCAAGTTGGTTACATTGATGCTTGTGCAGTGGTGCCCGATTTTAGCTTAAAGAAGAGCATTTGAGTGTGTGTCAGGCCTAGCTCAGGCATATTTTCAGTTGGGCATTTAGTATTACTTACTTTTGTGCTACCTGATGAACCTACCCTAAGCTTGTGATGAACTTTGTTTAATAGTAGGGCAAACAAGCTCTAGACAAAAAGAGCATTAACTGATAGTGAAGACATTTATGTTTTGCTCTGTTTCCACACAAATAAAGGAAATAGTCATAGAAATGTCCTGCCCAAGGTCACGTAGGTGGGAATTGAACCTAGCCCTTCAGACGGTGATGCAAATACTGCAGGCATTCCATGTTGTCCCTGTACCCTTCCCTGCTGCCCTCCCTGCCCCCTTTCAGGCTGCTGCTTTCTGATGAGCGTCAGAATGTTTTCCAGGGTGTCTCAGCAGAGTTTTGTCTGTGTGCCTGTGTGAGAGAGACTGAAACTGGTGGGGTGGTGTAGCTACCTCTCCTTTCAACTTCCACTTCTGAATCTTCCCAAACTATTGTGCTATTTCATGGCTTATAGTAAGGGTCTTAAAATCACTATTTAAAAAACCTCAGAAAGGAGCCATCAGAGGAATACTTGGTGTATGAAAAATGAGCTAGTATGACAAAGAATTTAGTATTTCTTTTTTCTCTCTGTTGTCATATTATTGCTGTTCTCTTCAAAAGGTCTTGTATTCTGTGCATGTTGAGATAGCAGGAAATCATGCAATATTGATGGTGATTTCCTTCTTCTCAGCATAGAAATTAAGAATAGTACAAATCAGGCAGTGGCAATATTCAAATGGGGTAATGTCTTTTAAATATTCCCAGCAGCAAACTATGACAGTAAAGGTTAGGGCTATGCATGATTCAATAATATGCTGCTTTCCATATATGTATCATGGTTGCAATCAAGAAACTATGAAACTGGAGGCCAGGATATCTCTTAGGGGTGTCTGTTAACATAATGAAACAAAAGGGTGGCTCACAAGATTAGTAACGGCATAAAGAATCTTTTTTTCTCTGGTTATTATGATAAAAATTTGTTACTATCTGACAGGTGTTTGGCTTTTTGTGTTCAATAAACTGACGGGTCTGGCTGATGACTTGTGGGCAGCTGTCCACCCATGCAGCTGGCACTCCCTGACGATCATTCAGTAAGGCCAAGTTTTGTACGGGTGTAGATGTGCAGTGCTACCCTTATGCTTAAATGTGTCCCCTCGTGGCCATGATTGATGTAATTTGGCTGTCAGAGCTGTGGAGGCAGCTTGCACTGCTACTACCCATGCTGTACTTGTCTCTGCTTTAGTGGAATGGTTCCATTTCCATGGCTGTATTAGTCTGGCATCTTTCTCAAGCACAATAAAAATTCCTTGAATATGCCACATGTGCACTTTTACTTAATTACCAAAACAGTATTTCTTAATTAAAAAAAAATAATAAAAAAAGATTATTATATTAACTGACTTCTCATATAGAGTGTTATTTGACACAGTGGGCAGGCAGTTAGCAATTAGTCACAAAAGTCAAAGGGCTTTTTTTTTTTTTTTAACCTGAAATCTGCCAAAGCTGCCTACTGCTCTAAATCTTTGTGACATAATATAGTGTCATGCAGAGATGCCTATCCTTGCTTTGCCATTTTGGCAAGGTGCTTCTCAAAAGGCTTAATGAACCTGGATGGAGGAGTACATTAAGGCAGGTCTGTTACTTTACTGGCTGGCATGCTTGGGTTAGTTTGCATATCTCTGCATAGCGTTACATCATGTGGTACTGACAGAGCATGAGACATCTAAAGAATGCTTTTGTCAGACTAGACTCTTGGTCCTCTTGTGGTTTGGCTTGGTTTCATGTTGTACTGCCAAAGGATCTGAGTTACTCAGTGTATGATAATCTGCTTGAACTTTGGAAATCTGAATGTTTAGGTCTTGCTTGCAACTCTGGTGTCAGATCTTCTGCACGTGACCAGCCAAGTGTGGAAGGTCAGCTGCAGAAAGCCTTTTTTCTTGCATATGTTGAATGTGTCTGGCCTCCCCGCCCCTGTAAACTTTTATTTCAGACATGTGCCGTACAATTCCAATATGTCTAAAGTAAATAGAGAGAAAAACCTTCAGCCATACCACCCCAAAATTACCTCAGCCCTTCTCCAAGCCAGCCTGTGTAGCATCTAGAACTAGAAAACCCGGAGAAAGCATTGCATGTAGTGCACACCACTGTTAAACCTGAACCATGCAGCAGACAGGCACTGGCAATAAACTTCTCTCACGTGTCATATTATAGAGAACTTTTTTGAAAACAGGAAATGGGGTTTCAAAAAATAGTTCTTAGAGTTTTGAAATAGGGACTTGTCTATCCCACATAGGTACCCAGGGCTACTAAATATTGTGGAGCCTCTTCTGTTTTAAATCACAGTGTTCATTCTTGACTGGAAAAAAGCACAACCGTTTCCAATTAAATGTCTTATGAAAACTGATAATTTCATTAAAAAAGACATTTTTTTAAAAACTCTTGTAATGCTGGTGAAGAACGCTAGTCTGTAAAAGCTACAGTTAATACGATGCAAAATCAATACTGCATAAGCTGATGGACATTTAAGATCCATTTGATAGTTTTTACACCCTTGATAATTTTTAATCCTAGAGTCTGAATATCACCTCGTACTGTGCAGTTATAGCATAGTATATGTCTATCTAAATTCTCCCTAAAGTTTTAAGTGGACATATTTTTTCCTTCACAGCAATCCTGAAAATGTAGATTGTGGTAGTGTTGAGAGCTGTCAAACTGCTGTGCGGTCTGTCTGAGGTAGGTGAAGTGAATCTGCTCCATGGTATATTAGGCTTGTGAGCTATTTTTAAAATGGAATCTATTCTATAAAGGGTTTAGGCACAATTAGAATATATTGGGAGAGAACCCCCTATGGAAATAAGCACAGAACCTGCCTGGCTGGTGCAGGGTCTCCAAGGTGCTACCTGCCACAGACATATAAAAGGTATAAAGAGCTCAGTCAGCTTTAAAGGTAGGTGAAATAAACAGCTGCTTATCCTAGTAAGGTGATATCGCTTGCAAAGAAAGAAAGGAAATTTGCCCTGGTGGCGCATTTGCTACTTGCTGGCAATGAATATTTGCTGCTAAAATTGTCAAAATGTTAAAGCTAATCTTTCTAACCTGTTACAGAGACTTGAGAAGCTAATAAGGGAGGGTAGGAGAAAACACTTAGAAATAAGTCTTCCTAGCAGCACCTGTTTCAACTCAGTTTTGCAGTATTTGTGGAAAAAGGAGAAGAATGGGCTTAAACAGCTGAACACAAGTTTATCTATGGCCTGTTAGCTTTATCAAAGCAACCAGATATAGGTGAAAGACACCCAATGGCAACAGGATTTATTGCAGAGGTAAAAAGAAACGTACAGAAAGTACATTTGTCTGATACAAAATAAGGAAAACCAGGACTTAATTTAATTTAATTTACCTGCTGTAAGAATCTTCTGTACAATTTTATCTCAGGACTCTAGTATCTTCCTCAGGTAGCAATGGACAGTGGAGTTGAAATGCGACTGTAGTGATCTAAAAAGTTGGCTGCCAGGTGTCATGAGAGCGCACTTCTGTTGGAACAGTTTTTGACATGGTGCTAGTTAAGAGTTTGGAAGAAGGCCAGCTTTGGAACTAGTATAATACCTATGTGAAGTGGAAAGCAAATTTAGTGCAGGAGGTAAGTCACTACTTTGGCTAAGGAGATGAGATATGAATTCAAAATAATCCTCCAGCTGCCTAAGTTTTTTTGTTTGTTTGTATGTTTTTAAGCAAGTGTCTGTACACATACACTGTGGCTGTATTTAAATAGATCCATAAATTCTTTGCTTATTATATGACATTGTTTGGAAAAATTCATCTTTTTTATTCAGCTGGTAGAAAGCGGAGCAAATGCTTAGGTGTTGAGAATATTTAATCACCTTTTCATGTTTACCATGATCTGTGGTTGATCGTGCCCAGACTTTTCCTGTCCCTTTGAGATAGGATATTAGTTTCTTTATCCTTAAAATGTGGCCATATTTCAAGTTAATAATTTTGACTGATATTTGAAGTGCTTTGAAGGAAGTATGAAGATGGAAGGGACTAGAGAAGTGCAAACTGTTATTACGATTATACTTCTGCTAAAATTAAATTTTGCTCTCTCTAGAAAGAAAATCTGCCAAAGTTAATATTTAATCCCGTGGACTATCAGTAATTTACTCAAGAAATGCATATGAACCACAAAACCCATGCAACAGACCTGTTCACGTGTTGAAGTCTGTGTAATTTAGCCTTTATAAATCTTTACATTTTAAAGGAACCAACAGATCCATCATTAATTTTGGGATGATGTACAGAACATTCTCTCCCCCTTTCCATCTGTCTCAGAAGATTATCTTTTTCTTTGCTTTCCCCCTCCCCCCCTTGAGAGCAAAAATGCTAAGTAATCCTGAAGACAGGAACTGTATAGTCCCCCAGTTAGCTCACTGAGAGAAGCATTAATGCAAATCAGTTTATGCCTTTTAAAGAATGCTGCAATCATGCCATGCCTTTCTTAGGCATGAAAGATAAGGTATATCTAATTTAGAGGCTCTTGATATAGGTATATCCTCTTAAAGAAAAACCTTTGCTGTTATGAAATGAAAAGTATGCAATAAGGAAAAACAAAAGTAATGGATTTATGTTAGCTAATAAGTGTGTATTTTAGGGGGAAAAAGAAGCTAATAAAAACCTGTTAGACTATCCCCAACTCCTGACAATCACATCATTTGTGTAAAGTCTATGCTCCTATTTGTTAATGTCGTTGCTATGGCAACTGAAAACCTACAGCTTTTCAAGGTAAAATCAGTGCAGTGAGTGTCCAAACGCAAGAACTGACTTTTCACATACGCAAATGCATGCTTTGCCTCTTTTTGCCTCTTTTCACAATAGATAATGACTAAAGCTTTTCTCTTCATTTTCTTTTCCATTCTGGCACTGGGGAGGGTAATTGTGAGTACTGAGTGGTAAAGTGTGAAACCCATTGGAGAACTGAGAGACTACTACCTGCTGGACTGCCAGCTATTTCTTTGACAGATGGTATCAGGTCTCAAAAGAGTCTAATTGGCTTATCATAGCCAATGCACGTGTTACAAGTGCTTAGATAAAGCCAGCAAATACACATTAGCTTGATGACTTGATTTTGTAGCTGTGCTTTTAAAGAAAAATATAGGCAAGACAGTTCAACTGCATTTTAAAGTGCTGGATTTGAGTCTCTCGGAGCCTGCAATCCTTTGCTGGAGTCCTAGTACAAATTACTAAATCCATCTATGGTCCATTTTACAGGCTGGCACAACCTGTGCATTTGCATTGGAAACTCCGTGCTGTCCCTACTACAGGCGTTAGCCTGCTGCATCACTGGTAAACTGCTAAAGTCTAGGTGACTTCATAGGAGCTGTCTCAAAAGTTCCCTCTGAGGTAAATGTGTCTTTTATGGGTATTTCTAAAAAGCATCCACTTGAAGATCTTGGCATATGTAACATTTGAGTACAACTCCTCTGGTGCTCTGACTGACATGTGCACAAGGAAAGACAGGACTGCTGAGCTGGCTAAGGAAGGGACAGGTGAAAAGCAGCTTCTAGCAAGGTCTGGACTGGGGAATCAATAGGATCAGCTTGCTCTAGTTCAACAGGGAATTTAGCTTGATGTGTCAGAATAAAAAAATCTGGTTGAAAATATAGGATTTGTTTTTCTCCTATCCAGTAGTTTCCCATATCAACAGATATTCTGAAGTTAAGCATCTTTGAGGACTTTTAGGGTTTGTTCTGAGGGTCAAAAGACTTCAGAAGGCCAAAGGACAGAGAGTGGCTGATCTGAAGGTGGTTTGGGCCAGGGCATTAATGCAGATGTAGCAGATGAAGTCATCCTATGGTTCCAGTCTGCTGTACCAACTGGCACAGCCAAATGATTCACTGCACATAAGGGGTTTTGGTAGTATTTTTTTTATTGCCTTTAAAAAATATATTGGTCACTGTGCTATCATGAAGCTTCCTGTAGGTCCACAACGTTGCCTCAAAAATAAGAAAAGAGCTATGAGATCCTCAGGCTGATATGTGCTAGATGCCTTTGTTATCGGACTGAGTAAAGACGCTAGGGAGATGCTGGTAGATGGCCCATCTATGTGAGCACAAAACGGGACCTATGTAAGGAAGGTTGGCATATCACATAGCCTCATCATCCTTCCTCACTAAATTCCCATATATATGTATATATATGAAATGGGCTAATTAATGTTCAGTCACTTGGACTTCTGTTTTGGGTTTTTTTAAACTAAATTGAAACACAGAGGCACATGTCTCATGGGAGTTGTCAGGGAAGATCAGCTAATGTTTCTAAAGCATTGTCATGATCTGTAAAATATTCATGATTCCTATACTGTAGTTTAAGGAAAGTCATGGAATTCAGGAAATTGTAATTTTGTGGGAGGTGGTATAGTCTCATTAATAAGCTATATCTGTCAGTTTTAATGAGCATAAGGACATTTTCCTGTTTCTTTATACAGGACTTACCAACAAAATAAGGCCACTGCTGTTGGTAGGATTTTCTGAGGTTTTCAGTTTTATTGCAAGGCTGCTATTGAATATACAGTGTTAAGAAAAATAACTAAACTGTCTGTAGTTAAATGTGTTTTTTCTTTTTCATTTTCTTTTTCTTTTGTCCATTCTCTCATGGTTCTTTAGATAGCAGAGGTGCTTCTCTAGATGCTATATGAAGCCATTCAGTGTCTGTCTGTGAAACAGCACTGACTTTGCAGCTTATCAGCGCTTGTCAGTACTCCTTCCGGACCTTCCACCCACTATGATTTGCCAGAAGGTGATTCTGGCAAATTTTTCATGCAGCTGCTTAGTTAAGCTGGTTAGCAAAGCCTGCCTTAGCCATAAAAATAAGCCATTCATTTATGTGTTATGTAGTCTCCACGTTTTTAAAAAATCTTCATTGTCCTGGAATGAAACTGCTTTTTTCTACTTCAGGAGCTCCAGAATGTGTGTGTCCTCAGTGGGCAGCCTAACTTAAAAACAATAGCAAAACCAACCAACGAACCAGAAACCATCAGAGAAACTAATTGCCTCTGTTTGACATATAATATGCCATCCAGGAAAAAGCAGCAAACATTAAAACACAAGCAGAAAAAAACCCCCAAACTCTTATCAGTTTTTTACGAACTTGCAAATGCAAGAGGATGAAACCTTGAATTTGAAAGAATCTATGGGCTGGTCATGCGCAGACCATATAGGGAGAATAATTCTGAATCTAAAAACAGAATTAAAAGAACTTTTTTCCCAGTTATTGCAAGATTTGAAGGCCAGACACCTTCAAATGAGCCTGGGCATAGAGATGCTACCTCAGATGGGAAAAGGAAATTATCCTGTTGAGAATGACTTTCAGAGATTCACCGGATTCATGTAGCTACTGTTCGCATGTTGTGAACAGGGGCACAGAAGCTGCTTTTGTTGACTTACACAATGAGATTATAGAAGAGTGGAGATTACAGAAAGGGAGCAGACCCAGGAACCCACAGAGTATTATTTGTTGAGCATGATACTGAAACAGAACTGCCTACAAATCCTTATTCAGTTCCACAGTTCCTTGTAGGTTTAGACACAGATTCGCACATCTCTTGCAACATTTGCTGACTGCTTGTGGGATAGGATTGTTTGTGACTCTCTAGGACCTGGTCAGCAGTCTTATATGACAAGTAACATTCTGATTTTTGTCGTGCTTGGATTTTGTGTTATGTTTCAGTTTACAAGTTGTTTTCAATTTGAACTTTGTTCTTCCAGTTGCTATCATGTTAGAAAGTTACAAAAACATGAGTATATATCAATTAGCTGCACTGTTCTTAAATTACTTCTTGTATGAAACCCTGAGGTTTGCGATTAAAAACTTGTGTAGGTCCACTCTTCTGGAAAGAAACAGCTATGCCAAAAGGTTTCTCTGAACTATTTATATGTAGGGAGAGCAAGCAGTCTACAGAAACCAATAAAGTGGCACCCTGTGTCTCCAAATTAGGAAGCAACTAGAGTTTGATTAAAATTGATATTGGATTCAGCAAGTCAGAGAGTTCTTACCTAGTACAATCTATAAAATTAATCAGCCACAAAATACCACATGCAGATTGGCAAGCGCTTTATCCAAGAAGTTTTAGAAAATAAGCACAACAGGCACTTTAGGTCCCCAACACATATGAGAACAATATGCTTCACAGCAGTTTGTCACAAAACAGCATGCATATTAGCAATTCATTACTCATTAAGACTGCCACATGTGCAATAAATGCACATACATATGATGCTATTCCTGGGAGTGCTGCTTCGTTGTATGGATTGGTTATGGTGTCCATTGTCACCTAGAGTCCCTTCTATAAGTAAATGCTTGTTTCTGGTTTCACAGATGCTATTTGGAGCGCAGCAGGGTATAAGTCTGCACAGAAAGTTTGTTGTGATAGCTTAAAGGCATAAGCATCAGTGTTGCAAGTGCCCATTGTACCACCTCTGAAGAACCCTAAGGAAAGTAATGTAATTATTCATTTGGATTTTAAGTTGTGTGGCAAAACCTCAAAAGCTATGGCAGGACAGGCTAGATGAGTTCCACCATACCTCTGCATCCCAGTAGAGACCTGACTGGGAACAAAGTTCCTAATCAGTGACCATGTGAAAAGAAGGTATGTGTTTCTCTAGTTGCAAAAAGCCAGATCTCTTCAAAGCACTGTTGTTAGGTATCTCATTAGTGCTTCCCACACTGGTGTTCATAAACCTTCTGATGTGCTGTACAAGCTTTGCAGAATGAGAGTAGTTCTCCTTGCAATTTTCAACTCCAGGTAGACAGTCTTCACAATAGTATTAAAAATCTTCATCCCAGGTTGCTCCAGGCCACTAGTCCAGGAGCTTATTTCCCAACCTCTAATTTATTAACCATGAACCAGTATCAATGTTAGATGACCTGAGGAAGATAATTTATAGACTTTTATACCGGATAGGGCTTTCTGTTGTCATACTGTGATGCTGAAGGAATGGGACAAATTTTTTGTCCAGGTCTGTTATAGGTTCAGGCTGGATTATTTCATGCTGAGCTTCTGGAGTAACTATGTCTGCAAACCAACAAAATCTTACATTGCACTAATTGGCACGCTCCCCAGGTACACAGAGAACTTCTGTCCCAGAGTTGTCAAAATCTGTTTCTTGGCAGCTTCCAACATCCTTACACATTGCTACAATCCCCAAAAGGGCTTTCCTGGACTGTTTGTGCAGTAGATGCCTCTCTGAACATCCTTCTGAATTGCTGCATATGCTGGCTGCCGTCAGTCCATACGCCCAGCCCTCTGGAGACGGGATCCACAAGGGATGTGACCTTAGCGAGACTGCACAGTGGGGTGGAGAGGTATACAGTTTACTGCAGTTCAGAATGATACTTAGTGTTGTTCAAACAAGTTTCTGATAAAATATTTTGAAATAGTCCTGCAATACTGAGAGGGTAGTAATGAGTGTTGTTTTTTGTGGAGCCTCCTTTCTCCTTGCTCTAGTCTAGGCCTTTTGCTCAGATGATTCTTTTGGTCAAGGTCAGTTCGTTCATTACTAGAAAGCAATGTTTTCTTCTCCCCAGAGTTTAGTTTCTAAGCCTCAGAGGTACTGCATTGTAAGACAGTAGATGTTTAGAATTGATTTTAGAAAATTATAGTTCAAGATCATTGTTTGGTATGTTCCAAGGCTTCTACATCACATTTTGAATGTTTGGGTGATTTGAATTGAAGTAGGTTTTGGTTTTGTAAGCAATTTCATCTGGCAATTTAGTTGATAAATCAATTATAGTAGATAACTAAGTCTTATACTGAATGCCCTTTAAATATAATCATTTGTTTAAATAGTGCTGCAAGTTTTGACTTTAAAAAATTTGGCCCTCATAGTTAATTTATAAGTTCTCTTTTGCACTCGGGCTTCAAACGAGTGTTAGCAGATGTTAGCAAGAGGAAGGAGCTAACCACTGTGCACCCGTACTTGGTGACTTCCAGCAAGATATATCATTATCCTCAAGAATTCTTGATTAAAAATCACTCCTCTTTTCGGTTCGGTCAGCAGAACGTAGAATCTAATTTTATACCAGTGCTGACCTAATTTTGGGAAACTAAGTTCCTGTGGGGGCTTGTATTACTCCCTAGCCTATTTTCTGCAAGCCCCTCTTACAAGGGAATATTGGAGGCTTGCCTTGGAGTCTAAAAACCTTAACCAAGGCAACACTTAGAGCTATTTTCATGTAGGCTCTTCTTGCTTGCATGAGATGTACCCTGCTGTAACCTTTCCTTTAAGGTTTTGTTTAGGCAGCCGTTATTGTGGTTTATTGCTGCTTGTGATCACAGTAAGGGATGGAGCACAAAGGGAAATCAAATTATCTGAATTCCTTTCAATCAAATACATTTCAAATCACGCTTATTTTGAATGCTAGTATTCAAGCCTGCTTGAGTGTCTGTCCTTATGATGTGAAAGTTTAGGCCTATAAATAATAAATTAAATACATCATAGCTAACTAAACAAATGGTTTCTAGGAAAGGCAAGTGATTTCATTCATTCATATCCTTATTTATTCCACAAACATTTATACAAATGGGGGGCGGGGTGTTATCTTCAACCATTTTTCTTGGATCACAGACAATCCCTTCTTTTTTTAAAACAGCGACGATTCTTACAGCAACAGCTGGAGAACCGAGTGAGCTGAAAGAAAGAAAGTACTCCTTTCAGGGAAGCTAAGCACACCACCATGCCTGCTTCCCTTTGACACAGTGAAATGCCATTGTTCGGCTATTGCTTACACACTTTTTCTGTTTTAATGTACCTGAGCTGTCACTGTTGAATAGTATCCATTGTCTGTGAGAAGCTGTGAATAGGGGATGATGAAGCGATGGCTTCCTGGAAAGGAGCAGAATTAATCTTCAGAATTCCCCATCCCTTATAAATGGCCTTCTGACAATTTGAAAACTGAAAAGTGTAAGCGTTGTTAAAATTCATGCGGTTTGGAAAAAAGCCCTATTGGATTGTCCATTTAAGCACATTTTTAGGCTGGAAACTTTTACTAGCTAGTTACAAATATATTGATTTTTAAAAAGAAATTGTTGACCTTTAAAACCCTGGAGTCAGTTGCTGCCTGGCTTATTGGAGACATTAGGTTATTTATATTCACAGAGGCCTAGGTAAGAGCTAGCAGTTTTGAGTCAGACCCTAAGCAATGATCAGAACAGAGGGGTGGGTGATGAAAGTACTGTATTTACATGAAATATAATTACACAAGACTGACTGCAGAAGGCTGAGATACCACTTACAGGACATCAGTCTACATTCCAGGGTGGGGGAACTTAAACTTTGTTTCCTCACTTCTTCCACCTCCTCTCTGGGACAATTCTCATACCATCTGCAATTTGAAAAAGTTGGCTTATTCTCTTCTGTGCCTGTCCCACACATGCTGTCATAACAGCTAGTAATAACTTTTTATAGTAATATTAGGCCCTACCCTCTAAGAAGTTTAGTACTCACAGAAATGTGGGTGATTATAGGTTTCTGAATGAGGCCTGAATGTATGTACCACTAATTGTCGTATTTACCAGAGGAGGACTGGGCTGCTTCTGCTGTGTCTTGTATTTACATTTTCACCTGAGAAATTAAATTGTCTCCTAAGTTCAGGCAGAGGAACAATTTTCTGGCTGTCAAAATAATATCAAGAAGAGGTATATGAATGGGATATTAGTTACTGTGAGTTAACACTACAGATCTGAGGATAAAAACAATGCTGTTATTTAGCAACTATAAATTGACAATAGATTCAATAATACCTATTTGGTTTTATTTCTATTGATTTTTCTTCTGCTTTTCCTTAATTAAAATGCTCAGTTAATATCACAGAATTTCCCATCCCCACCAGGTTAACTGGTGTAGAAGGCTTGGCTCTGGCATTTCTAAGATGTTCAGTGAAAAGAGGTTGTCATGATTTAGCATGGCTCTGAGTCACAACAGGTGAAAATCAAATCCCTACTTAGTTCTATACCTTTCAGTTTTTATACTAGTGATATACTTCTGTTGGACAGTTCAGCGTCCATAAATTGTCAAGACAGCGGAATCCATGCTGTCTTTTAGTCTCCTACTGCCAGTACACAAGGGTGGGCATCCAGAAGGAGCAGAGCCTTGTAGATGGTGGAGGTATGGGACAGTGGATGTTGTGATGCACAAAAGAAAGAAAAGACCTAGGGACAACCATTGAAATACAAAGAACATGGTGTGAACATGTCGTTAAAAATACTGAAATAGTAGAGATCTGTAGTCTGCTGAAGAAAGAAATAATGAAGGGAAAAAATGTGGGTTTGGGGGAGATGACATCTTTAACATCACCTGTATATTCTATTTGCCACTTATTTCATTCCATTTGCATTTGCTTTCTTTTTCTTTTGCATTCATTTGTATCTTAGTCCTTATTTCTTTACTGATTCTTCCCGAAATCCATTATAAATGTGGGAAATGTTGAGAATAAAGGAGGGGAGCAAATACTTTTCTTTCCCCCTTTTCCTTCCCTCTCATTTCTTTTCTTCATTTTCCACTGTGGTCTATCTCTCCCTTTATTCCTCAGCTGTGTTCATTTTATTCATTAGCAGAAGCAATGCTGCAGATTTTTCAGGAGGCAGTAGGGAGCGCAGAGAATGGCTGAGGGAACTGAGGAGTTTTCTCTGTTAGTAAATCCTACCATAATGCTGCACAGGAATATTAGTCTCTCCTGGTCTGGTTCTCTCCTGCTGCATAAAAGCCATCCTTTCATTTTTTGAATCCTTTATGGTATGTATGAATTTGTCTCCAGACAACTTTATACAGTGCCTTTGTGAGAAAGTGCACAAAGAGAGTTAACATTTACATTTACCTTTCGAGGTGCAGCACTGATAAACTTTTGTTTAATGTTAAACCTAGCAGTTTTTCCTCTTTCCCCATTATGGTATCTAGGAACAATATGCTGAAGGAAAAGTACATTATTCAGGCAGGGGAAAAAACCAGGTAATAATGTGATGTTGTTACAATTCTTCTGAGACTTCTGGAATTATTAATAACTTTTTTTTTTATAATAGCAAGTGGTAGAAGTGCCTGTCATCTCTGTTGAATTCTAGCTCATGTTCTCTAATCACATTCCCTTTCTTTTTAAAATTTCTCTTAGCTTTCTGTGAGAATTGCATTTTGAGATTAAACTGCCATGCTTAGACAGGGTGAAGGAGTTGCAACGTAGGGGGCTTTAGGTTAGCTGGTTTGAGTCATGTGCAGGGAGCAGAAGGGAATGATCCCACTCTGTTGTGATCAGCTGTTGTAAGGTCCTGCACTTGCAGCCTGTATTATAATTTTCAAGATCTGAAACTATTTTTATAACAATGGACTTATCTATACAAGCTACTAGGCTTGACACAGGTAGAATTGGATGAAATTACAAGGTTACTGTGGTATGCTGGAAGTCAGATTCAATTATTCAGCGGTCCCATTTGGCTTTAATATTTATGAATGCTTCTGTTAGTTGTTTTTTTTCTTTTTTTTCATCAAATATCAAACTTCACTGCAAGCACAAATATCCAACTTAATTATTTTCAACTCCTGAGGTTTCAAACCCATTAAACAGCAGAGAGGCTCAGTAATTGTTTTATTACTAATACTGAAAGTGTAATAATACCAGTGGCAACAGAGGACAGTGAGCAAAACAATGAGAAAAATGTAAAGGTATAAATAGCATCATTAAAGCTATTTCACAAAAGATAAACATGACTGTCAGGTTAATATTTCAGATATTCAATATTTCACAGATAACAGTTTTTGTTAACTCTTTCTTACATTTCCCTTGGAGAAGAAACTAGCTATAGAATTATTTGGCTTTCTTAGAAGTGCAAGGCTTTCTGTATTGTTTCCTTTCCTTTCAAATCAGTTACCAGCTATAATTAAGTTAACAACTAAAATGTAGTAGATGCTTTCTGCAGTTCCTGGTAACATAGAGGTTGTCCTTTTTTAGCCCAATTTTTTTGTCAGTTCCCAGTTTTGTTCTGGCCTGGCCTCCAAGGGCAGTAGATGGAGTATGCATGGGTCTTGGTGCCTTCTGGAGGGGTGTGGCATTGCTCTGCTGCACACCACCACAGTAGTGACCCCAGGTAGGAAGCCTGAACTGTGTCCTGGCATGGCAGGGTCTTATGTGTTTTATGGCCTGAACTGTGTTCTAGAGTTTCATGGGAAAATTTCTACTTTACTACATATTCAATATACCAGACATGATATAGTGGTGATGGTAAAGTTGTGCGGATGTGGTTGTAAGCAAGGCAGAGTTTGTAGGTGCTTTAGGAATGGAAGAAAGGCTAGTCTGCTCAAACCTTCCATGTTCTTTTCTATTTACATGAGGATGCCTATTTAAATTTATTATTTCTGCCTACAACCTTGCCTCAAAGATGATCAGATGTGATTTGTGAAGCTGCAGTTGTATTTCTGTTTGGGGGGTGGTTTTTTGCTCCTTTAGCATCTGGAACTGTTATGGTGTCATATATGCACAGCGTCATGTGATTTTTAATTGGTTTACCTTTTTAAATTTCATGACAGGACTTGTAATCTTTAGGACCTAGAAAAAAACTTGAGCTTTTTCATTGTAAAAGATGGAAAGAAGTCTGTAACAGAGAGTAGAGAGTTATGTATTTCATTTGCTGTTTCCACCACACTCTTTGTTTGTTTTCTTGTACATCTCGATGCACTGGTCTTGTTCTGTAAAATTACAGTATCTCTGCAGCATGCAAATTCATCCTTTGCTATATGGTTTCAAGCAGGGTTTGGCTACAGACTCCAAGCTTCCTTATAAATCAAAAATCTCAGTAATTTTACTAGTAAACCCAGCTCCTGCATGGCTTTTACTCTGGTTGCTTCACCCTGTGGATCATGGTATTGTCCTCTGTGTAACCTACAAATCACTTGGATGGTACATGCTTCGCTAAATTTTACCCAACATTGCTGGTGCCCTCAGGAATAAGAATATTTTTCTCAAACACACACCTTTAGCATGATAAGGTTGGGAAAGACACAAGGAGAAATAGGAAGAAAAGCTGCATAGAGCTTGTTGAGTTTAGCCAAAAATTCAGATTATGTCTAAAATCAATTTCAGATGTGTTATCTACTGGAACTGCTCTAGAGAATGTAGTCTTTGCTCTCAGAAGTGTTTCCTTTTGAACTATTGTCCATTTATTCATAGAGATTGTCTGTAATGCAGCATTCCTAAACTAGCCAGTAACTCAATAATGAAATCACCTCAAAACCTAAAGACAATACATGCCTAACATACTTACTTTCCTCATCACTTTGCAAATTTGAATTACAATCAAAGGCAAACAAACAAGCAAGCTGATATTGAGTTGAAAAGACATTTCACATGTTAATGAAATGAACAAGAAGGAAAAAAAGTATTTTTCTGTTGTTTCATTTGTTGAAAGGCATCAGTTTTCACAAGTCCAAATTACATGACAAAGCTCAAAAGTATGGGAAAAGCTACTTCGTGGTAAACACAATATTTTTTTTATTTTACTTGAGCAAGAAAGAACTAAAATGGTGCCTCAGAAACTGCACCGTCTGTGTCTTACCTGGGAGAAAATACAGAGCACTGTTTGGAATAAATAAATAAAGAAATAATACAGATTTTAATGGAAAAGGAATTAGTCCTAACGGAATAATTAAACAGAAGCTGAAAATTGCCGACATTATTTTAAAGAAGAGTCTGTTAAAGCTCGTTGTGATTGAAATGGATATATTACCTTGTGTTTATATTAGGTTCTGACACTACTTTCACACATGTATCCTGAGATACACTACATGTTTCTTACATACTCCTTTATGGTTCAGTTGGTTGTACTCTTCACTGGTGTAGGTGGTCAAAGGTTCAAATTCTATTGGACTGAAAATGCTACAAGAAGTGGCCAAGTTTGTTAAGGAATACAAAAATTGAAGGCAAAGAAAGCAATAGTACCTCTCCAACAGATTCATTCATCCCTAATTTACAGGATGTTTGAAACTAAGCCTTTTTTACTCTGAGGAAAGAAAAATGCTCTCATGAAAAGGTAATGTCTGATCATAAGGGTTGGATGCCTGTTTTGCATAGCATATGTGCCTTACTTTCATCTCTATGAACATCCTCGATCTTAGACTAAGATTAGATTTGATCTTAATTGGTGAGACTATGTTACAAGAAGTTCCTGGAAAGCAATGTAGCAAGTGCGTGAAATGTCATAGAATCATAGAATGAATCACGGAATGGTTTGGGTTGGAAGGGACCTTAAAGATCATCTAGTTCCAACCCCCCTGCCATGGTCTTGAACACCTTCCACTAGACCAGGTTGCTCAAAGCCCCATCTAACCTGGTCTTGAACACTTCCAGGGATGGGGCATCCACAACCTCTCTGGGCAACCTGTTTGAGTGTCTCACCACCCTCACAGTGAAGAACTTCTGCCTTACATCTAATCTAAATCTACCTTCTTTCAGTTTAAAGCCATTACCCCTTGCCCTATCAGTACGTGCCCTTGTAAAAAGTCCACCTCTGGCTTTCTGTTCCCTGTTCTAAAACAAGTGCCTGTGTACAGTTCAACTTAAAATACCATTTCAATGATGATCAATAGTACTGTTAAAAATGTTGCCTGTAGGTACTGTTTGTTTACCTTTTAACAAAGAACTATGCAATGAGGAGGAGGTAATCTTGACTCTGCTCTGTGTGCAATGAATAGAGACATAGCTGCCTGAGTTACAGTGACATTAATAGTGAACCATGACAGTGGCTAAGTGTGCTTGTTGCAATGGAAAATGAAATTTTACCCATCTTTGCATGCCTATGTGCAGGAGAGTATGGTTTATTGAGTAGTTGGGATGAATTCAATACCTTTCCAGAGGTTGTTATCAAGAGCTGGTATGTTCCTGATGTGTAAAACCTTGATTTTTTTAGAGCTCTTCATCTTTGGATGGGGTTTTACTTTCAAATGAAATCTGCAGAGATAAGTGAGAACTGAAGTGGCTTCTATTTAAGCTGATTTTTTGAGCTGTAGAACTTGGCTGAACCTTCATCTTTTCTGAATGAAATCAGTTATAAATTCACTTAACTAACCACAGCAAAACTTCTGACTTCAGTTTGTGGAGGTGAACTGCCAAGAGGGATGTGAAACTCGGAGCGGAGGGGATGCCTGGCCACCCGTCACAGCAGCTGACTGATTCCAGTTAGCTGGTTTGTGGCTTGTTTAATCTTTTTAGGTTCAATCAGAGCTCCAGAGTTGAGCATCTCTGTGTCTTTGGGACATTTCCTGCTGATTCCAGTGTAGCAGCTATGTGTCTCATGCCCCTTGAACATGTAGTTACATTGATAGTGGAGTCTCCATTTGGAGTAAGATAGGTAGGACAGTAGGTGGTACTGCGCTAGCTGCTCTCTAGCGGTGCGTCTAATTTCCCTCTTACTCTCCTCCCAGCTCACCAGTGAATGAATGACCCAAGACATCATAGCTAAATAGCATTGGAAGTGCCTGTTTGTTTAGTTTAGTGAAAATATTACACCAGAAATGAAGCTTCACAGAAAGGCCAGCGATAACCCCATACAACCCATAGAAGCCTTATCACCTGGATCATAGCCAGACCATTTTTTTGACAGTGATATTAAATGCCATACTTGTCCTTAATAATTCATGCTGCAACAAAGAAGCTTCAAATTAAAGCATGTGTTTCTGCTTTACAAACAGCTCCTTGCACATGTGCTGACTTTGCAGCTGCTTCCTGCAGTCTTTGACTTCTGTAATTAGGACAACTGGTGAGCCCAGCTAATGATATTAAACTGACTGGTCCCCAAGTCTAGAATGTAATTTATCTCTAGGGTTTAATTTGCTGAGTATGGGGCAGCACAATACAAGGTTTGCATGCGTGATAGATGTAACTTGATTTTTTTAGCTCTTGTTGCCAAGTTACAATAAACTGTTTTCACAGTAGATCATCCGCATTTAAAAGGACAAAGATTCCACCTGAAAAGAGCCATACTGATGAAAACTGATAATTTATTGATGTCTCCAAAGAGAGGAAAATAAAACCAAAACCCCAACTTGCGAACAGGATAATTTTGTATTCTAGACATTAGCCAGACAGGCTCAAAAATAGCTCTTCAGACCCCAGAGACTGACATGTGCTACAGTAGCAAGTGACTAAGAGCTTGCATACAATAAATAGCTACTAATTTAAAAATAAGTAGCATGAATATTATCTAGGGCTTAAAGACAGAATCACAATGATTTGTTGTCTGAATTGCATTTTAGAGTTACTTTCCCTGGAAGTAATCCTATACCCTTGCAGTGAGCATCATATCTAAATGCTAAGAAAAAAGGTAAATTAGAAAAAAAAAAAAAAGTATTGAAGTCTCTGCACTTGTCCAAATGATTAGAAATAATCTTAAAGCATAATGCTGGTAAATGCTTTCCACTTTTATCAAGGGGAAAAATGTACCATATTCTGATGGAAAATGAGGTAGAATTCATGCTGACATGTGAAGCCGTTGTCCTACCTCTTCCTGAAGATGCGTACCAAAGTCCTTTAAGTTCTCTGAAATAAGAATCTGTTTTCCCCTAATCTGTTTAAAAGATTGCATGAAGGGGCGTAACTAAGGGGAGTGTTTCTTACTGCCATCTTTGAGTTCATTTCAAAAATATTCATGCTTGGTCAACAGACTGTGGATCTTGGTGACTACCTGGAAGCTGAATGGTGTTCAGTGTTAACTGCCAATACCTGTTTGGTCATCTCTGTAGATGTGATCAACGTGGGACCTGTCATCTTCTTTGAGTAGAGATTCCTTTTTGTAGCAATAATGTCAGGGCAGTTCTTTGCAGGTTTAAAAGTCAACTCTTAATAAACTGATTGCCAGTACACAGGAGGTCTGAACAAATAGGATGTATAAGGTATTGCAGAAAAATACCGTATAATGTATAAGGAACATAGGCACATCCAGTTACAATTGCAATGCTTTCCACAGTACAGAGAACATGTAAACCAAACCAAATGTCTTCACTGCAGTTAGACCATTAAAGATCCAAAGGTAAGATAGTGCGATTCTGCAATGTGCAATAGCTAGTCTGATATTCTGTTTATAGATTTAGAAAAGCATGATGCTGGGTTAATTTCAAGGTGTCACCTTCTGAAGTAAGCCATTTGGTAAAAAGCAGTGGATTGACAGAAATGAAGCTGTAGATATTCAGTGAAATCTTTTCATTAAATTCACAACTAAAAACTGTCAATCAGCCCCAGCAGAAACCTGCTTAGATAACTCTGCTTGAAATACTGTACCTCCTCAGAAAATGGAAGAAGGGCTTTTTGCCAGGATTTTAGAATTGGGAGAAGCTTCTCCCTTTACTTTCAATTGCTGTGCCAGAGACATGTACTGTCCTTGCAAAAACCCTCCTGCAACACTGAATTTTTGATTCACAGCAGGAAAAACCAGAGTGGGGAATGCAGACAGAATATGTAGTGCAGCACTGGCTGTGCTTCAGCAGACTTGTTCTGGTGGTTTCAGCGAGCACTACTTTTGAAAAGCCTGAAAATAGATCATATCTATATGATCCTATGAGTATCCCTCAGAGGGAGGGGAAACGACAGGGAAGCGTTTCTGTGGACTGTGGAATTTCAACTCATTAAAGTGATGAAACAACTGCCGTGGGAAGGAATCCGCACGGAGTCCATGACAGATGCCTGATATGCTATGTGCCCAGTGGCAGAACACAAAAGCCTGATCAATTAGCAATATTGAGAAGCTTCTTGCATTCACAGGAGCAGGTGGTAGAGCTGCTGTAAAAGTTGCATTAAGGGGAGAAAATGCAGTCGCTAGGCTATATTTTGACCTGCCGTCTCTCCCCCTGGGGGTAGCTGGGTGGTACGCACAGGGTTAACACCAGAAAGCACACTGGTGGCATGTAATGCCAGGTGTTCAGACACCCACCGAATTAGTTCCAGCGCCAGCTTTTGTACACAGCTTGGCACCCTCACAGCATCGGCCGGCTTTAGGGTAAAAAAGACTTTTAAATCACTTACCTTGGTCTAGTCCAGTGTAGCTTTTTGGTTGTTCTCCGTCCACTACCAGAGAAAGAGAAATTAATGCCAGATTCCAGTGAGTCATCCTAAATGACAGAGTAGGCTCACTCTTTGCACCGGCTGCTGGCTGCCTCCGCTGTGTGACAGCTGCCGGCTGGCTGGGGAACAAGCGTGTCCCATTCTGCAGCCTGCGGCAGGGGGAGAGGGGAAGGCAGCGCCGGGGAGAGGAGGTGGGAGAGAAAGCCGGAGAGAAGGACCAAAAGAGAGATGAGAGAGAGGCAGAGGCAGGAATATACCATGTGGCTGCGTGCTCCCCTTCTCTGCCTGGTGCTCAGCCTCGCGACGCGCTGCCGAAAAGTTACTTTTTAATATGGGGTGCACTCTCCAGTTTTAGAGCCTCCCCACTCCTGCCCTCTTTTCAGCCTCTGCTCAGAGGATCTTCTTAGCATTTCGGCGATTACATTATCGTCTCTCTCTTTTGGAGGCTGGCATGGATGCTGCACACAGAATATGTTCAGTAAAGGAAGTCTGTCTTGTGGCTGTGTGAAAAGCAGCACTTGGTTTCTTGCAGCAATTTTATAGGCTGTTTATCTGAGAGTAGGAAACCAAGGGCAAGGGCAGTAATTCTGGCATCAGAGGCAACAAAAAAAAACCAGAAAAAGGTGTTGGGAAGCACAAAATCGTACACAAGATTGTTGGGGAGGGAGACATTTCTTGGTTATTCCTAACAGAAAGGAAGGTTGGAATAATTTCTGAGCCTCTGGTTTATCATCCTTGGATGTGTCTCTACAGATCAGAAATCGGTGCTAGAGACAGGACCTTTCCTAGGGATTCCCAAAATAATTCTCAAGAGAAAAAAGCAAGCTGTTGGAGTGGGTAATACTGCACTAAATGGCAGAAAATTCTCAGGGGAAACACTGCTAGTTTCTAACCACCCTAAGACTCCAAAGTACAGTTTAATAATTTCATTACACTTACACCCCTTGTATGCATATGCTTGTTTATACAAATATTTTTTTAGGAAACTAGTATGGTACAGCTTCACAGAAGTTAGTGATTGCTGTAAATACTTTAGTGTCACTAGGAAAGAGGAAGAAGTGTTTAGGTTTCCACTGTTTGCTAACTAGTTCTTAGCCTCTATCAAAGGGTAGGTCTGGAAAGCTTTCGTGGGCTTTTGAAGGCCCTTTATTAAAATATTAGTGGCAGCATCTTAAGAAAATCGAACATGCTACTACCTCTGTGTCAAGCTATGTTCAGGTGCTCTGAATATTTGTCAGTCATCTGCATCTAAAAGGGGTGGTGTTTCATATTTTCTATTCCTGCAAGTGTGAATGTGAGTGGATGATCTTAATCCTGATTAATTGGCACATAATTCCCAAAGAAAACTAGGGGAAGAAATAAGAAATAACAGCTTAAAGGTGGAAGAGCTAAAATACATATGCCTTCTTGAGTAGAAAACTGAATGTATGATAGTTTCACATCTACTCCAAATGATTGTGCCAGTTAAATATCCATTAGGTGTTCTGCCTGTGTTTCCCTCTGCAGAGTACAGTATGATGTTTTCTTTTATTCTGGTGTTATTGGATAGGGATGGTCCTGTGAGAATGAGATATGAGCTCTTCAGATCTTTTTTTTTTGATGTGTGATTTAATTATATATATAATTCTGAGTTTGCTGAAGGTACTAGGGATTTACTAGCCTCATAATTCATAATGAAGCGGCCCATATCCAAGAGCTTAGGAAATGTTTCCTTAGGCTGATTGCAGGCAAAATCATACTTTGGGTTTTTTCCCCTGTACATTTGAACCACCACAGCAACTCTTTTTTCTTTTTTTTTTTTTTTTTTTTTACCCATAAATTTCCACATCTAACACTGCATGGTGGCATGAGCAGTATATACCTGTGAGTCATGTGCAGCTGTAGAGTATAAGGAGCTTTCTCCTTCAGCCTGTGAGTGAACAGCATGAAGAATATCCACAAAAGTGTTTAATCTGAACATCATGTGGACATAAATTCATAAGGAGAAATGGGTCTTTGTTACTATTGGGTAGTGACCATGGAGAAGTGCATCATCAGGGCTAATCAAATGTGTGTGTCCTGGTTTCAGCTGGGATAGAGTTAATTGTCTTCCTAGTAGCTGGTACGGTGCTATGTTTTGAGTTCAGTATGAGAAGAATGTTGATAACACACTGATGTTTTCAGTTGCTGCTAAGTAGTGTTTAGTCTAAAGTCAAGGATTTTTCAGCTTCTCATGCCCAGCCAGTGAGAAAGCTGGAGGGGCACAAGAAGTTGGCACAGGACACAGCCAGGGCACCTGACCCAAAGTGGCCAACGGGGTATTCCATACCATATGATGTCATGCCCAGTATATAAACTGGGGGGACTGGGGGTGGGGAATCACCGCTCGGGGACTAGCTGGGTGTTGATCGGTGGGTGGTGAGCAATTGCCCTGCGCATCATTTGTATATTCCAATCCTTTTATTATTACTGCTGTCATTTTATTAGCATTATCATTATTAGTTTCTTCTTTTCTGTTCTATTAAACCATTCTTATCTCAACCCACGAGTTTTACTTCTTTTCCTGATTTTCTTCCCCATCCCACTGGGGGGGGGGGGAGCAAGTGAGCGGCTGCGTGGTGCTTAGTTGCTGGCTGGGGTTAAACCACGACAGTGTGTAAGATGTCTATCCAGGGTTCATCCAGGTCTTTTAGAATTCAGCCAGAATTGTATGCAAATTGATTAGCTGTGTAATAGACCTCAACTGAAAAATGATTGGATGGGAGAAGAAAAGGGCCTTGTGCCATGGAGTACGTCTGCTGTAACAAGGACTATGCTTCAGACACCGTGTATGGTGCTGGAGTTTTCCCTTAAGATCCTGTACTGTTGGGAAGACTCAGTGGGGAGAGGCAGCGTAGGGACAGGTATCAATGACAGAGGGTATCACAAAATAATTAAACACGTTTTTCTGAAGTGACAGACAGCGGTGACTGAAGCTGGGTGTCCTCCGTGGTAGGGTGGGAGTGCATAGAGTTGTCCAGAGGTGTCTGGAACCAGGCCTGAAGGTGTGCTGGGTGTCTGGGGTGCTGACACCTAATCACAAACGGGCTGAGGAACAACAGGGTAATAGAAGAATACTCATCCTTGGATATGAAAATAAACTTGGATTAATTATCTGCTGAGGTAAATAAGTATTTTTAAAGAGTATTCTCCTAAACTTTAGTAATTCCTTTACTAAAACTGGTCCAGTTTCTTCCATGCGGGTTGCTCCCCTTCTGTCTACTTAGTATTGCATAGGGGATGCTCAGTAACCATGTGAACTCTGTCTGCAGATGTGAACCTGAGCTGCATGTTTTGAAGAAACCTTTAGTTAATTGAACTCATTTGTTATTGTTGCCAGTATCACCTGGAAATACAATAACACATACATATATGTTTCTGCTCACACAACTGATGTTTCTGTAGTCAGAAGTTGGCTGCCTACCCAGACATTTACTGATGGAGAAGAAATGAAGCAGGTGGATATAATCAATTTTTGTCTTTTTTTGGAGCAATTAAAGTGACTGTAATTGACATTCATGCGTGTTCAGAGAACCACAGACTTGGTAGATTGTTCTGTAGTACAGTTCATTCTACCATTCCCATTGATAGAAATGTCACTATATTGCCAACTCAAGTTCCTATCAACAAGGCATGAATATTAATATTAAAATGAACATGAAAAATGTTTTAAAAGTAGAAAGGACTCGCTTGAAATCTTTCTTTCTTTTTATAGCCTTGCCCTTTAATTTCCTGATGGGGTACTGTATTAATTCTTTGCAAATTCCGTTTTCCATTGACATTTGACCCAATGTGAGAGGTTAAGGAAGAATAGACCCAGTTTGTCCCCAGTTTGGCTGGGACGATTGCTGCTATTGTTTTGGCAATGAACGTTTGTATCAGAATAGCAATATGGAGTAAATTCTACTTCTAATTACAGCATGATATTAGAAGACCTGCTTGCGTATGACTCTTTGTCAGATGTCTTTTTTTTTTTTTTTTTTTTTGTGGTACCCATGATTTTTTGTAAAAGCACTAGCTGATGACAGGAATGCTATTTTCTGGAGAGGTTGGTTGACATCCTTCTTGGGAGCTGATAGTGAGGACTTGGGTATGCCAGAATAGTCCTTAGGATACCAACTGCCAAAATAATTGGAAATCTTTGCTCCAGAGATAATGACTAAGTCAAGAATTAAATTAAATTTTAAGTCAGAAGTTGGCAGGGTTGTGTACAAAAATACGTAGTGCAAGCATGTTTGTAGCTGCCATAAAACCCAGGCTGTCTGGGGAAGCTGTGACATCTGTATCATTGCGGTATTCAAAACCAGTTCAGGCAAACACAAGAGGGCATCCAGAAAAAAGAACATACTTTTACTCTGAATATGGCTGTTGTGATTTTCTTACTTTTCCCATGTGCAAAACAGTCACTGAATATACAAATGGAATGAGGTCAGAGCTGGTCCTTTTCCTTGACTTATTGTTGAATGCAACAAAATCACTTGATTGTAGAATCACATTTTGGACTGTTAAATTTATCTTTCAAGTAGCTGGGCACCTTCCAAGAAATTACCGAAATCTCTGGAAACCAGTGGTTTTCAATATAAGCTATGTACTTATTTCTTACTCTTCCTCATCCAGGTTGTTATTGCTTCTCAATTTGATCCCTTTACACCTCTTTGTCTTTAGTTGCAAACCAAGAGAGAACAAAGTTGGTTTTTTTTATTTTATTTCACCTTTTTCTTCCAAAGGCATATGCTTTGGTGTTTAGTTGCAGTTAAGACTCCAGCTGAAGTTACGCTTAGTCAAAATTTTGCACTTCAATCTGGGTGCTGAAAAAATTGTTATTTTAAACTCCAGTAATAAATTTCAAGCATTGATCCTGCTGTAACTCCTCTCACAAGGATTATTTTGAGGTTGAAGTAATGGGGTTTGAGTTCTACAAAGTGATATAGACTTGAGAGAAACTTTACCTGTGACTGTTAAGGGCAAACCTACTCCAGTGATGATCTGCTAGATACAGAAATCATTGATTTACAAAGTACAATTCCAGATTGCAAAAGCATTACAAAAGTTTGGTTGTTTTTCTTGTTTTTGTTGTTTTTGTTTGGGGTTTTTTTTGTCAATACTCAGTTTGCAGCGTGAGGTATTACATTTGATGTTAGAAACATATTAATACTCAAGAATCTGAACTTACTGTAACATCAGTATTTTTTGAATGGCAGCTATTACGTCCATAAAATTGTTCATATGAAAAACTATGATTTTAAAACCAATTACATAAATGGTATGAATGAGTGCTTCAGCTGAAAAGATGGCTGTCCACAGCTGCCATTGGCTGTGCATAGATATCTGTGTTTCTGCTTACTTTTTAAATATGGAGAATGGCATTGAGGGAGAACACAAGAGGCCCATGTAAAAAAGAGAAAGGATGTTTTGTCTATAGATAGATAAGCTGTAATATTAACTGGTGAGAAAGTTTCATGATTGCTGAAGCTGCCTGAAAAGCTGAATTTTTTATTTCTCATGAAACTGGTAAGATTAAAAAAAAATAATCTCCATTGTGTGAAATGATGGAAATTTTTAAAAATCACAATTTAGAAAAAAGGCACTGCATTGGATTGATTTCATTCCTATACCACAATGCAGCTAAACCTATCTAATTTTTGGTTTTGCCTGCACTGTCTCTGAATACTCCAATGGTATGGATTTCTCAGTTGCCCCTGGCAACCTATTCCAGTAAGTCATTATTTTGTTGTTAGAAAGTTTGGGGTTTTTTTTTCCCCTGATGTCTAATGCAATGCTTCATCGAAATACATTGACCATTGCTTTTTGTCCTAATCATGAAGAAGGGAAGCTGACGAATCCCTTTCTTTTTCTGCAGTAACTTTTCAAGCAATTGTTGTGTCTGCCCACGTCTCATCTTCATGAGGTAGGCAACCCATCTCTGAAAACATTTACCTCTCACCATATTGTCGCATGAGAGGATACTTTAGAAAACAGATGGATGGTCTTCCTGCAGAGAGTATTCAAGTCAACTTAATTCTGTAGCACAGTATCAGTGAATCAATATCGCTGAGCGTCAAGATGATCTCAGGTTTCTAAAGCAATAGCCTTGATATGTAATATGCAGTACATGATTTTATATGGATGCTGAGCCCTTGAAAACAGATTTTGTAGCATGTTTGTAATACTGTAGCTTAGTTCAGTTGCAGTTTCCATTGCAAAACAATATTTTGGTGTCTGAAAAATTCCTGAAAAAAATCCTCTTGGTTCAGTTTTTAAGGACTTGTGCCCTATTTTTTTTTTTCCCTTTTTAAATTGTGACAAAGTATTTTGGTCATTGTTGCTTTGATAAGACTTTTGCAGTCTAATTCATATATGATTATAGAACCAAAACTCTCAACATTTACCTGTAAATGAGAAAGATGCAAAACTTAAAGGCTGAAAATTCTTTAACAAAATATTTTTTACACAGGAAAATTAACAGTCCATTCAAATGCTAGGCTAGCAGGACTTTTTTCCACTTCTTTCCTCCTCCTTTCCCACTGGCAATGTGTCTGTTTTGGTATTACTTCTGGAATAGTTCATCCAGATGAATGAAAATTCACCCCAGATGAATGATAGATAGATTCAGATCCAGCCAGTATTTGTGGGTAAGACCCTTCTTGGAAACCAACTTCAAATTTATGCCTTACCTTGAATGACAAAGAGACTGTCTCTGACTCAGAGGAGTTGGGGAGTGTGCCTTATCAAGTCTTATTCCAGATTACTAAAATATCTTCATTTTAGATCACCATAGAACCCAAATAAATTTGAAGTTTAAAAAGACCCCAAGAAGTTTGTAGCTGTCAAGGGAACAGATAGTTGAGTAAGTGCTATTTATGTGGGTTCACAGATAAATTGGATGCCTTTTCTCAACAGCACACTTCAGCTTTATTACTATTAGAGGCTGGCTTGAGCGATTGTCTACTGTTTATTCAAAAGCATTAAAAGTGCCCTGTGGCAAATGCACTCATACTAAGGTATACTCAGACTGATATTTGGGTAGTGCTAACAGTTCCAGAAACTTGGGGTAGCTCAATTTGTGTGCCCAAAATTGGAAAATGTACATCTCGGTTCCTTTTTATCTAACAGTGGTACAATCCTGCACACAAAGATATTTCTCTAAAAATCTTAGCGCTTTCCCTAAAACATTGTGAAAGCATCTCTCTCAACCCCAGACTAGCATTTTTCACTTTGAATCTTTTTCACTTGATGCAGTGTGGGAAAAGATTCAGAAGGAATTAAAATTGCAATTTTTTTTTTGTTTTGCTAATGAAATGGGTTTGTTTCAATGAGAGGAATATAGTTATATTTTAGAATAAATTGTTGAGAGCCTTGAAATTCTGAGTAATTGGTATCTGCTGTTACCAAAATATTTACATATGTGTACCCCAGAAAAACTAGTTAATAATCTGTCATTTGCTTATCTCTCCAATGGGTAAAGCTTAGAAAATGCAGCTTGCTTCACTGAGCTGGCTTTTGTTGCTGGCAGAATTGGTACTTGGTGCCATGCCAGTTCACTTTTGTAGGGGAAGGTAATAACAGAGTCTCGCCTGGCACAGTAGCTATTTTGGGCTCAAGAGGTAATGAGAGGTTAAAAAGTGTGAAGAAGGGTTCCAGCTACCTGGTTTTGATAGCCCATGCATCCTGGAAATTTAATTAGATATTAATGGCTGTTTTCTGTGCTATTAATGTTGTGAAATGGCCTGCGAGGGAGATGGTCTCAATTAGCCCTTGCATTAAATTTTTGTCATTAATGTGTGTCAGTATTGACGCTTTTAATTGCCTGAGACTTGTGGAGAGCTCAGAGTAATCACACAGGGATGCCTGATTTGGCTGAAGTCTAGCCTCTGAGGTCACAGCAATGAAGAACAATTGGGTCTGGTTTTTAAAAAAATCCAGAAATTGGGCAACCAGTGGAAGGGGGTATTCTATTTTTACAACACTAGGAGTGGTTTAGAGCCAGCTATTATTTCTAAGTAAACCTTTCCTCTTTAATGATAGAGAAACTATCTGTGACTTGTTTTTAAAATCTTAGGAAGCTTCAACTCCTTTTTCTTGTCTGCCATTCATTTCTTCTCTGCAGACTCTCTCTTTCTTCCAGCAGGCTCAGTATTTTAAAGAATTCCTGCCTTCCTGTTGGATACCCAATCTATTATGCAACATAGTGACATAATAGCCTAGTCACCATGACATCATGCTCCAGGGTCAATATTTTTAATACAAGGAAAATTTAAGGGAAAATTTTTAGTGCCAAATGATTCTATATTTATCTGCTTAAAACCTCCTGGTTTGGGCACAGGAAGCACAGGACTGTGAAAAGGATCTGCTTGGTGTATGGGATATCATAGAATATTTCATGTATTCATTAAACATGTGATATTTTTCAGCCTTACTGAATAGATTTATTGAAGTCACAGTGATAGAAGGTTTTTGTTTTTAGGGGAAAGTATTAGTTTGGAATGGTTTAACCTCTTAAATTATATCTAATTTACCCCTAAAGCTATCTGTTTTCCCTTGAAGATTACATATTACTGAAGCCAGACTATGTAGTTTGCAGTTTCTTAACATGTTCTTTATTAAATAGTTTACTATGTTTTCTTTTCTCTAGCCATGCAATACCAGACCAGATCAGTTAACATTATTAGAAAACCTGCCTTATGCATTTACAATGTCACATATTATTTCCTTTGCAATCTGAGCTGGAGACCATCCAGTCCCCAGTTACCCTGATGCTTCTTTTCTGAATTTTGCTTCCACATCAATGTGGATATTTCCATTTCAGTACACAAATGCTTCAGTTTCTGTTTCATCAGTCTTGTATGAAAAAAGGCAAAGGTTTTATTTAACTTTTCCTGGTCACCTTCCAAATGCGTGACCACTGCTATTTGTTTCAATATAATTTCCAAATTTTAACTGGCTTGACTTTCAACAATTCTTACCTCTACTAGAGTAATTTTTTTAAATATATTTTGTTCATCCCTACTTTTTTTGACATCCAAAGTGTACCATTCTTCCTTTTTGTCTGAAGCAACTTGCTATTGCCTCACCCAGTAATATTTTCCAGCCTAAGACTGCTCTTCACAAAAGCCAGTCTAACAAAAAGCAAAGAAATTGTTGGCTACAACATTGATAAATATCCGGATTATCACTGTTAACTACTACCCTCCCACACTCCCGCCCTGGAAAATTAGTCTTCCAGAGTAACACAAATCCTGGTTTTTTTGTCTCTCAAGTAACAATACAAAGATTTTTATGTGCTTGTATTCAGTCCTGATGATATGTATTACTGTCTCAATTTTCCTCCAGAACTACCTCTTTATAATAATTCTCTGAAGGGATATTATATAAATTGACTCTGTTTTACCCATACCTTTGACTTTGTTTTACCAGCAAAAGTGCTTCATTCTTAATGTACAGATCTGTTATACTCACTTAATCTTCTTGCGTGCAGCACATATTTGTTAACTCTGTATCTGTTTGGTTCTTCAGAACTTATTCTCAGTCCTCTGCTTTTGTTGCCTTGTTCCCTGTTCTCACACCTGGTATTTCAGTGCGCCTTAGTCCCTTTCAGTAGTGAGCACTGTGTTCTCACCAATGTTACTTCAGCCTTTATTGCCTTGCACAACATGGCTAGGCATAAGTCTCAGTGTGCCTAAAGGGCCTACAGTTGCATATTAACCCCTGATCTCTTTAATGCTACATTTTATATCGTACATCTATGAGATCCTGCTGGAATTCAGTAGTAATTTTAGAGTGTAGGTATGCAGCATCACAGTTTAATTGCCGAAATACATTTTGGTTTTGTCTGGATGATGTGAAATAATGTTGCATAAAATTTTAAAAGTATTAATTAAAGGTAACTCTCAAATAAAGAGTAGATGCCTGTTTTAACAAATAAAGAATCCATTTAATAAATGTTAGGAACACCAATAGCAGTTTAGGCTACTTATCAAGGACAGCCCCTCTTCCTTGACATAGGAAGGATATGGGTGTGGAAAAAGGTTCATTTATTGATTTTTAAAGCTAGAGAGTTAGAGAGACAGTAGCGAAAAATGCTAGTAGGTTTGTCTGGTTTTTGGTTTTGGTTTTTTTGTTTGTTTGTTTTTATTTATTTTTAAGCAAAGTTGACTACCAGCAAACTTCCAAGAAGTTCCTGTTATTAAAACAAGTTATCACTTAGTTGAGAAAAGTTTCACAGTAGCTGAAGGGACGTTTGGTGTAGGTATTCTTCTTGCGTACAAAAAATAATTCTTTATAAATATTGAGGCAGTGGTTGTCTGCCTTCTTCCTCAGCTGGAACATTAAAGTAGAATAAAAAGCAATATTTTTTTTCTACTGTTTGCATGAATTAGATTATATTTATGTTATTTTACATTAATTTATTTTTCTGTATTAATATTTATGTCAAAACAGTTTCATAACTTTATTCATTGTAAATTCACCAGTTTGTTTCTAAGCTTGAATAAACTTGTATGTTAGGAGAGAACTTCTTCGCAGGTGCTCCTAAAATGTCTTTTAGCAACAATCTAAATGGATCAATAAATTATCTACTTACAATAATTCACTTTCTTCTAGTTTTAATTTATATGGTAGTAAATCCTATCTGAAACTAGCAAATGGAAAAAACCTACCTTCTTCTGTACCATGAGAGCTTTGTTATGTAAAGAAGAATATTCTTGTAGTAGTGTGTGTATGTATGTAGTGTAGCTTCAATTTATAGTCCTCAGAAGCTTCGAAATTAGTGGTGGCAAATGAAGTGCTTTTATTTATCAACCCCTAATGAAGTCAGGCTTTTGCAGTGTGTATCATATTTTTGTAAATGTCACTGGCCTAAGGTCCCACCACATTCTGCCACATCCTCAATTCCATGTAATAACTCACCATTCAAGTTTGACTTGTAGGAGTCATCATTGGCTTTCCTTTCATTTCTCAGCTTATTTACTGCTGTCATGATTAGGCTTTATTAGTACCACACAGAAACCTATAGAAAACATAGAAAATGGACCGGTGAACATCAAAGGTAAAAAGTTATGGAAACGTAGGAAGACTGTTCTCTGCTTTGCCAGACTAGTGCTGACAATCTTCAGGGAATTTCACTTGCAAAACTGAACTGAGCTGTGTTAACTGGAAAACTGTAAAGTTTATAGAGGGTTAATTTTTATGGAGTTATTAACCAAAGCAGCATATTCCCTACCAAACCAAAAATACGTCACTAGTGTAAATCGTCGGTCTGTTAGAGTACGTTTGTGTCAGAATTATAATATTACCTTTTATAGGGGAAAAATATATTTTCCTTTTTTTTTTTTGCATGTAAATGTGCACGAACACACACAGATCTAAGTTTGTATCAGAAACGTGCCTAGCATAGAAAATCACAGCCAACCTGGTTAGAATTTGGCAAAGCAGAAAAAGAGTTTTATAATGGGGGAATGTGGAAGAAAGTTTTTTTCTTTCTAATATTTTTTCCTCTTCAATATGCTATAATAATCAATGGCTTTATTATGAATAACAGCCAAAATGAATAATACATTATGCAATTAACTGTCTAACCCAAATGCAGTGCAGCTATTTTTACTGTGATTTAGGGAATCTTGCGGAAAGATTTCATGCTGGACTGTTACATATACTAGTCAGAAATGGTTTGTAGTATCAGATATGTAATCATATATAATGACAGAAATGGAGAGAGGTGTAAAGAGAGTGACAGTTTGATTAATAATGACAATTCTGAGCGTGTTGTTTCTCAGCCTTGCCCAATTATGACATTTGGATGTCTTTTTTAATTTTCACAAATTTGAGCTAGTAGAAATGGTAGTGTTAGTCTTTCCAAATTCATGAAGACCAGACCTCTACATCTGTTAGACAAACCATGGCTGTTTCTTTCACTTATCTTTCTAATTGAATGGTGGGTGAGATTTAAGTGCAACTGTATTCCTGTCATGCATATTCGGGTGCTAGATAGAAGTACTTTCTCCTGAGTTGGTCTGCATCTATTTTTTCACTGCAAAAGCTGCAATCCATATTTTAGTAAGTATGACAAGATTTTAAAATTTAAAAAGAAATAATCTGGGTAATTTCACTAAAAGGAGAAACTTGGAGAGTTTTCTCTGATCACATGTTAACTTTGATATCAGCAGAAGTTGAAATCTGAACATCTATGTGTATGATGTTCTTGATATAATTTTGAAAATGCATCTTTTTATTAGTATTGATATATCTGGTGTAGATAAAGCACAGCAAACAAAAAGAATTAACTTTTCTCAGGTGTGGCATCTGCCAGTTCTAATTCTGTCCTGTTCTTGTCCTGCATACATTGAGATGATCATGCAAATAAAGATCACAAAAATAATCTGGGCATTGTGTGTAAGGCCAAAAGTAAATTCTGATAATTTATATAAGCCTAGGTAACTCAGAAGTTTAACCCAAACTCTGAATCATCTGCTATTTCTGCCACAGCTTTATATTTTCTTTCCAAAATAGTTTACTTCAGCCACAGTTCAAGTAGTGGAAAAAGGACCATAACGTTCTTGTTATGAGGAGCTGTTCTTACATCCAAGGCTTGCAGTGGAGGCGTATAATTCCCATTTCCTCTTACTATGACAGTCAGGAGGAAACAATACCTAAAACTGAGTCTTTTTGGACCTTCCATCCAGTACTGGGGGCTACTTGAGGAGTCCTTCTGGCTGGCCAGCCTGGAGCTTTTTCTAGATGCCTGACTTTACTCTGGATTGAATTCTGTTCCTGCCTTGCAAGAAGGTACATCTTGCAGAATTTACCATCTGCTCTCTACATCTGTCCCACAACCTGAGTTTGTCCCATAACTGCAGCTGTGTTCAAAATACCAGGTACATGAATGAGTATAGCTTGTTCTTAATGGTGGTAATTAATGTTAGATTTGTAATATTTTTAATTTCACACAAAATTGAGAAATTGACCGGTCTACAGCTGAAAATGTATTGCTTTTCAAGGGGATAAGATCAGTTCTCAGCACGTCTTTTAGTTGCAGGGAATGGAGAACAGATACTCAGGAGAATTGGTGTATATAAAGAGCTACAGCCAGGAAATGGTTTGAACCAAACCAACTTTTATTAGCCATAGACAAAGCATATGACTACTAAGAAGCCGTTATTAGCACTGCTTTTAATACTGCTACCAAGAATATCTATACACAAAGCTACTGAAAACATCCCAATTCGTAAGGCTGGCTTGTAGCAGTCTTAATGAATTTTGGCACTGTTGCTCTCCAGGGACAGACAGAAGGGGCTATAGCACCAGTCACCACTGCAGCAGATGTAGCAACCTACTTTTCTGTTTTGTGCTAGCTCTGTGCCATGAACATGCCTGTGGGAATAAGACACACAGTAGCTGTGACCAGTTTACTTTATTAAGGAAATTTACTTAATAAAAGAAGTTAATTAAACATCTTGCATAGGTAATTTCTTTCAGTGTAGGCTTTTGAAGAATTTATTGCTTTTCCTCTTTGTTGCTTTTCTTTAACTGATACTTTTGTTTCACTGAATTCCAGAATCAGTCCATCTGCATTAAAAATTCTTTCAGAGTTTCTGATCAGAAAGTGTATATCAGGAGAGATTCTGAAGTCAGGAAGTATAAACCAGGAGAAGTTCTGAAGTTTCTCATGACTTAAGGATTCATTTCTTTCTCTCAAAGACATGAGCCAAAAATGTCCTTTCCAAAGGTTGTTTGAATTTTTTTTTCCCCCCAAAATTTTTTTTTTTTCAAAAATTCCAAACAAACTGGGTTGGGGTGTTGGGTGTTTTTTTTTTTTAATTTCCCAACAGGCTGATATTTCTCCATGGTACAACATAAGTTTTATTTTGTTTATTTAAATTAAATTTTGTTTTATAATTAAAACATGGTATTAAAGCTACAGTATCAGTATCTGAGACTTCTAAAGAAAAGCAGCTACAAATACAGGCATATTTTCCAGTGCAATAAATAGTGCTCTCTATTTTTGAAAATAGGACCCAAACAAATTTCAAATACATGAAACTTTAAAACTCATTGATAAAAAGTTCACTAGTCTTAGTCTTCATTTTCCCCACCTTGACATGTTTATTTGTTGACCCAACTCTTCCATGTTTCAAACATCCAAGAAAATCTCTTCCCTGACTTTGCAGTTATTTTTGCAGTTACCTCAGATTTATCTTGTTCACCTGGTTTTGTGCCACTTCTCAGTTAAATGTGATTTCATTTCTTCTGCAAATGATGTTTGATTAGGAGTCACTTGTTTCCTATGTATTTCTCAACTGATTAGCAAATTTGGCTGGGAGGGTTTTGTCCTTTCTGCTTCAGTATTTTTCCCCTGTTTGAACCAGAAGTCTCAAGAATCCCTATCACATTGTTGCTCTCTTGTTGTTTGCTTCTTGTCAAATACCTGCCTGCTCAATTCATTTTTAATAATGTCAGCAAATAAAGACACATTTTGTTTGCTGATTTATCAGTTTGATTTTGTTCCAAAATCTGTCTAATGTATGGAAGAGCTTTTACGCCTTTACTGAAAGATCTTAATGGTCAGCTGCTTTTTTGTTTTGCAACCATGTATACCTTCCACTTCATCAGCAAAACAGCATAAAATATCTTAATGTGGTTGGCAATTATTTATTTTTTAAAATCGACCAAAATTAAAAAAAAAAATTGAAATTTTCCCACATGATAAAAAAATATATAGAACATTCTTGACCTAATGTTCTTGAAAATATTTATTCTTATATATTGCTAGGGATTGCTATTTGCAGTAAATATTGCTGCTGTTCTTTTTGTTGCAAATTTCCAACTACACAAAGATATTTACCCAAAAGAGTTATCCAGATGTGGCATGCATCTTGGGGGTAATTACATTAATTCATCCATTTATTTGGGTATTTGTTTTCCTGAAGATTTTGCTGCAGCTGCAGCCACTTTGTGAATTATAAAAAATATTGAGGCCAGTTATTAACATCTAAATCCTTTCTTTAAACTGAAAGGGCAATTAATATTTAAAGAAAATTATATTGGGTGTTTAGGAGATTAAGCCTTCTACAGGCTGGAATATTAGTTCTCCCAGTCATGCAGTTCAATAACTGACCCTTATTAGCTATCACTAATAGATCAGTTTAAACATGAAAGGTAAAAACCTACTTTTATTAAAGTTGTTGGCAAAGCTCCCAGTGACCTCAGCAGAGCCAGGATTTAGATGTAGAAAGGGCCTCTCAGAATTCTGTTCTGGTTTGGAGAAAGAAAAACTTCACTCCTATTTCCACAAGGAAAGAAAACCTGGAAATTCAATACATGAATGATTTTATCACAAACTTCTGCTTGTCTCTTTTTTTTTTTTTTTTTTTCCCTACGCATGTCTCAGCTGGATGGATTTTTTGAATCTTTACTTTTAGTGTTAGTACTGAGTATGTAGGTCTTCACAAAACTAAATCAGAAACCCAACTAGCTGATCTTGTGAAAAAATTTCCACTACTCTGGATTTTTAGATTCTAATTTGAAAACACTTTTTCATTGATCCTTTGGAAGAAGAGAGGAACACAGAACTTTAAAATCTGCACTGCAACTATCACTATAAAATCTGGCAGAGTTGCTTTACTGTCTGAGATGCACGTTTGAGTGTGCATAATTTCATACATTAAACCCACAGGCTATCAGTTTGCCTGTGTCTATTAAACATGTTCTATGCAGAATTGATTTTGCTTGGCCAGTTTCAAGATGAAAACGTATTTTTATCTCTTTTTCTAAAATCTTTGTTGAGGTCATTTCACACACTGCAGCAGGAAAGGTGAACATTCAGTGTTTTCATGAGATAGATGAGAGGCAAGATGATAAAATCTTGCTCAAACAAGTTGGCCGGCACCAAATTAATCCAATCTCAATGTGGAAGTGAGACTGGAAAAAACATATGTGCAAGAAAGGCAAGGCACAAGTACAAAGCCCAATTTTTTTCATAAGCCCCATGTAACACTTTGTCTTTCACCTTTCCTTTTGGACATTATTCTGGAATATGCACTGCAATCCCGTCAAATATTGGGGTGGAGGCAACTCAGATCCTTTTATCTTTTTTTCTTTTCTTTTCTTTTTTAATGCTACTGAGTCCCTCTCTATTGTTCCTTGCCCTTCAGCTGCACAGAGACCAAATGCAGATGAAAAAGCCAAACAGACTGATTCTGTCCAAGTTATCTGAGCAATGACTAGATGGTAGGCTATTCAACTGGTCACCTCGGACATTCATCCTATCAGAACATCTGGTGAAATTGGTCTTATCAGTCATTTGGTTTTGTTCCTCCTTCTGATTATATTGCTCCAACCAGCAAAAGAGATACTACAATAATGAGGGATTTGAATGCTATTTCCCTATTATTACTTAAAGATCATAGAATCTTTTAGGTTGGAAGAGACCTTTAAGATCATCAAGTCCAACCGTCAACCATGCCCACTAAACCATGTCCTGAAGTGCCTTGTCTACTTGCTTTTTGAATACCTTCAGGGATGGTGACTCAACCACTTCCCTGGGCAGCCTGTTCCAATGTCTGACAACCCTTTCAGTAAAGAAATTTTTCCTAATATCCAATCTAAATGTAAAGACGTATTGTAAAGGCTCTAAAGATTGTCTAACATTGATCCAGAGCATGTGTTTACACAAACTTTCAACTATTTTTTGCAATACTTTCTGCCCTCCCATTTATTCAAAGGTGTGAAACGTTTTCTATTGCTATAATAAATGTCTGAAATACAGAATTTGTCAAACCTGGTGAGACATTTACTGCATCCATGCTGATCCATTTTCCAGTCAGTCTCTGACTGAAAGAATAGAAAGAATCCATAGAGCAAAAGGAAAGTTTCTCTCTGTTGTGGATTGATTTTTCTAAGAGCTGTTTGGAGGAAGTCCCGTCTCTGATAGTTCATATAGCTTTTCTTGCTTTTTATGTTGAAAATTTGAATGCACACATTCAATAAAAAAACCTATGCTATTAACATGTTGAGTTGTTAAATTAACATGTTAGTTCCAAACCACATTTTTATTAAGAGAGAGGAATCCTCTCCAGTGAGAAAGAAACTTCATTGGAAACTTTGTAAATGCATTCTGCCTTTTCACTTCATCATGGGCTTGGTTGAGTGAGGCTGCATTACTTGATTTTTGAACCCGTTGCATAATCTATTTTTTAAAAGTGTGCTTGGACTACATTAGCACTTGAGCTACCTAAATAATTATTTTCATTGTGCATCCATGTGGGAGAGAGGGACTATTAGTGCATTTTTTCAATATCTATACTTATTGATATATGTAAATCTGGAAGAGGGGGAGGGAAACAAGTTGTTTAAAAAGACCTAGGGCACCCTTTTCAGATATGTCTGTTCTGATAGAGACTGGAGCAAAAAGGATAATTCTAGACAATTTTCAGCAAAGTATAAAGAGCTGAAGATTTTTACAGCTCTGTTATAAATATATAATTGATTTTCCTTTAGATTCCTGTCTAGATGAATATATAGAAAAATGAGGAATCACATCAAGAGAAGTTTTAAGGATGAAGATTTTCCTCTTGTTTACACACACTAAATAAGCTTTAAGCATTGAGGGTCTAAATATGAGCTCTCATTGTGTCACGCTACAGATCAAAATATCTGCACTTACATCTTTTGTGATAATATATCATGTATAAGATTTTCTTCCTGAGATGACCATGTGTTTGCTTGATCTATTTACCACTGTTTAAATGATTATTCAATATATAGTACCAGTAGCAATTTTGCCCAAACAGGGTTAAGATAATTATTATAATGAAATTTTCAGATATCTCAGCTTCTGAGTACTTGGTTTCTCAATTAACGGGGTTTTTGTTAGGGGAGCTAGGGATAGATATGATGACCTAGGAGGGCATCGGGATTTTGGTTTATCTATGAATTATCATGCTTCCTTATCTACTATCAAGAAGCTACTAGGAAAGAAACAGTAGTTCACTATCAACTAGTTAATCAGAAATAATATAGGTAGATACAGAATAAACGTGCCATACATATGCTTTAATAAAAATATATTTAAACTTACTTCTAAGCCCACTATTTTTTAATTGAAATTGCATCAATTTAATACTGTAACAAAATTGTTATAGCACAGAAACCTTATGTGTAACTTTCCTACCAGTAAGCACCAAATCAGGTGTGTGACTTAAGATGACCATGAGCCTTTATTTCTTTATTTAAAAAACTAGAACAATCATCTCACCATAAATATAACTGAAGATGTTCCTAAAGCATGGCAGTAAATTTTCCTCTTTGCTCTTACAGCCTGAGTCATCAGTAGGGTTAAAAAGAGAAGTGGTTGTCTAGCAACACTAATGTCTTTATTTCTTGTTTTGATAGTACTAACCTAGCAGCATCTGCAGCTAATGGGAACACATAGTTTTTCTTATGGCTCTATACATGAAGCAAAATGCATATTTAGTGGCGGGCAAGAAACTAAAGATGACCTTTGTTTTAAAAAGATTGTTGTCATTTTAATATCACTTAGTAATGCACATATACAGGAATTTTTACAAGGTAATTTAAAAAATTGTGTTCTTCAGAAATAATTCCTGACTGTAGATTGAGTAATTCAAATTCATAAATTACAGTAGGTATCCTTTAGATTCATTTGTGTATCACTAAAAAAATAAGGTATTTTCAGCTCTTTTTTTTTTTTAGGTCTTTTTTTATCAAGTGACAACAAGATTTGTATGATGATACCTTCTGCTGAATTAATATTCTTTGCACTTCTTATCCTCGGTAGACTGAGGTGTTCAGTGACCAAATTTCTTTAAAGCAGAGGAACAGTAGGCTGAGAGCATAAGGGAGGAGGTGACTGAACTTGGGAAGTGGATGATTTCAAGATATTCAGGGTAAACAAAAGAAAAATCCTTGAATGTGGAAAGGGTTCAGAGGATGATGAGAAAGGACAAAGATGGTGCATCAGAGAAGAACTAGGCAGATGCAGTCAAAATTTAAGAGGAAGCAACAAGAGGTAGAGAAGGTCTGGAAATAGTAATGTAGTTCTGAATTGGATTCAGATGTGAATTCATGTGCAGAAGATGTAGTTAATGTGGTCCTGTGTGACTAAGTTAATAGTTCATTGGTGTTATGTTTGCAAAGGGAGGACGTCAGTGAAATTCTATTAGTAAAGTTGCTCAAAAATAGGTTAAATAAAATGGTTCTGCTTGTTAATTGGTAGTTTTGTATTTGTACAGTAAAAAACTTTAACTCCCAGGATAGAGGTGGTTTTTTTTCAGAGGTAGTGGAGTGATAGTGAAGTTTTCTTTTAACCAAGTATTTCTAAATCAATGTATTTCATTTTGAAATATAAAATGCTGAAAAAAGACCCAAACCAAACCAAACCAACACCAACATAAGAACTAGGATACTGGATTTGATTAAAAGTTTTCCTGGCTCAGCATCCTGCTTGTGACAGTAACCTGTGAGGGTAAGAAACATTACACATATAGAAAAACCTGCCTTTGGTATATCTTTCTTGCTTCTGGGAAGTAGTTTCGGGACATCTCAGATCAGAGGCTACATGTGAATCATCCTTTTTATGAGTACCGTTGGATGTGTTTTCCATTAATTCCTCTCCTTCCATTTTGGATCAATTTATACTTTGGGTCTTGGTGCTATCTGAATAGAGAGCTTCAAAACATTCTTGTTTTATACTTTCTGCTGCTCATTTTAGTCCGGTGCCTCATAACAACGCTGATTTGCGTGCATATCTTGTATGATGAGAAATAGTAAATATTCATTTTCCACTCACATTCTCTGTATTATTAACAATTTTACAGTTTCCTGTGATAGTTCTTCTCAGTCATTAATTCCTTGAAAAATGCCTCTTTTGGGAGGCAAGCACAGTGCCATGAAGCCAAAGATAGCTGTGTGCCTCTTCCCAACAGGTAGGGCATTGTGCAAACACCCATTTACATTGGGTCCATTGAACAGATGGCTAAGGAATATGTCTGTGGGGAGACTTTAAAAATGGAAATTATGACCTGGGACATTATTTATCGCATGTATGGTGAGCAAGATAATCATAAATATTTTATACCTCATTAAGAGGACTTGTTACTTGCAATTGCTAACATTATGAGAATTTTGGAGTGCAAGGTTTTTAATAACTTATAAGAAAAAGAAATCTCTCCTCTTCCTGAAAGTAACATTGGCACTCATTGATTTTCTCAGATACTGCATTTCATTTTCCCAACAATTTTTGTAAATCTTAGGCAAATATTATCGGCCCTGGTTAGATTTTTCAATAAACCAAATTATTTTAGAATATTCTCTCCAAGATATATATGTAAATGCAGTGGATTCTCATCTGAAGCTTAGAAAGTCAATGTCATAGATCTTATACTTTGAGAATGTAAATCTGGTTATCGCAAGAAACTACTAAGTGTGAGCATGACTGAAAAGTTGAAATATTGGAGTGTAATATCAGAAATGTTTAAGTTGAGCAGCCTTGGTACATTTAATTACATGTCTGATGAAGGTTTCATGGAATAGTTATCTTTCCTAGTTTTGCTATCAGTTGATTAAAGGTTTAACAGAGGAGTTATGAATATGTAGTTGTACTATATTTGCACTGTTTGCTAGGGTCAATAGCTATATGGACAACACAGAGTAATCTGTTGTAAATAATCTCCTTGTCACAGGGGTATTGGATGACAGTGTGTACACACCTGCTTTCTCTCATCTACAGGTGGGCTAATCAGACACTGATCTGATGTTTCATCTTTTGGAGACAGGAAAATGTTGAGGTCCTGCTTGCATATGATTATGGAGAAACTTACCACGTTTGGACATGACTAAAGTCCCCTTACAGAAGTTTGCTCTGCAGTTTCAACAGAATGAAATTTGAGCAGGAAGGGACTAACCCTCTGCCCCATGCCAGACCTTAGAGATGGTGTCAAGCTTGGGGAATTTGGAAGCAAAGGAGATGAGGGAGAGTACAATAACTCAGGGCAGGACTGAAGGCGTAAGAGGATGTTTGCTGAATCAGATGGGAACCAAAATGTTGGGAGTTTGAGGCAGGAGGGCTTCCTTTGCTTCCCTTCCTGAAGGTCTGCTCACTGGCCCCATCCCTTGGCTGAGTCATTGTCCTGAGGGTAACGGGACCTGGTTCACCCCTCTGCCAGAGCAGTCCATGTAATCTTCAGGTCTGTCTGTGGCTTTATTACTATTCATAAATAGTGAATAACAACAGTACTTCCCCACCTACTCCCTATATGAATATGTACATTTGAAGCTGTGAAATACACAAAAAAATACTGTGTATTAACCTGGCTAGCTGAAAATAGAGACAGGATGGGACTGATACAAACCCCTAAATGGAAAGGGACAAGAATTTTAGTGAGATTTCACAAGTGGTCGAACTAAGGTCCCAACACCTGATCTTGATAACAGCAAAAATTTTTTATTTACATTGCTGAAGTAGGTATAGCACCATATTTTTTACACAAGTAATTGATGAAGTACATTTCAAGGAAATACAGTCAGCATCAGCAAAGCAAGCGTAGGTGCTCGCTGGAGGGTGAAACAAAGCAAGAAATGAAAAAGACTAGAATTCCGAAATTTTTTCTTTAGACATCATATGGATTTTTTCCTTCCCTTCTATCACCTTGCCATCTCACAGTCTTCTTTCCCTTGCTTATAGTTGTTTAAGTTTGTGCTGGTTAGAACTAGGACGTCATTTGCCACTATAGGAGTCATGTGGCTCTGAATGAAAGCATGCTTTTCAGTTGCTGCTAATGCATTTACTTTTCACACATTCAGATCATTGGGTTAGTCTGTTGTATAGAGCAAATTGCAAGGTTTTTTTTCATGTTTCAGAATGATATTGTCAACTTACAGCTTAAGGAAGTTAGAGTTTGTAGGACTGTAGGTTAGAGCAAGTAATAGTTTAACTGGTGTAATTTCAGCAATGTTTATTATACTCACCTCTGAGCAGGAAATTTGATTTATTCTTCTGAGCACTTCCCTGGCTCTGGAATCACCATTGCACAGTAAGGCTGCTGTGAACGGTAACATTTAAGTGAACACCTGTCCCGTATGATCTGTAGAACCATATTGTAACATAATAATTGGCGTATCACAGCACAGTCTCCACAGCTCTCTATGAATTAGCAAAGCTCTGCTAAATCTCGGTACCACTGTAGGATGCCTTGTTGCCAGAATTTTCTCCAGGCTAGTTTTAAACTTTCCATACCCTGAGAACCATGTTGTTCTTCCTGTAAGACCATTCGTTTCACAGTGTTTCTCTTATTGCCCCACTGAGTAACAGTCTAGGCCTCAGTATTTAAAACTTGTACTAGAACTCAGTCCCACACACCAGCATATTGCAGACATAGGCATGCATAATCCATCTTCTATTTTCATTGTTAATACCCTTTCAGGTATTTGCAGACTGTTATGTCTTGCCATCCTGTCTCCATTTTCAGCTAGCCAGGTTAATAAATATTTAAATATATAAATTTTCCATCATAAATCAGTTCTTCCATGCTCTAATCTGTTCTGCTGGTCTTTTCTTAACTCACTGTAATTTGTCAATCTTACAGCTAACATTATGTCCCGCACTGAATTCATTCTTTATAGTGTGCTCCCACTAAAAACTGTCCAAAGGTCAGGCAATTATAATTTCTGCACTCTGTGATGCATTGTCTTCATGGATTTTAGTCTGCAACTGGACTAAGCCTGTGTTGTTTTTTGGTATTGCTGCAACATGGGAGTATCTGTCGCCCACACTTCTCTTTTGTTGTTACTATTTCCTAGATTTCTTCCACACAGTGAATAGCCAGCCACACGTTGATTTCTATCTCCCTAGGTGTTTTTATGTGCATTTTTCTAAATTGAAACTCATGCTGTCATTTTCTGCCCACTAATGCCTCTGGCTCTGTCACTAACATTTTTCTCAGCTCTGACTGATGTTCACAACTCTTTCCGATTTAGTATTGTCTGCCAGTTGCACCAGAGCATTATAAAGGTATTAAAAGAAAGGCAGAGCTCATTAAAGGATTCTAGAAGACATCTTCCCCAAAACTGAGTATGTTCTCATCAACCATCTCATCTGTTGTCTCTAGAGGATAGCATACTTTGCCATATCAGAAAGCAAAACTCATGCTTAAAAAGAATAATAATTTTCATTTTCTGACTGGTTTCTTTTTTTTCTTTTTTTTTTTTTCCAGGTAGTATTCTTCCCTGGTCTTTAAAGGACAAAGTTGAATAAATATGTGGCGTATATAAGAAAGCCTGGCAAGAGATTTGTCTCATTGCAAAAGTAAGGCTAGAAGTCAGCTTATTTAAAAGGAAATGGGAGAATTCTTCAATAGGAAGAGAAAAGATGAAGCCTCTGAAGTTCTTCACACTCAGAAAACTATAACATGTTGTCCTTAGACGTGTTTTGGAGAATTGCAGTACTCCTCAGTGTTACTCCTGTTCAGTTCTAGTAATTTGGCTAGAGTTCCCTGGCTGTCCTCCCAGGTGTCATGGGAAAATAAAACAGAAAATGAGAGATTGTGAAAGTTCTCAGCTTGATGCTTTGAGTAAGAGTGCAGCACGTGGTGGGTGAAAGTCAGCTGACTTGATCAGGAGTTGTGTTCACAAATCTAGCAGGATGGCTGTGTCTGCTGTGGTGATCTGTAATTTACTGCAAAGATACTGTTTGGATGTATTAGGTGCCCCTGCTGATGAGACCCTCTAGCTGTGACAAATAGAAGCTGGTTACTGGCTCTTTGGATGGGGCACTGAATGTTGCTATCTGGAGAGGTTAATGGTAATAATGCTGAGGAATAAGAGCAAAGAACAAAAGGAGCAGTGGGCAGCCTTGCCACCCCACTTGAAATTTCTCTGCCTGTTCCAATTCAGGGCGTTTCGGTTCCCCGGGGGCTACTGCACACACTTTTGTTAGGAAAGTGAGGTATGGTCCGTCAAAGAGCACCTGGCACTGTAAGATTCTCCCAATGCTAAATCTCTCACCTACATGCCAATTTGCCACATGGCTCAAATGATAACTGGAAAAGGTGAGAGAGAAGCCATAGGCCTGCAGAGCGGCTGCTCTGACACGGACACATGGTAACACAGTGAGGAAGTTGGCGTAATCAAATGAATTACCACAGCCTCCTGCAAGGAATCTGAGATGATGGAAGGGATCCAGACTCAGGGACAGAGGCAGCTGTGAACAAATGCTTCCAGTCTTTAGTGCATCATTAAAGACACAAACTGAGTCCAACAGTAAAAAGATCAGTCTTGGAGGAAGTTTCTTTATAACAACAAAAGGCGGCCCTAGTCCTCTAGCTTCCTGCTTACAGCCATGCTTTATTGCCAGTCTAAGTGAGAGCTACATGGATCTGCAAAAAAATCAGTGTCTTTTAATAAGCAGTACATGTCACATAAAACTCCAAATGTATCATCCACTGATATAAGGAATCACAAATTAAGAAACTGATATTCCAATGTGGAATTTTGTACCATACAGTAAACTGAAATAAGATCAGATAGAGTGGGAAACTGAAAAAACAGAGACACCCTTCCATGAGCCTTCAGGATCCCCTCTCCTAGAACATGATCTTGCTCTTTAATTGTTTCCTTACTATTTTTTATTTCTTTGGGTTCTCCTGCTGCCTTCTCTACCTTTGCAAGGTCATTTCTAACAAAGAGCACGCACGGAGCCAATGGAACAGCTTGTGCAGTTATTGCTACTGAGGCACTTTAATTCTTGGACTTTCCCTGTTTCCTGGGGCAGCCATTTAAGAGACATGTCTCCCACCAGGTGTGCAAAATGCTCTTCCAAAGAAATAGGAGCTAATTGCTATCATTTTGCTTCTGAACCTCAGGGCCTGGAAACCAACAATGGTCTGCAAGACCAGTAACTTGAACCACAATACTGTAGGCAGTTTGCTTTGATACGTGCAGGAATTAGGAACAACCTTAATACAGGTAGAAATGTTTATGAAATCTGATTTCTTTAGTGTTAATTTAAATATTGTTTAATCTTATGCCACAAAGGTAGCTAAATAAGGAACCAGATGTCTGAAAATATTCCTATAGTTTGCAATGAGTCCACTGTGACTTAAGATAGTGGATCTGCTTTTCATAAATATGCTTCTGGGTCTTAAAGAAATGTTTGCTGTAAGTGGAAGAGAAGTGATGTTCTCATTGGTCTCAGTTTTCTAAGTATGGTCTCAGCTTGTTAACTTTTTGGATTTCCTTCACTGCCACAGATTTCTGTCACAACTTTTTGTCAAAATAGGATGGTGCCTTTGTTAGGCCACTGCCATACTGCTTTGGGGAAAAATGGTTGTAGCCTTAAACAGTCTTAGGACCAAGAGGTCGTACTGTGTTTGGAATCTTGGAAGTGTTGTGGATTTTTGTAGGATTGTTATTCATTAGTTATTGTTAAACAGCCTAGGAGTATATCCATTAAGGATGAGGCTGCAATGGCCAGTCTGAAAGAAATAACAGATACATAACATGAAATTCTTTGTTCATACTTTGGAATAAAAAGATAGAGTGAAAAGTTTTAGTAAAACTTATTATTTAAGCTAACAAGATTAGCTCAGACTCATTCTGAAATTTGCCATGGTTGCGGTGTTTACAGTAGGCTGGATGTAATGTACAGGTAAACATGATACATTTCAGTATAGTTTTAAAATGCTAAACTTAACCCCCCCAAGTTTTTGGTACTCTAAACCTCTGGAGCATTATCTCAGCAAAGGCATCAGATCTGTGTTTAGAATTAAACAAATCGGCTTGTACTGTAAAGCACAATCTTGGCTTTTAACTTGGATGTCCAATGAAATGTAATGCAACTATTCAGAGAGAGGAGATGACCTACTATGAGATACTGATTGATTGACATGAACTAATTTTGCTTCCCTCCCATTCTGCTTGGAGGAGTTCTGTTTGTTGATGTATGCAGGAAAGAAGGAAAGACTACACTGTGTAAGATTATTCACTAAGTAAGTTTCCAGTTCTATGGAGTTGGCAGAAATATCAAACTAGCAAGTCACCTTCTTTCCAGGTCCTTTTCTAACATCACTTTCAGTGTTACCTTAGTTTGTTCACACAGTCCACACAGAAAATAGACTTTAAAACTAGCCAGCTCTTGTCTCCTCCCCAGTAGTCTTGGGGTTTTTTTGCCATTTCAAAAGTTTTTGTAGCACAGTCCTGATAGTGTCCTGAGTTCTGCAGAGAGATTTACATAAGATGTAAAAAGGTGTAACAGGGGAAAAAAGTTATCGTTCCTTTCATTCTCCCTCCCCCCATTTTCTTTTGTTCTGTTAGCAGTTTCCCCCAAATCTCACCCTTTTAAAGAAGCTAATTACTGCTCTTCCCTGGCATGCATTAGCATTATGCTGTTGTCAGTCTGTCAGGTGCACTTAGTCAGGGTTTAATAGGCTTGCAGTGAGCTACAATTAAACTCTGGAATTAACATTTAAAGAGTGTTTACATGACTTCCTCTTCCCTTCCTCCCCCGCAGCAGTTTGCTTAAAGACGCAAGCAGTTTTCTGGTTTGTTTTAATTGTTATATGAGGAAAATACTGAAGAAATCCATGAAGTTGACTCATTTAAAATTTGAGTTGTATGTTTTGCAGCTCTTGGTAAACATTACAGTGCTATTTTTCCAAAGAAAAATCATAGCAATTTAAAACCATGTCGTCAAATGCAACACTTCTTGTAACCATACTAACAAATGTCACCAATTAAAAAGAGGAGTTGTTGTTCACTCTGAAGTTTTGTTTTCCACTGAGTCCTGAGCAGAGTGAGAGACTCCCTGGCCTGTTATTCTGGTCCGAAGGCAGAGGAGACTTGTCTGTGCGTGAACTACCACTTTCTCTGTAGCCCACATGATGGTCTTCACCTTGCTGTCTGCAGATCTCAGCGCTTCCCTTGGAGACTCAGCAGCTGGGAAAGAAAAAGACAGACACATGGACTCTCAAAAAGTTCAGACAGACATTGGTTGGTTGTATGGATTTAGAAACTCTTTGTGCAGATGAGGATGTGCTTCCTTCCCAGTCAGGGAGGGATCCTTTGTGCTGGATCAGCCCAGGCAGGGTCCTCCTGGCACTTGGACCAGTTCTGTTTCCTCAGCTGACTGACAGGTCTTTCAAAAGACCTCTAGACTCGAGAAAGGTCTGCACACTCCTGCCTGTCTTGCAGAAGTCACCTGTGGGCTGAAAGAACTTTTGGAATTAAATGCTAGATGCATATTTGGTGCTGCGAGTGCTGCGTAGAGCACTGGTGGGAAGCCTCTTAGTAATGGATACGGAGGGGTGAGTTTTGAGGATTCAAAATCCTCAAGGGAGAAAAATTAAAATTATGTTAGATCTGTGTCAGTGCCCCGTTAGCTATATTATTTTACTACAGCTGAGGATATGCCCTAGAGTGTGGGGGTTTTCTCCTCAGCTTAGGCATTGGGTGTAAAAGAAGAATCTGTTGCCTTTTTTTATATGACTTTGCAATTTAGTTCTGAAGTATTTCTCAGATATCCCTGCTTTTCGAACAAAACACACAAGTTTGAGCTTCCACATTTGTCAAGTTTATTGCTACACTGTACATTGTCATACATTTGTTAATGATTATTATCTATATCATCTTTATGTAAGCCAGTTGTGACTCCTTAATTTTACTTGTGGAAAGTGAGGGCAGCAGGACCTCAGCTTGAGAATTTTCAGAGAAGTTTTGTATCACAAAAGCCATGTGGATTTACAGTCCTCAGGTGACATAGGTCCAAACAGTCTCCCTTATTTCCATGTGCAAAGATTATATCTGCTCCATCCTAAATTGCCTTTTAATTAAGAAGCCATTCATCTCTTTATTTTATTACTTGTGAAGCTATAGGTTGGTGGTTGAGGGAAATGTGAAAGTTTTAAATTAAACAGCTGATGTTGTTTGTCCTTCAATATAAAATTAAGTTTTCTTTTAGGTAAGCATGCAGGAACTTTATGAAAAGAAACCTTGAACTCCCCACATAACTCACAGATCAACACTAATGCAGCCACATTACTGCTAATTGCTGCATAAACCTATCAGCCAGAAGTGACAAGACCAAACTAATGTTCACCTTCAGTTCCTCTTTCTCCATTTCTCCGTAACTTTAAAACTTGTCCTGTTTCTCTCTCAACATAGCTGTTATCAGAAGAGTTATAATGATTTCTGGTGATGAATTCTATTAAACCAGTGGGAAACTACTAGCTTTGAAAACCATTTCAAAGGTGCTGCAGAATCAGTGTTTGAACAGATATAGCGAAGCTTAAACTGAAACAAAGGACTTAAAAATAATATTACTGGGGTGAGGCTTTTTTCTCTACCATGGGATGGGGGAAAAACACAAACGTTTGCAGGTGTCAAAGCCCTTCGTCATCCACCATTAGTGTTAATAACAATAGCTAATTCATAAAGGTTTTTGCTATCCAGCTGGTGATTGGTCTCTGTCAGCTAGGTTTTGCCTAGGCTATGTAAATTATGCTATTTATATCAGTATTTGACGTTATGCAAATCTTTCCATTCAGATTTTTAATGGCTTAATCTCTCAAATCAGTTCAATTTCCTACACTGTAGTGAAGTCTGAAGGAAACAATTTGTTTTGCAATATTAAAAGCTAACACTTGGAGCAGGAAATGCTCAGAAGCAAATAATCTGCGTGAAAGAGGTGAGGGTTATTTAGTCAATATCTCTCCACCCTGACGACAGTGATCCTATAACACAGGAACAAATTTAATTTCTAATCTACAGTGTTTGAAAAAAGAAAACAAATAGAGACATTTTCTTTGTATGTAGGTCTCTTTGGGCCATTGACTGATGTGTTACTGGTGTGTAACAGTAGAGAAGAGTTCGCCTTCCTGTCCTTAGCACGGTCTTACCCAATGCATCACAGCTATGTAATTGTCTTAGCAGCAACAGTAAAACACAGATTGTAGAGTGCTGTGTAGATGAGTCATGCTAAAGCCAGACATTGTACAATATGGCTGGAAAAAATGACTGAGCAGAGCGCTTTATTTTAGATTAAATACTCTGACTCCTTCACTTGAGGGTACGTATCAGGTTACAGCGCAAATATGCTTTAGGATGAATGATGTTCCAAAAAGAAATTGGGAACTTTTAAGACACCGTACAGTAGGCCAGGTGAATTAAAAAAAACAAAACCAAACCAAAACTCAGGAGAAAATGATCCTGTCATAATACTATGCCAATCTTTGAGTAATTCCACTTTGCTTAGACAGGAGAGATGCATGTTTTAAATTTGTGTTCTACCTCATAAAAGATGTAAGGTTTATGGTGTTGGAAATCTAATGATATCTCTTTATTCAAGAACAATATGCAATAGCAATGGCAGGAGGCTTCCTACACTGTCTTATTGATGTTGCTGAGCTTTGAGATGGAAGCTAACAATCTAGCAGGACTGAGCTTTGCAGTTTTCAGTATGGTACTCCACATATCTTTGGGAAGTCCCATGTATATTGCTATGTAAAGTCCTGCCAATAGCCAGACAATCGCTTTCACTAGAAATGGCATCAAATTAGCTGCTAAAGTGTTGGCAGAGGACATCCCTCCCTCTGTGAGCAGAGTTGTTAACCTAGCTGTACCCAGGCTGGAGGATGAACCAGTGTAGATATGCACTTTTTCTTTGAGGAGTTCTTTTGCAGAGTACTTTTATTAGGCCTGAACTCTGGTTAAGACCAGTAGGGAAAACTTCGGTGGAGCTAACTGACAAAGGTATTAGCTTCATCTCTATACTGAAGGTTCACCAGGCCCTAAACCATTCCTTGCACTACCAAGAATTTAGTTTGGATTGGGACTGAGGAAGAATTTTCGTGGTACTAAGTCTTTATAGATCTGAGGGCAAGAATTTCAAAGATGTTTGGTGATGTTTGCTTTCATCTCGTGTGTCCAATAAGAGCGTTTTAAAGGAACAAAGTTTTCAGAAAGTGCTGCATGTTCTTTGCTCCTTGCAGAGACTCAAACTGGTTTCTCAAAATAGATGTGTCTGATATCTTCTTACACTAAATGAGCTCCCCAGTGAAAGGGAGGGAATCTGGGCTGAATTTATAGTAGGCTGAGATAGAGTATCTTCAGCAGCTGATGTTTTACACTTACAGCTCTTGAAATCACACTGTGAAGGGTCTTTCGATGTTAGTGATAATCTGTGTTCATTTAAAAAAAGTCTGTCTTTGTACAGTTAACATTTCAAAATGAAAGATGGTCAGCAGTGTTGAAGGCCAGTTTTGCTATGAGCATTTTTCTTCAAACACTAGACAGAAAAGGCAATAAACCTGTTGTGGAGTTTGTTTAATTTTCTAGTATGTCATGGTTTTGTTACTCAAATGATCTAAGACGTTAGATCAATGAGATATTGGAATATTTTAATAAGAGGGGCCCACAGCCCTTTTTGAAGTTGTTTAGACACATTTGTAGCAGTAGGAAAGATATCTGGCGTGATTGCAAATGCTAGTTGCCTGCAGCCGATCTCACTGCTCTACTGAGCTACCAGTGTGAAAATGGGTAAGACATTAAAAAGTTGGATGATTAACAGCAAGAAGTATTTGTGTTAGTGTATTGCACTTAAATCATCTTACATCTTGGCACACTTTCACTAAGTGAAATATCAGTGTTTGTCTCTAACAAGTTACATTAATGTAAAGAATGGCCTGCATATTAAGGAGAAGTCATTAACCATCCAGATTTCTCTATGTTCATTGCATTATCTCTTCTGCAATGCAAATCTTAACCTACACTAATGGGATAATGGAGAAATTGAGCCTAAGGATGTAGGCAAAAGCAAATAATTATGCAGTAAAACCCTTTCTCATCAGTAGACCAGGACTGTGATCATTTAGGGAGCAGAAAAGAATTGGACTAATGAAGTCAGACATGGAATAATAGTGGTTTACCTTTCCTTTTTGATTTTGCAAGGAAAAAGCCATGCATCACCTTGTGGAGGGTTTCCCCCTGCCCCTGCCCTCTCTTTAAGAAGATTACAAATTTTTAAAGGATCTTTATGAAAAAAATTTTAGAGAGGAGTTTGTTGCTGACTGAAACATGTTGCAACAGAACTATTGTGTATGTTGATAGGATATAAAAGGAGATTCTGTTTTTTCATCAGTATAATCTCTTTTCTCTACGTGCAGTTCTCTGTTAAATATTTTAGCAGGGGAATTAGTTAATTATGTTTCAGAAATCAAAATCAGATTTATAATATTCATACAGTTTCATGTTTAATAAAACTTCTACATTGATGCACCAGCAATAACTCTTGGAGCTATGAGATATATAGGAGTTAATAAAAAGCCTATCAATTTTAATTCAAAATGACAGACTAGATCCTGATTTATTATGATGTAAAAACATGATCTCCTCTGTGATGTGATATTCCCACCCTGAAGAATGTCCTAATTTAATCATAATTCCTTTATATTTCTAGTAATTAAATAACATCCCTTCAGTTACAAATAGAATACTTTATGTACCAGATTTTCATTGCTTTACGTCTCTTTCTGTGCAGTTTCAAACAGTTATAGTACAATAGGATGAGGCCTGGTAGTTCACTAAAGCTGTGGAATATTGTAACAAGAAGCAAGCATATTTTTAAGAATACAGGTGTTTTAAAATAGTATACCATGTATGCCATAAACCAAATGACTTGTTTCAGGCAGAAAAATATGCTTTTCTGCTAAGTTTGAAGACTCTGGGAGTTCTTAATTTGAAAAATTGGAATTCTACCCCAAAGATGATGCAATTCTTATTACTAGCATTGAAAAGGGACTAGGATAACAGGCCTAAGAACTTGTGACACTGTTGGTCGCAAGTTTTTAACATATTTGTAGGTTTGTATCACTTTCTCTGAGCCCTGTACCATTCAACTCAGAGAAATATAGCACCTCTATCTACAGGATGAAGGTTAAAAAAATATTCTGGTGCCTTTTTGTTAAAAAAAAAAATTCTTTTAAATATTTGTGAACTTCTTTCTGCAAAATATGTAGTACAAACTGAATGCTATGGTACATTATAAAGATTTTACTGGTGCTTCTCTGAGGGAACCTGAGTAACTCACCTTGGCCTTCAGCACTCTTGAATAATGCAATCACACTGAGTACATACCAATGATGTCTCTGTACTATATGTTTCCGTAGTCTGCTCATGGAAGATATTAAGTATAGGCCAATTAGTCTGTATGAAAAGTGCAATGTTGTTTCTGTATCCTTTTAACCCAAGTGTGAAAAAAACTATTTTCAATGATTATTTCCTCCATGAAATGCAGAAATGAATGTATTTACATGTAAGGATCCAGTAAAATACTATGGAATTAAACTTAGAGGACAAAAAAAAACCTTTTAGGGACTTAGGCTCCTCTCTGTGTAGGTCACGTCTTATGTTTTGAGACTTACTGTAGAGAAAAGATGGGAAAAGGTCTGGTGACTTCTATTTTTGATACTATTGAAAATTGTTGTGAGTCTCATGGCATTTAAAAAAAAACCAAACAAACAAAAAACAAGCTGGGGGTGGAGCAGCAGCAACAAATGGGTATTTCAGCAGCTGTTTAGCTGCAGAAGCCTTACTCTTAAAAGGAGAATAGGATTTTTATGGTTTGCCATAAATACATCTTGGAGAAGGCTTTTCTCTATGGCCTGATGAAGAATTTTTGTTATCATTAGGTGCAAGCATTGTGGTAGATGAGATGCACCTTGGAAAGAGGTGAATCTGTCTGAATACCTGTGAAGTCAGCTAGTGCAATTCTCCTCTCAGTCTATTATTATACACTCTAATGGTCATTAAAAATAAATATACGACTGTCAGCTCTGCCTAAATAGACCTTGAGTAAGGTGAACTAGAGTGGCCTTGGTGATCAAGATTTACCAGTTCAGCTGTTAATAATGTTTCAATACAAAGTCTACTTGATAGAACTGTAATGGCTTCAAATTACACGCTTAGCAATGCTGTGGCAGTTTACTGCCAGCAAAATAGAAGGCCATGGGAACAGCAAGGTACACGCTAAGGGCAGCTCTGTTGGAGAGCTAAAACTTAGGACAATAATTTGTTTTTCAGAAGCTTTACACCTGCTGTTGATCCTGAAGGAAATGAGAATCCAATTTGACTTTCTGCTCCAATATCGAGCTGGTATTTGCAGGAAGAAAAATATAGATGTATGTATGCATGTGTGTCTGTCTTCTATACTGTGGAGATCAGAAATACAGAATAAATACAAAACTGCATGAAGCTAGGGTGGTTTTATTTTCGGAGCTCTAACAGCATTTTAAACTATATTAAATTCCATTCATTAATTCAGAGTTATCTGATTAGGCTAAGATATGTCATCTTCTGTGCCTCTTTGGCTAATGCAATTCTGAAAGAAATACTCTGTTCTATGTTGGACCATTCCTTCAGGGCATACAGTCAGATCTTCCCCCCCCCCCCCCGATAAAAATCAGTTGCCCTTGGGACTTCTGGGGTGAGAAGAACTGATGCATTGTCTATTGTGATTGTTAGATCTTGCAGTCTTTCTAAATAGCACAATATTCCTGAAATATAATCATTAGCTGATACTGAAATCAATATATTACTGTGGCTTCCAACTGGTATTTGAATATTTTAACTCTAAATAATCATCTGTGGACTGGTGTGATTTAATGGAGCAAAGAACATATTCTATTCTTGTCTAATCCATTCATCCTCATTTGCCAGCTTTTTAAGCCTGTCCAAGTCTACATTTTATCTTTCTTCCCTTCTTCACTGTACAGGGAAGTAATTTGGTGACCTTGCATTTACTTGCCAGGTCAGTACTGTCACTGGGAAATGCTAAATACTTCAGCTATTCACTGTGCATTGTCACATCTGACAAATACAGGTGGAAGAGATGGAAAGGGATGTCTTGCAGAATATATTTCGAGGTGAACCTCTACGCAAGACACCATTCCAGTACTGCCTGCATTCCCATGGATAGGGTAACTCACCCAGGGCCTGATTTTGCAAATGGAGTCCTTTTACATTTTTTCCCTGATTGGTTTGTTTCTATTTATATTTGCAGGCTTTTGCTGTGAGTTCCACCACCAAATCACCTCTCAACCTAGTCCATTTCTGTAGATGCTTCCACGCCTGTCTGGTTTGCACTTCTTTCTTGTTGCCTAATATATAGCTTACCCTAAAAAAGTGAGGTTTGGGAAGCTATCGCTCTTTTTTATTGACAACAAATTAAGTGTGTATTATTTGTGTCAGTGGAGGATTTGCTAGTGTTGCAACATCTCAGGTTTGGTATTGTTTGGTTTTTTTTTTATTTCCCCCTCTCCTCTCTCCAAGAGTTTTGTTTCTTTTACATAGGAATAAAGTGGATGATCAGCCTTAAAAAATTATTTCTGATCAGAGAGTATGCTGAAAAAAGTCTCACACAAGTGTCAATAGATGGCTTGAAAATAATTTTAAATTAAAAAATTTTGGGATTTTCTTGTAATTCCTCTTAGCACCTTTTGGCTTTGCTCTGGGTGCTATCAATTTTTTCTCTGGAACAGACTTCTCTCCCCCCTCCCCCCCATTTTAAATGAAGCTGAGATTGCCTTGCGATTACTTTTATCTGGGATGTATGACTTCAAGTAAAACAACACATATCAGAAAATATTAAAATTATTATAGTTAACAGTATTACTGAAGTTAGCTAATGAAATCTCTGTATCTTATCAGTTAGTATCTCAAGAGCAGGAACTGTAACCTGGTATTAGATGTACTGGGTCGGTACTAGTAATTGAACTGGAGTAAAGAAGTAATAGTGATGTTTAATACAACGTATTAGAGGGTGTGTATGATGGAAAAGCCCATCATACTGATCTGATTGTATGGGTAACTGCCACCATGCTGCACCATTGCAAAAGTCTGTTACTGATTATTCATAAACTGAAAAAATCACTCTTTTCAGGTTAGGTGATTTGCAGCTAATAATTGTACTATCTTTGCCATACAGCAACATTATCTGTCAGTGGCAGTAAAGACAAGATATACAGTGTGCATGAAAAAGACCAGGGACCTTATTACTGAATTCAAAGATCATTCTGTTCTAACTTGCCTTTATTTGACTCTTTTCTGTCCCATTACCAGGATATATTAGAACAAAGCAAATCTCCTCCAAGTATACATTCAATTACTAGGCTTGCAATGTACTGCAATTTGGTGATGCATTCAGAGCTTGCTGGATTTATAGGATAATAAGCTGGTGCATACTGATGAACCTCACTTGGAGATGGAGGTGTTTGTAGTGTGTTGTTTGTGTTAAGACAGCCAATACTTGGGATAGATATGGAGGGGAAAGCAGACTTGTTTTTATTGTGCTAAATGTTGCAGTAAAGATTGTGCCCATTTTTTTTCTGCCATCCTGCTGTGCATCTTTTTAAGCAATTCATCATTCCAATCAGTCACGTTGCAGCAAATTGGGTTTTATTAAAAAATTTAATTGGATTGGTCTTATGTGAATAAGTATTAGGAGAAGTCCTTTATCTGGTTAATGTTCAAAATTTTAGGGATGTTAAAACCTAATTTTTTTGCAAACTGCTTAACTGGTGAACATGTAAATTTTGCCCATTGAAGATTATAACCCCTTTTTTGGATTCTGTTTGAATAAATGAAATTTCTTCAAGTGAGTGACTATAATGTAGTCATTTCTATACATTTTGCTTTCTGCCTATTACTACATTAATAACTTTTCTAGCTTTGCTGAATAAACAGATGGATTAAGTTTTGTTGCTCTGATTCCTAATTTCAGATCTGTGACTAGTTGATCTGAGGAATAGGGAATTTTATTAACCAGTGCAAGCCAACGATGTGACAGATTAAACAGCAATCAATTAATTTCTTACAAAATAGCTGCTTGTAAGTAAATAGCTACATATTATGACAAAAGAGTGGAGATTGTCTCTTACATTAACATTGCAGGAATACAGCCCTTATGAATTTAAAGTTCTTGCTTACGTAATTAAATAATATCTCAGAGACTCTCTTGAAGAAAAGTACAAAAGAAAACATGCTGTAGATGAAAAGAACAATGCATATTTTAATAATCACATTAATACTGAAGGGAACCCTCGAGTTTGTTTCCTTGGTGGGTAACTGACAGTAATACAGGTTTTAATTTATGTCTTGCCATTCCTTTTCCCTGTTTCAAAATTGAGCTTGCTGTCCTTTTTTTCTTCAGGTTTCTTTATAGCCAGTAAAGAAACTGATCATTTTCTGAATAAAGAGCCAGGACTATATGTGCTTTTTTTCATGTTTTCCTCATCTGAATAAATTAGCATGGTCCCTGCACACTCTGCTTCTGCAGTCCCATGTGGATTAGGCTCCTTTTTTCCTCACTGTTTTTGTGACAAGTTGCTGTGGCACTGACAGGCTACACACTGGATTTGGCCATAACATGAGATAACTGTGCAACAGTATTTGGTTTGGATGGTAGTGAATTCACGCAGCGAACTGACAACTTCTACAGATTTTTTTTAACATCTGTGGTTAGAGCTCCTTTTTAGATCCTTTTTCTTAATGTGGAGCATGAAAACACATGATTCTGTAAAGCACAGCAATGCAGTCTCAGGACTTGCCTCTAAGAGCTGAACAAGCCCAGAAGTAAACTTGATCCTCCTAGAAAAGCATATGTTTGCTACTCTCAGGCAGGGCTAATATCTATGGTCTCTTGTACAGGTGCTTATACACATGCACACTCCACTGAGGAGGAAAGTGTCTTCTCTTGAAGGCACTGCTTTCACCTATAGGCTTCATAGTTTTGCCAGCTACTGTGGTAAATCACAGGTATGTGCCAGGTGAAACTTAAATAGCAGATTCTAGTAAAAGCAGGTTATCACAATTTTCCATTGAAGTATCATATGCAGGAGCAGTTCAGGATGTCTTAAAAACTAAGTTACATACCACAGAAATTGGGGGGGGCGGGTTGTTTCTTGGTTGGTTTTGAGAGTGGGGGAAAGAGTGCGTGAGCTCTCTGTCACTTGGGCTGCTAAAGTTCTTGATTACATTAGGAAGCAAACTCTGGGAAACTTGCATTATATGTAGCACCAAAACAAACAAAGCCACATATGTGGAATGGAAAGCAAAGGAAACCAGAGGGTGTGTATTCCAGCTGAAAAAAAAATTTCAAATGGCTGTTTATCTCATAAAAGCCTTTCTCATGAGAATTTTTAATAAGTTAAGCCTGGATTCTGTGCCTTGAGCCGAGATTCCCTTAAAACAACTTCAAGTCCAACAGTACTTTTTATGCCAATACAAAAATACAGAACTTTCAGTAAACAGTGCTGACCTTCCCCAGATCAGAAAGGATCTTTGGGGTCTGGTTTTGCAAATCCCTTTAGTACTGAGCAAGGTAAATTTCATCCTTTTGTGCACGGTCAATAAGCAAGCTCTTTGGTAGATACTTCATTTCTGGATGGAATATTTTACAACTTTTTCAGCCAGGCTCTTCACAGTTGTAGTTATTTTGGTGGTGTTCTTGATCTCCTGGTGTTGTGAAACATGAAATAAACTTTTAAAATTGTTCCTCCAGATTTGTTTTGCAGCTCCTCCATAACACTTGTATTAAGCATGCCAGATCTTGAAGAGCTTATGTGTTTTGTTCAGTTCAATATAATTTCACATAAGGAATTTTAAGGCAAATGAGGAGTTTAGTATTTCTGATTTTAGACTGTGATTAGCCTTACTGGACTAATAGGTTCCATGGCAGAAATAGAACTGTTCAAATGGTATGAGAGCTTACATAAAGAAAATGTTTTCTCAAAATATTCTGAGGTATTGCAAGTGGAACAACAGTTCAGAGTCAAAAGAAGATTTTATATTTCCAGATGCCTTCAGAGTATCAAACAAATCTGCTGCTTTCCCAGAATGAAGCCTGCAAGTTTCTTAGTAAATTCTAGGAGTTCCAGCTAGAGAAATAGTTGGAACATGAAAGCAGCTCAGCAAACTGCAGTGCAAGCTCCCAGGAGCTGCGGCCTGAGAAGTTTCTCCCATGAACATTTTTTTGTCCAAATCCATGATTTCTCATAAAAAGTTTAAGATTTCAACAAATTGACAATATTTTTTTAAATTTTTTTTTAATAAGAAAGTAGGTTCAGCTGAAAAACTCCCAGTTAGCTCTTAGGTTGGTGTATTTTTCACGTTTCTGGGATATGCAGAAGTCCCTCTCTGGCTCCTTACTTATTTTTCAGTTGCTGAAGGAATTGGAAGGTAATGAAGTTACTTGATTTGATATGAACTCTAAGCTTTCCTTTTAATTTGTAGGACTTTTTAGCAGATTTATTTCTAAATAGTTGGAATAGTTTGGAAATAGTTACACTTCTAGGACATACCTTAGGCCAAGGAAGCTGCTTGCGAGAGCAATGCTATGTCAGTTGACAGAGAGCCTTGATGTATTCCACATGCTCTGCACAGTGGGGTTTCTAAGGGCTGATCCAGAATGTGGTGACTGAAGCGCAGTGAATCCAGCTCAAAACTAGTTTGATTTGGGAGAGGCAATAGTTCAGGCATGTTGTTGGCGATAAAACCCACCTGAGAAACTGAACAAACTTTCAGAAAGTTACTACGAGCTTCAGGCTCCTGGGGGTACACAACATAAATAGGATTACATGGGTATGTCAGTGTAAGAGCAGTGCTGCAGCGAAGCATTACTTTAAAATACTTAAATGAAGAAAATGTCCTCTTTGTTCATGCTCGGCTGGCATTGGCATGGCCCTCACCCCTTCACCACCCCCAGGTGTTCTCCAGTGAGCAGACTTCTCAGCTGCTCCCGGGACAGCCTTGCTCTGTCTTCACCTGCATTCGTCTGTCACTTCCAACATCTGCTGAAAGAAAACATTTTTCCTCCTATATCTTGTTTTCCTTTCATTTCTCTCTCCTGAAATTCTGATACATGACTAGAAGGCTTGGAAACAACATCTTGGAAAGCTACCAAAAAATACAGTAATGTTGAAGGAGAAAGTCTAATTGTTTTAAATGAGTCTGTGGAACACTTCTGCAAATCGAATCAAATATATAAAAAAACAAAGGCAGAAAAAAGAGGGGGGGCAGGGCAAGGGGAAGATCTGTAGAAGGTGGTAAGAAACAGAAGAGCTAGTGCTACGTCTGACTTGGATTCCAGAATTTCATGCCTGGAATCTAAATTTTATCATGTACTTTTTTGACTTCTAATCACATTTTCAGTGTAGCTCTGGTGATTTGTAGCATCCAATATTTCCTTGGCAACATATTTTATGCACCTATGTTGCTTAGTCATTATAAAAAGGATTTTCCTTGTCCTCTACGTTGTAGATTTACAATCTATGATTGTATATTTATGCAAAGCATTATGACTTCAGTGAAATCCAGATGTTTTCTTCATGTCCGTATCTGATACAAAGTGGTCTGAGAGGCTCAGAAGCCTGCCACAGTGAAACATCTCTGGGGTGGTACAGCATCAACAGAAAAACAGCTTTAAAGAAGTCTCTCCGTAAAATTGGTCATGGTTTCTTAGGCAACCTTCTCCAAACATGGCGAGCCTTCTCTTTCTCAGGCTGCTGAACTTCCTGCTTTTCCAGTTCTTTCTGCAAAAACCTCCCACATTTAGTAAAATCCTCAGACTCCTATTTTTCCCTCTTTTATTTTGTCTTTTTTTGATGGAAAATCTCTGCCGGCTTTCGTGTAGCTGCTGTCTATAGCTTTTCCACCCTTAGTAAGATAAAGATGTCTCAGTATAGCTTTTCTATTCTTAATAACGATCACAGATTTGATTAGGACTGATGTTGTGTGTAATAACAGGCAGTCGAATACAGATTGGGCAATCCCATGAGTTTTCTCTTACAGGTGAGGTTCAAGTTTTTGTTTGATAAAGAAATCTGTCCCAAGATGAGAGGAATTCCTTATATTTTACAGACACCTGACTCAGCCCTGCTACTGCGTGCTGAAGATAAGGAAGCTATAAGGGCTTATACTTGTTGCATGACTGGCGCTTCTTTATTCCTGTTTCCCAAGAACTGCAAGCATAATGCTTTTCTTTTCTGGAGGTGTTTTTCAGGGTGGGGAGGAAAATGAAAATATTTCACTTATGTAAACTTTTTTCTTTTTCTACATTTTTGCAATAAATCCTATGAAAAATTGCAACATTTCTCTTTTGCAAGACAGCTGTATATAAATTTTTGCCTTATGAAAAGCAAAGACTGAAAAAGTGAGATTGGAAAATGGAACAGCATTTCTCTGGGAAAGGTTTTGGGAGTATATTTTCTCTTTTGTGTATGTGCTGTGTATCCAACTCTCTGGTGCCAAAGCTTAATGCTCTGTGAAGAACTCTCATTACTGTCCATATCACAAGACCACAATGTGTATCAGTGCCTAAAATTCAAAACAAAGAGAAATGCATATGTATAGGAACTTGAGTTGATATGAAAAGATGCATTTGAAGACTGTGAAGAAATGAAGTTTATTAGTAGAGTACATACATATCCTGGTCTTTGAAATATATATTTCACTCTTACTTGTTTTGTTTACATGTTCTAAAGAACCTCGATATGTCAACAGAAGTAGTTTCAACAACTAAAACTAAAATTTCATGAGGTAAGCCCACAAAGCTTAGCTGTTAGAAAACTAATCTAAACCTAATTTCCTTTTTGCATTTTGGGTTTTGAAATGTGAAGATTTCACATTTTCAGGATTTTATCCATAGCATTAAAATTTTTGTCTGATGAAAGCTAAGATTCTCACAGGAACAAATTATTCCTGTTATTTTAAAGAAAAAACACCAATACAACATCGAGATATGATTAAAAAAAAATTAAATACTGTTTGTGATTCTGAACACTAAGTTGAGTGTTTCATTTTCTGTTGCCATTGGTACAGGTAAAGAAGTCATTGAAAGAAAATTTATTTTGGCATTTTTTTCGAATTTTCCTTGGAGGTTAATTATGAAGACTCTTGTTTCTCCTTGTCATCTGCCATTGTATTTAAAAAGAATATATAAATGCTGGAGTAATATGTTATTGTTAAAATTGCTTGGTTGTATTCAATAAAGGTAGTAAGTAGATTAGTCTGTAAGGCAGAATAGCTCTGATACTTTAAATACTGTAGAAAAATGTCATTTAATAATACTGAATTTTTAATTTTTATTTTCATGGAGTGACTCTGGGCCAAGTATCCTTGCATAAACCATTTATATGAAAGCAACAATACAAGTGGCCTAAGACATTCCTACTTCTGTGTGGCTGGTATGAAAGGTTATAAGAGATAAAGAACAACATTTCTCCTTTCAATAGTGCTCATGGAGGTTAGGAAAAGAAACTATAGTGCATCTCATCTGGCGCTCTGTAACTGGCTGTAATCTCTGTAGCAAAGGTACTTTAGGAATTCCTATCCCAGATTCCTGGGACAGATGGTAAAGAAAGAGGAAATAAATTTGCATCTGTGTATACTAACAATAAGGAATTTCTAAAAAATACTTGGTGTAGTAAGGTGCACAGTGTCTTGCATGCACTGTCTTGCCAGGACTCCCGAAAGACAGAAATATTTACAAGGGGTATGGATGAAAAACATAGTGCATTCACATTTATTTTTATGTGGCTTGTCAGGGATTTGTGCTGGCTGGCATCTTTTCAAGACAGGATGCCTTTCTGTTGTAAGAGCTGGGTAGTAGTGCAGGACAGTAGTGCTTTCTGGTCTATTTTTAGCTGTATTAAATCTCAAGCAGTAATCCAAAATGATGAATTTATGGAAATGGTTTTGCTTCCAAAGTTTCTTACCCTTCCTTCCTGCTCCCCCTCTTCTCTCCTCCCCCCCAATGCTTGATATCAGCATTTTTAGAGCCCAGTTAATTAGTGTTTGGTGAATGTAGCCAGAGTTCATGTTGCACAATTTTATATGAAGAATTTCCTTGAGATATTTTTCTTGTCTGCTATTGCCAATATATGCAATGGTCCCAAATGTCGCATTCCTTTTGCTGTCCTCTCAAAATTGTTCCACGTAACATATGCAGAACCAAAGTTTCTTTCATTGTTTTCTAGGTGGATAGTCAGCACTTTTAAGCTTAGTTATATATCAAAAGCAGGTAAGGCACTAGAGCATGTGAAAATCATTTCAAGGAAGGATGCCATTCTGTTCAGTGGTTTGTCTAAATTATAGATGAAATTTTCCCTTCAAGAGAGAGGTACGTCTCAAAAATTTTAGGCTATAATTTTTTTTTTTCCTCTTTTCCCTCCAACAGTAATGATTTTATAGTGATAATTTTCTGCCTGAGGTAAACAGAATCTTTGCTGAAATATACAAAAAGTGTGTTTTGGTCTTGGCAAGCCCTGTAATTTTAGCAGGATAAAAAGTCATCATATTTATTAATCCCCTAGTATTCAAAGACAGGGAGTGTTTGCACAGCAAAGGGCACTTTACACAGATTCAAACTGTACACTCTGTGTTATCATGCCCCCTGTGATAAAAGCAAGAGTCCTACAATAGGAAAAAGATCTAAAACCAAAAGGGAAGCAAACGGTGCCAGTCAGATGGACACTACTACACAGATGCTATGCTTTCTCTGAGTAACACCAGTGATAATTAAATAGCAAGTACTATATGTTGAGCAACATCAAGTGGTTCTGGAATTTTACTACATCTTTTTGAAAGGATGTTAATGCTGTGTGCCACGCTGAAAGCAAAGCAACTAGGTTAACCATGTGAAAATGGAGCATGCCCTTTGACTTTAGATTTTAGCATGTTAATGTGCTTTCTCAAACTCGGCCCAAAGTAGGTTGAGATGTATGGCTGATTGAATTATGCATTTTTGATCAGTGGAGATGAGATGTGTGCTTAGATGCAACAATTAAAAGAAGCACCTCTGAGTGGGATGAGTAAAGATGATGAGAATATGGCTGTGGTGTCCTTTCCTTTCACATTAGGTATCCATTAGAAAAAATCAAAGGCAATGAAAAAGATCCCTACAACAGAAGTTTTTGTCACAGAAAAACCTTATGCTTCACTTTGGATAATGTTTGCATTCCCACCAGAAGTTTCTATGACAGAAAAACCGTCCTTCATTTTAATTAATGATTGCATTCCCAGCAGAGCAGCATCTCCCCATTAGTGTGTGAATGCTTAGGGGGACAAAAGAATGGTTTTTTAAACCAAAACCTTTACTAAATTTTTATAACAGAAGTAAATTGGTTATTCTGTCTGTGTTTTTAACATTCCACAGCATCATGTTTCACCATGCAAACCAAGGATGTGGATGCATAAGCAGCTACTGGTGCGCTGCTTGTGGTCGTAGAAACAATTCACTTTCTAACTGCAGCAGCTTTTTCCCTTGTCCGCTTGTGTCCTAACATGAGTAGTTAATATGAACAGTAACAGGGAGTGCTCTGCGCAGGACAGGGATGCTGCAAATCCATGCTGTTTCCACAGTACTTGTGTGACTAGGACATAAGAATCTACTGTGTGAAAATTGAGTAGGTTTTCTCTGATCCCTGTATGTCCCATGGTAAATCTGTCCTAGTACAAGCCATCTAAAGGGGACAGTAAGCAGTATCCCATGCCTGTAGTTCACAAAATGTAGTGTCTGCTCCTGCCCTCCAATTAGTCAAGATATAATTAAGCCTTAATTTATCAGAGGTTCTCACAACAGTAAGACAGCAGAGATAGCATGACAGAGAACAGACAGCATCTCATGAGGTAGAAATCTTAACTGATGACTGTTTTCTCTCTATGAAGCATCAGTGTGTGCATAAATGACGAAATAATATCCACCCAACTGGCAGAAGGAGGGAAGGGAAACAGGCAGAGTATGCATGTGGCATCTCTATGATAATGGAAGAGTGTAATAAGTAAACCCCACACAGGTGAATACATCATTCCTTCTCCAGGCCCGTGATGGGCTGAGAGGCAGAACGACAGGCAACTTGTCCTGAATCACCTCATAGCATTGCAAACTACTACTTAGGAATGAAGATTTCTTAGCAACTCTGTTTTAGTAAACACCACAAACAAAGATGAGTTGAGTTGCTTTACAAGGAAATGGCGTGAAATTCTAGTCTAACCAGCACAGAAATTGTTCATGAAAGTATACTAAGTGCTGAGGACTGTAAATCTGTGTTAAAAACAAAATTGCTTGCATTATAGAGAGAGAAGCATGACACAATTGCTAATAGTGTGGAGAGGCAAGAAAACTGGAAAACTAGGACACTCTGCTCGAGGTGTGAAAATGACATAAGTATAAATACCATCCACTGCTTGTAAAGTGAATGTAACTGCTTTCTTGTCACTTCGCTAATTGCTTTAGAGGACCCTTGATGTTGCAGCTGTGGCAGAAAGTAAATACATGCTTGTTAGTACTTTAGCACGAAGTTTAATCCTTTTAACAAGAAAGAAAATTAATCTGGCTATGTTTGCTGTTTGTTTTATATGGTGAATTATATCTTGTATCAACAAGTTACTGTTCTCAGGCTATGTATTTATCAAGATGTTCGTGGTTCGTTAAGTCCATGAAGATACAGTCAGAAGCTAAAAAAAAGCCTTGTATTTCACCTGCTTGTGCATTTTCATCCTTTTGTCCCATCCCAGATGAAATGGATTAATAGCAGGCTGCACCAGCTGAGAAAGTGAAAAGGTAGATTTTTGAGGCATGTTTTTTCTTATTGGAGCCCCAGAGTGTTTAATTCACTGCAGGGGGAGAAAATAGACTATATTTTTAATGTTGGTCCCCTGTACTAGTTTACATCTAAAACTTTATAGTCCTATCAATAGAGTGTAACTTCTGCCAACATCAGTGGGCTTTTACATAAATATATTACAGCAGTGTCGTGGTACATTTATGCAACAATTACTTACATTGCATAAATATATAGTTGTCACTTAGCACTAAGAGTTTTAATTATCTTCATTATGTGGTTGGTTTCTTCCATCATTTGTGGTATCATATAGTAGCATCCACTGCAACTTCCGTATCATATTCCATCTTTCTTGATCTATTTCTTTTTCATTTCCCTAATATATTTCCCCTTCTTTCTATATGTCCTCCTATCTCACAGCCTTACCCATCCTTCCCTAACCACTTAGAAATTAACTAACTGATGCTTTTATGAAGTGTTAGTGCTTTTTTTAATTACTATTTACTCTTTTCCTTATTTTATTACTACTTAGTAACATGTATTAGGACATAGCTGAGGCTGACAGTGAGCAGAGCTTGTTTTTATGTACCAAGAAAATGATTTTGCTCTGGATTTTACCGATTTCACATTTAAAATCCTCATGGCAAAAGACTTAGGAACTAATTTCAGACAAAGCAAAATGACTTACTCTCACACTTCTCAATCTATGATGCCTTTTTAGTACCTGCTTGGCAATTACCAGCTGTGAAAATCAGCCCGTGGTAGGCAGGAGCTGATGCACTAGATTAGCCTATTTAAAAATTCAGGTCTCGGCAGGCAGGTCCAGGAGCGGTGTAACCCAGTTGCCTTTTTTGCAAGAGGAGCTGCTTCCTCCTGGACCACAGGTAAGAACTGTATATCCTCAGTCCCCAAGAGCAAGTTGACAACAAGTGACACTTAAGCTTTTTCAAAAGGATTGTCCGGGTATGAAAAGAAAAGCTAAACAAAATTAACAAACAAAAAAGGATTGTCTTGCAAATGCAATCTAAGCATAGTTGTATGGCCCCATCTCTGCCTATAAATAAGACTTCGTTTTCCACTTAATCTGGAGCATACTGTCAGGTGTTAAATTTTATTGCATCAAGTGATTTTGTGGCTGGCTTTTTCTTCCTCTCCTAGTTATACTGATTAAACTGCACCCTAACTATTACATAGTTGTTAAACCTTTTGTAAAAAGCCTTTTAAGAGATTACCATACAATAATTGTTATACTGTGTTTAAACTAAAATTTGAATTTTGGATTTTTAAAAGCCAGTTTAACAAAGGAATAATTACTGAAATTATTAAAAAAAAAAAAAAAAGAAAAGAAAAAGTGGAGGAAATGTAGATTTCCAGTTTCCCTTGCAAGGCACTGGCAGTCTGTTTTTGCAGGTCACTCAAGCCCTAATACTGGAGAGCATTTTGCTTCAGATACAAACTGTGTAAACCTCCACGAGTTTATGCCCCTTTGTCTCCCCTGTACCCCTGTGGAACATGAGTATTTGCTGTAAGGGTAAGAGGATACTGAGCACTTTCCTGGGGCCTCAATATTTGGAAATTTAATGGGATTGGCCACATTGTCTGTCTGCTCAACTCTTAGTCCCACGCACTTTCTGTCAACTTGCCTATTCATACTGAACTATATCTGCTTTCACATGAAAATTGAGGTAAACTGATGAGAATCAGTCATCTGTAAGCGATGGCTAAGTTTGATTCTGCTGTTTCTGACAAAATTATTTCTTTAAAGATGTCAAAATTGTACCGTAAGCTTCAAGTGAATTATGGCTGCCATTGTTTAATTGCAGTTGTTAGCCTGTTTGCTATTCCAGCTGCTGTTTAAGAAACACTTCTGTTGTGAGATTGGAGTCTGGCAGGCAAAAGTAGATTGTTCTTCTAAGAATTTAGAGGCTGACAGACCATTACATGTCTAGCATTGGACATAAGGAATACATAGCACTTTGAGAACTTAGAGTGCCGTATGTGACCCATAGATGTGATGGTAAAGTAGCAGCCAAAGTTCATCTGGCAGATTGAGTAAGCAAATATCCCCACTAGTGAAATAGGATCATTTTTCATACCACATTTCTTTCCCCTTTGGGACCTACTCAAACCTCACGCTGTCTCTAAATTATTAAATTAGGTCTTCCTTGATCATCCAAAGGTCATGGTGCCTAATGTGTGTTAATGTGATGGAAGTGTCAGACACAATTAGTTTCAGTAGTAAAACATGCGTTTATAGCCCTAAATGCAATAAATTAAAGTGTGCTGTAGACTGCTGTTGTCAGGGAAATTTCTGCACCATTAAGATTTGATGAGGAAGTTCATGTCCTCTTTAGGCAGGAATGGGGAGCACTGGGTAGAAGGTGGTATGATACGCTTCACCTCCATGATTGCTATTACTTCTCATTTGAGAGATTATGTATCAAATGGACATATAACCTCAAAAATCCACTTTCCCTCTCAGGCAAAGCCAGGCAGTAGAGTTTTACCAGCAAAGAGAATATGCAAGCAGTGTATCTTGATGCTGAGAAAATTCCAAGGCACATTTTAGGCATCAAAACATCTTTAATCTTGATACTGAGAAGGGTGCATGCTGTCAGAAACAGATCTGTTTCCATACAGCTTGCTGCTGAAATTTCAAACTTCTGCCATGAAAAATTCAGCTATAAATAGATGTGGATGATAGAAGTGGGTAACCCAGGAGGGAGTAATAAAACTGACTAAATTGGCATGTTCTATAATCTGTCTAATGGAGCAAGATTTTACAATTAACTGTGACTGTATCCGTTTCCTGTCTGTAAGAAGGAGGAAAAAAACCCCACAACCAGATAGTAGCAGATAAGCAGGAGAGAGATGCCTCAATTTTAATTGAAACTTCTGGTAGCTTTGCTGTTGAAAGACAAAAAGCAATGCCTAGCTGTGGTGAATATCATTGATAAACCAACGACCTACCTGTATAAGCCCATTTACATTTACAGTGTATGCTAAATTGTTGCAAACTTAGACAATGTATACAGAAACAAGTATTTTCAGTACCAAGGAAGTAAAAAATTTTCCCCTATGAAAAGTGATCCTTCTGGGAAAAATATTGCCCTCTTAAGTGGCAATTCAGTGTTTTTAATAGTCCTGTATTATTCATGGGCAATCATCTCTCATGGGCTGTGGTTTCAGAATGGAAAAAGAGGCTTCCTTTTCTCTGAGTGGAAGGAAGAGGCTGTGCAAATCGGTTTGCACATAAGAGACGTGGGCCATATTTGGATGTCTGGCTTCCTCTGACAGAGGAATACTCTTTGGTTGAGTGCAAAAATGAAAACCTCGAATCAAAGCTCTCAAATCTGGCAGAGTTAGTGAGGGGAAGTGAGCAAAGTTCTCACCGCTGTTCGATGGTTCTTATCTCAGTGTCATGCAGTTTTCAAGGGAAATCTGCTGAAATATACTGATAACACAAATAATGGGAGGCATATTTAATTCTGAGGCAGACAAAGACACCTAGAAAAAGTGGACAGCAGTAGACAAATCAGAAGAGTGAGACTGAAACAGAGTAAATGCCATAGCAGTCCCTTTGGGAGCTGGTAGTCAAACATATAAATATAAGCTTAGAGAGTGCTGATTGGGAGATGGAAGGGAAGATATAATTTGAGAGCGAGCATCAAATTGAACTTGACTGTATAATTCAATACTGCCATGAACTGCAGTGCTCTAGTATATAAACAGAGCTTGGTAAAGGAGAGCTGTTCCACAGTGGTTAAAGTACACCTGGAAAACATCTGCTTTGGTCTCTGCACTTTTAAAAATAAGGCATGTGACTGCTGCAGCAAGATGGAAAATCAAACCTGAAAGATGTAATCAAAGTAACAAAAGCCCTTTTCCTCTCACTTGTGCAAACAGTGCCTGGCACACTCCTGCCACTGTAGAAAGTTAGAAAACAAGACATGTAAAGTCAGCCAGTAGTCTGAGTTCCTGCTGTTTAAAAAAGAAACTTTTGTTTTCTTTTTCATCCAAAAAGGAGTGAAGCTCCAGAAATGGTGGAGAAACCCAGTGCTTTCCTTCAAGCTTTTAGAATACTCAGTTCTAACTTTTAGCTTTCCGTTACAGTAAAAAAGCAATCTGAATATAGAACAAAGGAAAAGGTCCTGCTACACTGACAACAAAGACGTTAATGAAGCCTTTCAAAAGCAATCAGTAACAGCAGATGTTGGTGGCAAATCTTGTGTAATTTCAACAAGGATCCATTTTTTAACAAAACCTTAATTTGCAAAAGTGGGGTTTCTTTTCAAGGCATCTCAAACTATTTGTTTATAGATGGAATATTTATTGTGGAAAACATTGACCCCTTATTCTGGCTGAGAAATACAGAATGCTAGTCCCGGTAGGATATTTATCTCCAAACCATGTGGTAGCCCTCACTAGGTTTCTTCTGTTTTGGGGATTTTTTTTTTTTTTTCATGTGGAGGGAGATATTAAGCACAAATGTGACATATGGAGTGATTTTTTTTTTTTCTTTAAAACATTGACACTAAATGAGTTTTTAAAAAATAAAAGTGAAGAGGTCTATGCAAATCATAATAAAGCCCTTAATCTACCAAAGTGCTTCAGTAAGTAAAGATCTCATTGGCTTTAATATGATAATTCCGGGATTTAAAGTTAAATATATGCACAAGTGATTTGCATGTTGGAGATGTTATCTGAACTGGTTCGTTGTTAGAGCGATTTCATTTCTATGCTGTTGGTTTTTGGCTCGGGATTTTTTTTGTTGTTGTTGTGTGGGGTTTTTTTGTTTTGTTTTGCTTTGTTTTGTGTTTTTTTTTTCCATAGTGTATTTTAAGGTTTTTCATTTAAAACTGTGAAACACCTGGTAAAGAAAGGATTACCAGCTATGATTGTGATCACCCTTTGTTTATGACAGGAGGAGTTATGATGCATGCTTCAGTGGATTTGAGTTTGCTTTCCTACTGAGTCAGCATATACTTGCATCATCCTTGTTTTTCTAGGCGGAGAAATCAAGGCACAGAGCATGTAAACAACTTAACCATGCCCTGTGCAATGGCACTAGTGGGCCCGGGAATGCAGTCCACTGAATCTGACCTGCACACAACCAGCCCGGCAGCATCTCCTAAATCTCAGTTGAAATATCCTCACTAAACCTGGATTATTCAGTGCCAAATCAATTAGAATGCTGTTATCTGCAGTTCCGAGAATAGCTGTTGTTCTGCTGGGACTCAAAGATTGAGATTGTCACCTAGTAGGGACAAGCTTTGATGATTTGAGAGATTGCCCCAGCTCCAAACAACTGGATGCGTAGACCATGACCTCACATTCAGAAATGCCCTATGTCAGAAATCTACATTTTTAAGATCACTATTATATTCATCTTTCTTCCCAAATAATTTCCCACATAAAGAGTGTATTGACTAAAAAACATGAATGCCTGACAGCATTCTAACATGACTGCAGAAGAAGTACCCTAAGAAAAATTATATCTGTTAATGATATTGTGCATAGGAATCATTAATGCCAGATTGGCACCCATTTGTAAAGTTCTTTACTGGTTAGTGTTTTGTATAATTTTATATGCAATGAAATCTCTGCTCTGTTGAGTTGCACTGTAAAGTTCCCCAACTGAGTCCCCTTTTCAATTCTAAGACCAAATTCCTGATGGTTTAAGCCTCCTCTTTGCCTTTTTGCTTTGAGCTACTTTGTAACTTTCTTGGGAGATAAGAGTTAGTGAAATTTGCTTGTGGCATTTTTTATCTTAATTTGCAGTTTCCTTCCAGATCCACAGACTATTTCTAAGAGGCCAATGAAAAGTAAAGGAAAAAGTAAAGTTTACTGTCTGTAGGCTGAAAGGTTATCGTGCAGGAGTCCAGCATAACTGGAACATGTTAAGGAATCTACAAATCAAAAGAAGTTTACATCTGTTTGCCTAAAACCCTGACCTTTTTCTTGCAGCTTCTTACAAAATGGATTCCTTCAGCTCTTTCAACTCAATGTGAACTGCACACAAAAGATTTGCAGTCTGATGGTGCTTTTACTTACTCAGAGGAACCTTTCCTAGTAAAAGTTTACATCATTCTAAAAGTACTGTGTGTTTCCAATTCCAGGCTGCAGGCTGGCCCCAGGATGCTCAAAACTTGGCTAAGGTCTGTTCCAAACTTAAAAAACCCCACAACTTTCTAGGAAATCTGCCCAGATTTCCTGAAAGATGCTCCCATGTCCATGTTACTATCTTGTCTTTCATCTTTTTGTGATGAAAGTTGAATTCAAACAGCCTTGCTGGTCTGGTGTTCATTAGGTAAGGTTTGTTGGTTTGCCCTCTGTGTGACCAAATGGGATATTATTTTTGGTAGTAGGTGTCTTTAAACCTCACCAGCTGTTCATATGGCACAGCAGAATGAGTTCTCTGTTTGTAGCCTTCCCATTTCCCTCACCCCAGTGCATGCTGCACAACAACAATACTGGTTTTTTTACTTCTTGTAGGAAATCGGGATCACAAAGTAGAACTTAAAACTGCGAGGGAAAAGCAAACTGGAGGTTTGGATGAGGCACGGCAAGGATTTTTAAGTCTGCTCCTCTTAGGGCTGCATTTTGTCACTCTGACTCTTGGCCAGCATATGTCCCTGTTCAGCAGAAGGAATCATTCAAGCAATCTGTGCTAAGATTTGTCAAAATCTAAATTAAAATGCAACTGTCTTATCCTGTTTTTGTCCTAGGTTTTTACAGTGTGTTTCCTGCTAGTAAACTAGAAAAGAGGGGAAGGAAAAAAAAAAAAAAGGCATTTATTTGGTGATTTATTGAGATTGAGATTATTGATTACATATTTTACATCTTTTCATCTATGAAATGAATATTTTAGATCACTTATGTCTCAAGAGAAAAAGAAGCTGGTGATAAGATGACTTCCGCAAAAGGAGAGTCCCTCTAGCATAATTGTATTTTAAGACAATGTAAGTGTACTTCTCTTTTTAATTAGTTGCATTTATGATCATGATTTGGTGTGTGTCTCTTAATCCACAAAATCTCCACATAATGGTATCAGACTTTTGTCCCATGGCTCCTAGCTGCATTGCATTTTATTACAATCACCTTCATTATAAGAAAACCTCTTAATTATGCTTAAAATGCTTTGAAGTTGAGAGCAGTGCTGTAATGAATTGAAATGTATATATGGTATTTTCCCAAATGGCACAGAAAAGAAAATGTACAAGGCGGTGCAGGAACATATAGTGCTATGTAACTTGAAGAGTTTAGTTATTTCAGGGAGCAGAACCATTGACTAGAATTCAGTTCTCGTAAATTAAACTCCCTGTGCTGCAGCTGACAAGCCAAGTGACCTTAGGGAATACCCTTATTCTTTTTGTACATTTTCCCTTTTGATAAAATAAAAATAATGGGACCACAGAGGGGCACAGTGAGGCTTAAATAATATTTTCACAAAGTGCTTAGGGATCCTCTAAGGAAGGGCATGTATAAACGTGATTATTTATTATTTCATCATTTTAATCTTTTGAAGTGCATGAGCGTTGCTAGATTCTGTCATCTTGGATGCATACAGGTGTAGTAAAAGTACAGATACATTTTTGTAAATAGCAACAATATTGATGTTGTGAAACTTCTATGCCAAGGCAGTTGGGCAAAATTTAAGGTTGCAGATGTAGTGATAGCCATCACAGAAGTGTGAGTCTCAAATATTGTGCCTGAGAAGAGATTCACAGGGTCTTCAAAGAGCTTTAGGAATGAATACAGCAAGCTGGTCTGCTTCGTTCACCTGGTGTCTTATGTTTATTCTTTGATCTTTTAATATACAAGGTTTGGTATTTTACTCTTAAATGCACTTTGGATTCTATTTTATTTTTTAGCTTGAAAAGTAATTATTTGAAAGAAAGCTTGTGTTCTTGGTCGGGGCAGGGGGTGGATGAGAGAGGGAAACTGAGTGCTAAGGGATGTTTTGAAGAAATACTTGTGAGATGTTAACAAAGCTGACCGTTACAAAAATCCTCATATAAGCTTAGCAAGAAGTGCTCCCTGTTGTTCAGAGGATTGCAACTTTTTAAAAGCACTCTGGCCTCAGAAAGCAACCGTAATAGCCAATGCTGACAGATGGTATTAAAGATACAGGCAGGGAACCAACATGGTTTTGATACTTCACTCCCATTACAAGCTCTCTCAGTGCATGTCTCGTGGGTTAATTACTTGAGCTCTCACAGAAGGAATCCTGGCTTCTGGTGCAGCAGCTTGTCGCAAGATGTGGTAAGAAATTGCACACAATTTTGAGCTTGTAGCCTGTGAATGTGTGTCACCCTGGTAACCGTTTGCACCTGCAAGCATGAGTCATAAGAGCTGAGGAATTGTAGGGTGATTTTTTTGTAGTCTTCTCAGCATCGGAAATTCTTCACAGACAAAGCCACGTAGAATAGAAAAGAGCTTTATTTTGACATTCCAGTTGCTTGGTGGGCTTGACCAGGGCACCTACTCTGGTCATGTCTGTCCCACTGCAGTGCACACATATGCCGGCTAAGGGTCTATCTCCTTTATTTAACTTAAGCTGGTTTAGACAGTGATCATTATATCTACACTTGATATATAGGAAAACAAGACAGAATTTGTCAGTAACTACAGCATTTCATTTTTAGGGTTGTCAGACACTGGTTAAAAAATGATAAAGACCGACCTTTTTCATAGTTTAAGAAAGGTACTTGTCAGAAGTAAAGCATATCTTAAAATTCAGAGTCAGTATGGAGATCATGCTGATAAACTGGTGTTTTATTCTGCAGATATCTTTCTAATAAGAATGGTATTTGTCCTTTTAAAAACCCATTTGATTTGAGGAGCAGGTGCTTATAAATTGGACAGCCTTAGTGACATTAGAGGGGAACTGACAATTAACACCAGCCGAGGATATGTTCTTGAAAGTTTTACCAATGAGATATTGCTGTTCTGTAGCACCTTTCATCCCTGTGTCTCGCAGTGATTTGCAAACATTAATTAAGTCTTATAGCACCCCTCTGATGTATGTAAGTGTTGTTAGTCTTAGAGATGTGTGAAATATTCATGACAAAATTGGAGGCATTCAAAGTTTACCCCTCTCACAAGCTCAAGGATATTAAGGAAATGCAAAGCTATTTGAGATTATCTGCATCAGAGAATTCGTCTGTCTTTTCCTCTCTTTGCATATATCTGTTCACAGCCAAAATGTCTATAATGTTTGTGTACAGCCTTCTTGTTATTGTGCCAGCTTTCAACATGAGTGGCGTTCTTTCACATAGTTCTTGTATTTTAACTCTTTACACTTCCTAATTAGCCAAATCTAAATAGCTGTCTGCTATACAAAAGGAGATCAGGTGAGTGACTCCCTGTCCACTCAAGAAAACTGCAAGTTCACGTGGAATTTATATGGGCAAAGATTTATTATGAAACTGTAATGGGAAAAGGAAGCTGTAAAGCAGGAGAAGTTGTTGTTGTTTGATTCCACCATAACCGTAAAGGAATATTTTCCTCTTCATACCACTGTGGGAGTGTCTACGTTAGTAATTCAAATGAATATTGGGCTTTTGAAGTGAATCTCCACTCCCCATACTTTAATTCCTATCACAGAGAGGTCTTGTAGCTCATGAACTGTATTTCTTTGGATGAAACTGAACTAAAAGATGCACCCCAGCCACAAGTGGGCCATCAGTTCATGGGACCAGATTAGACTTCATTGAGACGTAGCAGCAACTGTTTTGTTTCCCAGATCCACTCCTCTTGCTCTGCACTAAGGGGGACCTACCCCGTGAGTCCCAAATACATCCTTCTCTAACAGACTTTGTAAGTCTCAGCTCCCTGATATTTATGAGGATGACCAGAGTTTACAGAACAAATACAGCTCTTGTTTTGGGTCTCCTTCACCCCATGTGGTAGGGAGGGGATGTCGGTGTGACTTGAGTGACCCCGTTTGTTTTCTGCACTATGCTTTTTTGTTAGAGTATGTTTCAGCTTATGTAGGACTTTGTTTTGTTTACTCTCTGTGCCGTTTAAGCTTTGATTTGTTTGTTTTAGTAAGTAATTAAGTTTGGTTTCCTTAAAACTGGTTTGCCTGTTGTTGAGTGCCTTTATAAAATAGTTAGATTGGGTTTGGCTGGTCTAACCTTGCTGGGGTTAAGCTGTACATATTTTTTAGACTGTTAAAGGTCTCTGATTTGATATAGTTTTTCAGTATAATTGAGCAAGCAGCAGGAAGGGGAAGCTATGGCTACTGAAAAAAAGGTTTTATTGGAATATTAGAACTGTCCACGTGATCTACTGGACTGGGATCTCATAAGCAAGTAGCAAAGAAGACTAGAGTGAGATTAATATACAAGATACTGAATGATTTATTGCTTCCTATATCTACTATAATCTATATAATTTATCACAACTTGCTTTGTGAACTTGGTTCACTGTATTAGAGTCACAAACCCCTATACTTTCCATTTCAGAAAGCAGGTGAAGTGGTATGTTGAAGTGCTGTGGGGACTTTTCTTTAGGAATAGTTGGCTTTCCTAATGAAAATTGTTTAAGAAAAAAAGAAGCCATGACCATACCTAGTTTTCAGGTTATTTTGCATGATGTAAGCATTTTAAGCTAGGGAATGTCCCTTTAATATGCTATCTCATTCAATTAGTATGATAAAGCTCTAAAGGTGGGAGGTAGAATTAGTGTACAGAACACTGAAACAAAACTCCAAAAGATCAGAAGAAAGTACACTATTTTTAATAGTCTATCCTATTGTGTAACTCAGTGTCAAAAGGAAGCCCCCTGCCCGCACATATCACAAAATAAATAGTTTGATTTTTATTTCAATTAACTTTTGGTTAGTGCTTTGTGATCATGAAGTTTTGTATCATCAGGCAGATTTACCAAAGCTGTGGATGGCCGGGGAGGAAAGGAGGCTCTGCAGCCATGTAGACATACGAGACCGTGCTACTTTTTAGCCCTTTGTTTGTTTAAATGTCCACTGGATGCAATTTGATGGGTTAGCAGAACTTGGGAGACATTTTTTCTCTTTGATAATTTACCAGTAACATCTTCCTGTAATACTAATACTCTGTATTTGCCATGAAAATTCAGTGCTTTGCATAACCATTCAGTGGTCCATAGTAGTAAAAAAAAAAATTTAAAAAATCAAATCAGTGTTATCCTTTTCTTATTATTAATAGAGCAATAGTGGTACCAATCTACTACTCCTGAAAGACCACAAACAGCCTGCTGGAAGTCAATTGCAGATTTCCTCCATCAGAAAATTATACACTAGCAGAAGGCTTATTTGAACTATGAATGGTCATAAGCTGCAGAATCTAGTTCTAGAGATGAGTTCAGAGTGTTATCCACCAGGTACTTTGGGATTCTGGCATGGACCCATCTATCTCTGTAAGGGACTGTGTAATGATGATGGAGTACCATTTTCTCATCTTGGAACTGTTAGGTGATTCTGCTGAGAAGGATATGTTGGAAATGACATCAGAGTTCATATTATAGACCTAGGAACATGCTGCAGAAATGTTCTGCTGAGTCACCCTGGCAACCAGTCCAAGTGCAAATCATAGTTCTGTAAAGGAAAATAAAAGGCAGGACACAAGGGCAGGTGGTTCTATAACGAGAAGGAAAACCAAACTATCATGCCTGGCAGGCTACAGTGGCACCTCAAGCGCAGCTTTGTGTGGGAGAGAAGAAGGAGAAAATGGGGTGTTTTGTCACTGAATTTTTTGGAAGGGGAAGATTTCAAACAAGCTTAGAGAACTGCAACCTTTCAGGTCCCTTGTATATTGAAGAGGCTGTCACCTAAGCAAATATTAGGCAGAGAAGAGCAAATCAAATATATTTTGTAGCTGTTGACTTTAACCAGCAAAAAGATGGAAAATTTGAATTCCTAGTCAGGTACACGATAGGCATAATGTGGTGGTGTGCCATAATCATTAATTTGAAAAAGAAGAGTGTTGTGTTTGGGTCTAATCTAGTTAGGATCAGCTCCCTTTTTAGTTACTACTGTATTTTAAGAAGGCAATTTTTCAACTCTCTGCTAATGTAATTTATCACCTACATTCAAGGCTCTGACAAGATACCGGCTCTTGTGTTATGCATAGTAATTGGTGCTGCCCTCTTTGGATTTACTCTCTGTGTTCTTCCTATAGCTGGAGTACTTCTGCTCCCAGATCTGCTTTTCTGGCAAGGATATTATAATGAAACAAAAGTGTCACAATTTCTCACTACATGCAATATATACAGCCTTTGATTTTTCCTTTTTATAAAATGAGGCATACAGAAACTTGCTATAAAGTGTGTTACATCCTCAAAATGAAAAAGATAAATTTGATGTATTAACTGGCTAGAGGAATGACGTATAACAGGGTAATTCATTAGGGATCAGGTATAAAAAAGTTGGCAATTAAAAGCTACTTACCTACTAGTGACTGCTTGATGCATAATTAAGGCAGATTCTTTACAGACTTCAGTTTATGCAGAATGATTACAAATACTCAGTATTTGAGCAGTCATTCACATGATATTTCATTACAGGCTGCTTTAGCTCTTTCACGATCTAAAGGATATTGAAGGCATAGCACTAATTTAGCCACAGTTAGAGTTCTAAGCTCAATTTCTCAACCTGAGAATCTCAGTGTAATAAATTATCCAAATTTCAATATTTACCAATTATAATTTCTAGTTACACTTAACTTTGAGAGGTCTGAAAATTAAAACACAGCTCAGTTTTGATATATTAGTAGCCTAAAAGCAATCAGCTAGAGTAAATGTAGGATATCAGCTATCTTTTTGGCTCTAGGATTTACCATTACAATACTTTCAGAGCAGCTTTTTCTCATTGCTATCCTGGCAAGTTCAAAGTTGCACAAATTTCATTGGAAAGCAATGCTCATGCAAAATATTACATACAAGGAGTTGTATACAGGAAAGTTCATCTGAATATTTCTATTAATTATAAAATCCCTGCGAAATCCTGTGTGGATTCTTACAATACATCTTTTACAAGTGAACACAGAGTTCTTCTGGATCCTATGGATGATGGATAATTAAAATTCTTTTGGATTCTTACTATCTCAGATGCTCAGAGAGAATTTACAACCTCTCTGCTTATTGCTGAAAGTGAAGTTCTCATGTTAGTACAACAGAGATCCAGAAATAATTGCAGTCTCATCATGAATATGAACATCCAGCTGCGATTTAAATCCCAGTGATGGAGCACAAAGGGTAATGCATTAAAGCTGAATTCTCATTAGTGAATTGAACCTCCACATTGTGGTAGGTACAAAATGTCTATGCTAGTTGGAAATTAAAGGAGCAAGAGAAGAAGGAAATAAGCAACGCTTCTGAGAGTGTGGCCTGGAAAATTATAAATGTGTCTGTTCAGGAAGATATTTTTAATGAAATGGCAAATACCCTAGTCATGCCAAATCATTTTCCTGCAGCTTGATAATCAAGGTTAGACCTTATCTAATCTCATCTCCTCCACTTGAATTTGATGGCATAGATACGTATGTTGTCCTGAAGACAGTTCTGTTCCATAGCACCTTTTAGTCTTCTGACTTTTATCAGCTGTGTGCTGCAACAGAAACAAAATTGTGCACAGACTTTTCATAACAAAATTTTCTCTAAACAAGTGTTCAGTCTGAATTTCTTCTACCAGATGAGTCCACAGAGCTGTGGCCACAAATATCTTCCTAATTAAAATGTTGTAAAAATTGATATATGTCCATGAAGTAGGTGTATGTGCATATGCCAACCCACACTGTATATTGTGAATGGGGAAGGTTTTGAAGACCACCTTCTTTATCAGTGCATTCATTTAATTTCTCTGTGTTGTCAGCTAGGACCGCTGACTTCTGTGAACTTGGTTAGAAGTAATTGCTCTCTTGATAACTGCAGCCATTCCTCATCGTCTGGCAAGGCAGTCAAAACTGACAGCTTCGCCATCTAAAGGAAGAAGAAGCAAAAAAGAAAAGTGTCAGGTTCTGGGAAGTCTGTCCTCTATGCAGATCAGCTCAGGAAATATGTAGTTCCACAGATAGAAAAAAAGTATTTCATCCTCAGAGCATATTAAATACAGCTGAGATTTCATAGGTAGAAAGAACATTCAATCCAGATAAGTAGTTTTAGGAAAAACTTTACATTGGATACAATTCTGCTCTAGTAAGATTCATTTTCTGTTTTTTTGAGCAACAAAACCCCCTCACTAATAACAGGACATTGACAAAACTGCTACTACTTCATCTCTTAGTACCTATGAATTTCATTGAGAATGTATGTTTTAAACAGCCCTTCCTCTTGCATGCTTGTTGCATTTGATTTTTTTATTTACTTCTGTTAACTTCTGCAACCTTGACTTCTGCAGAGTCAAACTCATCTGTGGTTGACATGAAGACCTTTGACTCCTAAGATCTTCTATTCAGCACCTTCTGACCCTAGATCAAGTATCATTTCAAATTAATGATATTTAAAATGCTAAAGCCACAAGGTGAGGGAAGAAATGACCTTGTGGAAGTTCTTATATTAATTTTGCTGTGTTATCTTTGACAGTAATCATGAATGCAAATGATCTCCTAGCATATATAGAGAATATGGATTTAATTTTGTAAGTCAGTAGCTACTAATCCAAATGAGGATGGTTTACTATCTTGATATGTCCACTAGAAAAGAAGGAATCCAAGCAGCTGTGCTTGAAATAACAAGTCTAGAAACACAGGTGAGAGTTGATATCTATGCATTGATCACAATGTATGGTCTAGTACTGGTCTGTTTTCATGCATGGCTAATAGCGGCTGTTAGGAACAAGAAGAGGAACCAAACCTCCTATGTATCTCATCTTTCACAATGTTAATTAGTGTGTAATTCATCTACTATATGCAACTCTTCAAAGTGGGGAGCCTTTCTTCAAAATCTTTTCTGATGCAGAGGGCAGTGTTGTCCACAGACATGGTGCAAGCAAAGTACTGATAAAATTCAACTCTTTTAATCTTCGAAGACCTCTGTCATGATGCTCTGTAATAAGCTAAAACGATTCTGTTATCAGGTTACTTTTCTACACATTGAGACAGTGGAGTTTTTAAGGATTTATGCTAATGTAAAATAAAACTTGTATTGGTGTTAGTTTCCTTAGGGCTGGAACTGTGAAGTAGCATTTGGATTCCTGTCTTTCCAGAATGGATGCCTCCATCCTACAAGGAGGAAGGTGAGTAATTCAGATAGATGTACTTTTTTGTTCAATGAGTAATCAATTAGTGATCTGTAAACCAGGTTATGACCACTTGTACCATTGTCTTTCATATGTAGTGTCAAACCAAGAAACGAATTGGTAACTGAAGATTGTATAGCACACTTTGCAAAAGTAGTCTTGGATTGATAATGGTGGTACCATTATTTCACTGTCTTGTAAAATTACCATCGAAGTCATAATTGATGTTCTATAGTGTTGTTGAAAGCTGTTGATAATTAATTTTTAAAATACTGTGTACCTAATGCATTGCACCTCATTCTGGTACATCAGAAAATTTTTACGAAGAGAATATCATCTTCATTTAAGAAGGAAGTTAAATTGGTGTGCCAGTTTGGTTACATAGCTAAAAATAATACTGGGCTTTAGGACTGTATCTAGTGTTGTCTTTGATAGGTCACATCACAGGGGAAAGAAGTCGATATATTTTGATGGGGAACTTGTACCTCTGAACAAGATTTTGATTGTGGGTAAGGTGGCACAAAATTAGTTAAATGGAGTTGCTCTGGATTTCATCAGAGTGAATGAGATAAAATCTGGCCCAGAGCCTGACAAATGTCCCAGAACTGCTCGCTTCCTATCGGATGTGGTACTGTTTTCACTATGTTTTTGATGAATGTATTCTGCGGTAAATTTCCTCCTTCAAAGACATCTTTTTTGAGCTCTCATTTATGAAGTGCAAAGGCATTCTCCCTGCCTTGTTATCTAGGTCCCATTCACAGTGCGTAAAATTATGACATTTTATTCTTTATGTAAATGTATTGTAGGGAAGTAAAGCAAATAAAAAGTAATGAGAAGATGAGCTTTGATGGTACCGTAGAAGGAATGCAGTATTTCACTGAAACAAGTGACAGCCAATAACGCTGCCCTGTTTTATCTTTTTGAACACATTTTACATTTCATTCTAGTGCTCTGCAGTAATTCACATAATAGGGCTGTTGATAACAGGTTTATTTAAAACTCATTAAAAGTTATAGAAAAATGAGATTTGCATAGAAAAAAAAGTCTTTGGAACTTTCTGCATTTTCCCCCTTTCTCCTTTTTCTAACCCCCAACGTACACAGCAGAAGACTAATATGGCAGATGTCAATCAAACTTCTGTTGGCACAGCTTGTCAGTATTTGTCAAAAACCTTCACATAAAGGAAGCAGGCATAGGATCCAGGCCTGCCAAACTCACGAAGGCTGTGAGCCTAAGGCAGTCCTAGCTTCCATTACTGGGAATTGGGAACCACTTAAAAGCGCTCCAACATGGTAGAGAGGCCTCGTGGTCCAGTGATTCTTATTTCTGAGCATGTGAGACCCTGGTGTTTGTTGGAGGTGCCAGGCTGAGAGCCCTGGAGGGAGTAACTGTCAGCTGGTGTGCAGAGCAGCACCTGCTCTGCTCCTCCGCCACGGCTCGCCCAAGTACCCAAATGCCCTTGTGCATTTGTGGGTCCCCTCCAGCAGTAGAAATGTAGATTTGTTTTTTCTCTCCTGCTCATTTAGTTCTTGGCTGTATTCCTAATTCTGCCCGTGAGGAGGCATATGCATAGCAATTGTTAAAAATTTGGGGATGTGGATACCTGCCCATTTGAAACTGAGGGCAAAAAGCATGTATAAACCATCCAGTACGTTAGTCATGCCTCAGCATCCAGAAGCCTTTTCCTTGTAGCTGCCCTACAGTAAATCTTCCATTATCCATCGTGTTATTTACACTCTAGTATATGTATTTATGCTATAGTATGAAACTGTTTCTTAGGTGATGTCTAAGTAGATGTCACTCTAACCTCTGTAATTCTGAATGCACTGCAACCTCTTTAACTCGTTTGCCTTATACTATCATGTTTATTAATGTTTTTTCTGTGACACAATATGAAGTAATGGTTGCCACAGGAACTGCTGCAGTTGTGAACAAGTGGCCATGTAGCTGTCACTATACCATGCAAGGGCAGAGGGACAGCACAGGGAGCTCCATGAGGGAAGAGAGTCACGCTGTGCCTGCAGTCAAGACATCAGCTTTCTAGCTGCACTTTTCTAGCTACTCTATGTTTTAGGGGTAATCTTTGCAGTATGCTTTCTGGAGGTCCAAGCATTAGATGCTGTCAGCTGGCTGCAAGGAATAAATATGTTCTGCTTTTGAAATGACTAGGTAGAAAGTTGTTAGCTCTCTACTGGCAGCAGAGGTGTTTCAAGTATGTTGTCTGCAAAATAATCAGCACAGCGCTCTGGGACCTTTCAGTAGGTCAGCTGTAAAAAGTCAGGCTTATTAAGGAGCACAGAGAAGTACATTTCTCTCACACTTGGAATCCAGCTATTGACATCAGTGTTTCACTGAATCACAAAGCAAGTGAGTCCTGGGCTGTTGGCATTTAACTAGGTAGACACTTTCCATGGGCTGAAGGAGGAGAGGTCCGTGTGAGGCAGCCATGTGTTGTGAATGTTCTCCCCTCTTCCTGGGAAACAGTTTTCTGTATTACCTGTGGAATTCACTTCCCTTTCTTCTCTACTTGCGTAATTTGAGGTGATCACAGCTCCCTCTGTGCTCCTGCCTGTACCGTTTGTTGTTACCTGCTGAAGGAGTTGGGAGAGTAGGGGCTTTGCCACGATGGCATAGGCTGGAAGTACAGACTCCGCTTCCTAAATCCATCTGTGCCATCTCCTTTACTTGCTGCCAGAGAGAAATGATTCCTCACCATTTTGAAGAGGGGGCCCCCCTTTTTCACTTCATTTTCCTCAGTAGCCCGCTGTTCTCAGCAAAGAAATAAAGCAAGCCTCAGCTCTTTGCTCACCTCTAGCAGTCCATAGCAGCCAGAGGGAAGGAGAAAATTATTTTAGGAGGGAACAAAGCTGGGAAGGATAGAATAGGGCAGAGGGCGGAGGACAGAAATCTTTTTCTGTTAGCGGTGAGTCAACTCATGCAAGGGTTTCAAGGCAACCCTTTAGCACGTGCCTGCTCTACTTGATATGTTGTAGTTTTTATCAGGATTTCCCCACTGCTCTATTTTTTTTAACAATTTAGGTACAACCAGTTATAACAGCTACTTCTTTTCATTGTTTGGCTTGCAATGGAGAAACTGTCAAATTAAAATAAATTCTTGGTTGTAGATTTTTTAAAATTAATTTTAGGAAAAAAGTGCTCTTTCAGGTGTGTGATAAAAAAGGCAAACTAGTAGTGGGAAAAATAAATAAATAAAGGTATTACACAGGTAGGATTGAAACACCCACTGCAGTAGAAGCTGAATTTATCAGTCCTAGAATGTGGGGGTTGTGAACCAAAGTTAATGAAAAGTCAAGACCAGTGGTATTTTATAGAACTCCTTCAGTGTGATAGTGCTAAGAACAAGCATTGAACCTCTAAAGAAAGGACTAGGATATTTTAATAAATTAAAGTATATTCTTGGATAAAAGAAGTTAGCTGAAGAACTAGGTGGATCTCAGTCAGCCAGTTGTTGCTATTACGTTGCTTTGGTATATTTCCATACTACTTGTGGCTTTATAATGTGTTAGGATGTAACAATGGTGATTTGTCTTTTGTTGTGCAAGCTCACTGGCAATTTTATTGCATGAAGCTGTTTTAATTATGTGCCCAGAAGAATAAAAGACAAATTAAAAGTCATAAGGGAGTAGCAGATACTTTCAAAATTAGATTGCTTTCACGTCCACAATCTCTGACCCACTGTCTGTCTTGTGAGGTGAAGCAATTTGGTAGATGCTAATGTGAAAGTGAGGGAATGGAAAAGAGTGATATCACACATATCTATTAAATTATTGAAGATTCTGAATTCCTTTCTCAATGGAATTTTCTCATGTTAATAGCATGTTTCAACTCTTGAGCTCAACACTGTGCACAGTCTTATACGATCACCAGCATTTTAAAATTAATATATTAAACTTAGAGGATGTGTATGATCTTTTTAATACACCGTAAGATATCTCTTTTTGATACTGTTCACCATGAAATTTCTTTCTTATGTTAAGTTATGCATTTGGCTTTCGGCTCTGAAGAACCCCATTATAAGTGAATTAATACATGGTACAGCTGCCATTCATATCCTCTAGTGTACTTCACATTTTTCCTTTCTCATAATTCAGGTTGTATGGCTTGTGGAATATTACTCTACAGGTGCATATACAGAGATTGGATAGGCAAATTGCCCAAGAGCCCTTTGAACTAAGAGGAAGGAATAAAGAGAGACAGTACATCAAGGAGTGACTGTACAAGGTGGCTGAGAAAAGAAACTAAAGGAAGAGGGGGCTGCTGAGCTTTGATAAGAAGCCCAGGAGCCAGCTTTGGGAACCAGTGATAATATAGGAGATGAGTTGGAGTAGGTGAAAGTGATGATGATGTGGAGATTGAGAGAAAAGCTTCAAAGAACTTTTGTCCTATGACATAGATGAAATTGGTTTCTTTTTTCCAAAGAAATACAGAAGGCTGAGATGGAAGGTCTAGGATAGGGATCCCAGAAGAATCGTGGTCTTGATGTCTGTTCTTCAGAAGGAAAAGTTGGCAAGGCACTAGAAAGTAATGTCATCACACAAAATTTGCAGGAAGACATAGCTTATCAGGCTCATTCTGTGAATGACCAAGTGCACCCAGAAAATATCCACTAAATAACCCAAACTTGTCAGTCCTAAAATCAGTGCTTCTTGCAGTTCTTCAGAGAAATTAGGTAGCTTGTACACATGCCTCAGGCAGTCCCGCAAAGCCATAAGTGCAGGGTAGAGGTGATGTATTTTTTATGAGAGTTAAAATATTCATAGATAGCAGCTGAACTAGCTGCAGACAGAAAACCGCTTTCAACTATAAAACCTGCTAGATAGGCAGGTTAAAAGCCCAGACCACCATATTGTGTCAGCATGTGTGCCATTCACAGATGCTAGCGTCATCCACATGTGTGCAGGTGGCTGCAACCAAGCTTCTAATTCACTGACAGCACTTTCTGTCTGATGTCAGAGTGCTTCAGCTGTTTTCTGTGTTGAATTGATTTATAACTTCTTGACGTGAAGCCTAGCAGTATGTGTGCTTTATGGGCTTTCAGTGCATGTGCCAGCAAATTTGCTAACCACATTTGTGTCGAACTTTTTGTTCTTAGTTTAGTGCTGTCGTGTGGAGGAAGTGAATTCTGCATGGTGGGGTATGGCAAGAAACCTTTTGTTTCACTTTAATTTTGAGCAAGATAAATATTTTGGTTTTTAAACCAACTCTGCAGGGTTTTTTTGCCTTTTGTACATGTCATTCACCATAAAAGTTTTCTTTGCTTTGAAAGTAATTCCGGTTTTGAGCTTGAAAATGTGCACGGATTTTGGTGTGGGTTTTCATGTCATTCTACTATCTTGCTAACAAACATTATAACTCAAGAACTGATTCTAAATATGAAGATATTTTTCTGAGCATCAATTTCTGATGGGGGGTTATATTGTTGTTGGTTAATTGGGATAGCATTAGAAGAAATCTGGGACAGAAATGGACTCGATGCAGGTACTTTAGAAAGAAAACACAGGTGTAACCCTAGTTCCCTGCCATGGCATCAATTCAAATAGCTGTTTTTGTCTGTTCTTTGGCAGTACAAATAAGGAGGAATTCAGGAAGCAGCACCTGTGCATTCAAGGGGATTAATTTCTTTTGGTATGATACTATGTAAATAAATCAATGTCTGCTACTGATCAACATTTTTATTCTTCTCTTGCCATGCTCTGATGAAGATGTAGCTCCCTAGCTGCTGATAGCAGCTTTTTGGGGGGGGTTGCCTTGAGGTTGGGGGTTTTTTTAAGCGAATTTAAAAAAAAATTTAGAACTCTGTCAAAAAGTCTAATTTTATAGATTGGTGGATAAGAAATGAAGTGTTTTTGTTGCTTTTTTTCTTTAAAAGGTAAGAATCAGGGCTTTGCTAAGACCAAGCCATTTGTGAGTGTCACACAGTATCAAGGAACTGAAATGTGCTCTCTAGTTCAGTTCCATGGGTTAAATGACCTTTCTGTCATGGGGCACCAGCCAGTCCTTTCCTATGTCCTTGTTTGCCTGAAAACCTTTCTGTATACCCATGTACCTTCACTCAGGGACATTCCTGAATGACCTCTGAGGAGACTATAATGGTATTTACATAAGCAAAGAGCTGTACCAATAATATTGCCCTGTATTATGGGGATAAAGTGCTTCTAAATGAAACCATGTGAGGAGAGTTTAAAATTCTCTTTTGCTATGAATTTTATTAATCAGGTTGCTCTCAATGTTGTGATATTGTCTCCAGAATAAATGGTATTAAGCCAATGTAAATAAAATAATTACTCAGAGGGGTTTGTAATTGAGTAGACAATTCATGTATGATTAAACCCCAACTTTCTGATACATTTCTTTGTTAGATGTTTGTTTTAAATTGATTTTTTTATGAATTTATTTTTGCTTTAATTAGTATGACCTAATTTATCATTCATGTATAGTGTCAAACATTTAGGAATATATTTGAAAAACTTAAAAAATGGAGTATGAGTAACTTCATCCTTGTGTTTCTGAATTCCAAATGAAATATATGTTTAAATAAGTAAGTAGTAGGAGAGGGAAGGTGCTTGCAGAAATTTCAGCACAGAAATATGCAAGTCTGAGCAAAGAGCAGCTGGTTTGAATGGTTTTTAGTGTTTAGAATAACCAATGTCTTCTGAAATAAAAGCAAAAGTATCAATTTTGCATTGATAGTAATTATGAAAATCTACCATTTAACATTTATTTAAAAGCCTAAAATTGTAGCTTGGCTTTATCATACCACAACAGAAAGCTGGACTATCCCTGTGATTGACTGAAAAACTGTTGGCGGATAGGCCCATGTGAAATGAGTTGTCCCTTACTTTAAAACCACCTATTTTTCATGGGAGTGGTTTCTGGTCACTCTGTTGAATACAAGTTGCAAAAAAGCTACAGATACTTATCTCAGCTTTCAAAGCATGTATTCAGTGTTCAGGAAAGCCACTGGAATAGGAAGTCTATAGGCTTTGTTGAAGAACCTGATTTAAAACAGGAACCAACCTTTCAAGTTTTTCCTCTTTGTTCTGCCTTTGTTCTTTGTAAATAAAGTTGAAGGAAAGGCTCAAAGACAAGAATAGTTGTTTCTCATTCTTATCCAATTATTGGCCTTTCTGCCAGCTGCAGCCACATTGACTCCTTGCAGGTATGAATATGTGCAGTATGCAGGTATGTATGCATGTATGTAACCAACCCAACGAAAAGCTTCATTAAAGTCCTTGTCACCAAATTTCTATTAGTCACTGTCATCTAGGTTTGTACTGACGGTTCAGCTGGAAAACCTTCCAATCTCTCTAGTTCCTGGAAGAAAATCTTGTTTGAAAACAGCAAGTACTTCCTGCTCAAAAGCACACTCCTTGGAGATGTTTTACTCCGAGACAAGATGTAAGGTTATTATAGAAAATGTAGCAAGTTGCAGCAGAGCAAACATTAAGCCCATGGTGCAGATACAATGAATTACATATATGTCTTTTAAAGTCTGTTTCTGATGTATCTGGTATCTGCAAAGCTGCTGTTGTAATTACGTGTCTTAAGAAAGCATAATTTAAGAACAGTACTCTATTGAAGACAGCATTGTAACTACGCTGATTTGGTCTGGTTTGTTCACTAGGGGCAATTCACTGACTTGGACCCACCTTTTAAGTTTTAGATATCAATGAATGGCTCAAAAGCCACTGGTGCAGAGTAAGAGGCATCTTGTACTGGTAATATCAGTTTCATTTAAAAGAGTAGGAGTCTTGGCGATTACCTTCATTTTCCATAATTTCTGCCTTGCTCTATGGTAACGTTCCTATGACTGAGTTGTTTATTGAGAGAAGAGGCACACGCATCACATGTGCCTGTGTATGGGGCAGCTGCAATGTTCTCTGTCTATTTCTCTTTGAATTTCCATAGTGTTTAGTGTGTGTAAACTGACAGCAAGTGCTATTTCTGGAACAAATCATAGTCGAATTATGTAATACTTTGATGTATGGTGCTCTTTTAAAAAAATGTGTGAATTTTAGCTTCAAAACAAGAAAGAAATGCAAATGCTTAGCCCTTCCACCCATGTGCACACACAGATAGATAGATGTATGCTGTATTTCTTATGAAGGTGGAGAGATGGTATTCAAAAGAAAAGAAGAAGCAGAGGTCATTTAAAAAAATCATGGAGAGGAGTAAATATCTTCATCAACTTTATTCCCCAGATTGTTACTTTGATTCATTTCTCTTTGGAGAAATCAACATCTACTGCTGTTGCTGTTCTGATCAGTCCTGTTGTGTGTTAATTTTTCTTAAAGATTTCTTTCTGGGCACGTAAATGGACATCTTTCAGAGCCCAAAACAGCCAGTGTTTAGTCAAACTGTTAAATGAGAATACTTTGGACAGTGAAAGGGAAATGATCCAGAAGAGCTACAGATGTCACTGTAAGAGACCCTCTATTTATTTGTATCTTTGCATGTGTGTAACCATTTTAAGTGTGTGTGTATTTATATGTACTTTAGAGAAGGGCAATTAGAATTTCTCGGTGTATCAACACATATCAATGTATATTTTGTAGAAATACATAAGTTTATGCTAGAGGAGGGAAGCTCCTCATTAGTATCAAACTATGAGCTAATCATCTTATTAGTCACAGAACTTACACCTCCAATAGTTTAAGCAGCTATGGGGTCAAAGATTTTCCCATGGGATTCATGATCTTTCTCTCCTGGCAATTTGCTTATAAATATTAGCGTTTTGTTGTAATCAGTCCATTAAAAGAACAAATAGTAAGGTCTTCAGATGTACTTTTATATCCCTGGGACTTACAAGTGCTTTGTACTGAAAAGATTCAGCCATGTCCGAAGGAAACTGATTCAACCTAAGACAAAGAGACCATCCATTCTTCCCTCAGTCTGATGGATAAATTTTCATAAGGGGCCTCTGGGAGCTCCTCTAGATCCCTCTCCAGCATATCAATTACATTAAGTAACTGATCTTGCTTAATGTAGTGGTATCAGTGCTTTTTCATGTGATCTGTCATGATGAAGTTCACAGCTGCTAAGGATATATCTTGCAAGATCAGGCCCTCTACTAGTGCTAGATGAGTCATGGAAATCAGAAAAAAATAATTTGCTACGTAGGCTAGTTCTACCTGCAATGGAGTGGAGGCTGTCGCTCTAATTTTTACAGGACTAGGAAGCACAGCTGTGCCTAATACTTGTCTCAGAAGTCCCATTAATGAGTAATTCTTTTTTTCTTATCAGGCAGTCTGGCAGGCATGTACAAGCACTTTGTGTCTATCCACCCACACTTTGTCCTTTCTGTCTTCATCTGAAATACTCCACTCTGGGGCTCAGTAATACAAAATTGATGAACAAATAATGTGCTACAAGTGGGAAAATATACTGCTGAGTAAATGAGTTGGTCGCTGCTACTTTCCAAATGCCTGAGCTTTAGCTAGAACAACTCATGAAACTAGTGATTTTCAGTATTGTTTCAACATCTCCCAGCTCTTCATGTTAAACTATATGTACTCTCATTCAAGATAAAGTATTGGTGTGGTAAAATGGTTTTATTCCATTGAAGGAGAAAAATGGAAAATCTATTACCAGTATATTATTAAAAATAAAACACACACCTGGCTTTTTCTGTAACTGTTCAGTTTTCACCATGTACACAGTACTCCTAATCATAAAACATATTTGTATATTTTTGAAGGTTTAAAATATACTTTTTAGTTTCCTGGCAATTACAAAAGACTGAAAGATCGCATGGCATTAGATAGATTCTGAATATGACCTGAGATTTATCTCCGCCTGAGGTGCATGCCACTTGCCTTTAGGCAGGATGCAATGACCTAGAGTATCAAGCAGGAAACGTGTCTGTTATTGTTAATAGTGGCTATTACAGCACAGCTATACTGGGTGTATGACGTTACCTTTTGCTATCAACAGTGACATCAAAACCACCTTTGCTACCCTATGATCTTTATCCAGTCAGTTTCCTGGTGCTGTAGGTACAGAAGGTTGTGTTTTTGCTGCAGATGACGAAGGAGGTCCTTGTTGTTCAGTTCAGGAAAAGCTTTGCTATGTGTTAGGTTCAAGTGGTGAAAACCGTGGCCGTTTTTGAGCTCAGTAGTTTAACTGGAATCTCTAGTGTGACTAGAAATGGGACTGGGGGGTAGAAGAGGTCAGGGCTTTGAGGTGACTAAGGGAGGCATATTTTGGTGCAATGAAAAAAGTGAAAATAAGACAGTTCCAAGACTACGTAAGAAAGAGATGAGTATTAAGGAAGTCAGTGAGGAACAGGTTACTTCAATCAAACTGGAAAATGGGCCTGGATGAGAGGAGATGTCAGAGAGAGATATGAGATAATTTATAATCTGGGTGATACAAGAGCATTCTGCATATTGCATTATTGAAAACGGCTTCCCAAACAACTCTGGAGAGTTCCTGACCTCCCATCTCTTTCCCTCCCTACTCATTATCTCTTCTCAAGTAATGGTGCTTGCTTAGCTGTTTTCTTAGACCTCTTTCTTTCAGAATATTCCAGTATTCCCTAACTTCGTTAGTGCCTTGTTAAAGAAGAACGCTCTTATGCAAATACCCCACAGCACCTGGACCAGTTGTCCTAAGGCACTGTGAAGACCTGGTAAAAAAAGCTTGATTTCTTGTTTGTAGAACACTTCTTCCTGGAGTATAAAGGAGGTCAAAAGAAATTCTCCATGGGAGGTTAAAATTCTATTTTCAGTTTACCTGTGCAGTCCCGGTGATTACAGCTACTTTTCACATGATGCTCTGAAAGGAAAATTTGTCCCTGTAATTCTGAAGCTGAGAAAAGAGTAGAATTAAGACTTTGCCTAATTAGTGCTACCTTTTAAAGGTCTATTTTAAGCTGTCTTCCTTCAGCCTGAACCATTTTATAGTTTCCAAAAATGTAATTTAATCACATCTGATTGCTTGCTGGAATCTGCAATTAACTTATGTGCAAGGGAATTAACAGTACTTGCCAGGTGCTGCATAATTTACCAGGAGCTGCTTGTGCCACATATATGTAAAGTGTGTTGGCTGTTTAAATTTATTGGCCAGAATATTTTAAGCTTATGATTGACTAATTTTTATTGCTTCCTTTCATTTCTGTCCCCAGGATGACTCAGATTTAAAATACCATGTAATTATATTTTCTATACTACCAAACTATTCCTTGCAATTATGCCACATTGTAGTTTTTATTTTGAAAGATTTGAAACTACCTATCTAGAAAGTTATTTTTGGGATGTAATTGGTTGTTAGGATGAAGCTAAATTTCCAAGTAATTCTACACATGATATTGAATAAGAAGCTTAAATGAACTCATTGAAAAAGTAGTTCTTATCTCAGAAGACCTCTGAAAGCCCGTTCCATCAAAAAGGGTAGAAGTAGTTTCAGAAAATATCTTATTCTGTTAGGACTAACATTTTTGTCTGATTTGGGAGTCAGTTCTTGCATCAGTTTCTTGATTAAAAATCGCAAGAGAAAGGAAAAATTGGCCAACTCCCTGCAGGAAAAGTTTTGGTCTAAGTGTTTGGAGTACCTTTCTGAGATCCAGATTTGTACCCTAATCCTACTCTCAAGTCTTCCTGCATTATAAATTTCTGAATACTGGGCAATCTCAGGAGACTTTCACGTAGTCTTTGTACTTAATTTTTTCTACAGTTTCATGAAGGTAAAACTTTAGATGAAAGTAAGCCTCAGCTTAGGTCTTGGTTCAGGAATGACAACTGTTATGGGTTTTCACACCTCATGATCTGGCAGAAAGGCTTCTACCATCTGACATCTCTTTTCCCTGTCAAACTTGGAAATTTGCATGGTCATTACTATCTGAAATTCCCTGGAAAATTATCGTGAAAATAAATTGGGAAGGCAAATATGTTAACTGGAATACTTGTGTAATCTAAACATCAGCAGCAACTCTGAAATTTAAAAAGGTCATATGTACTTTGTGGTGGCCAGGAGTTTATCAGAAACTGTGGCTTTAGACTGCCATTTAGTTGGAAGATATCACAATAAACCTGGGCACAAATGATAAAATGACTCTTGCCTCATGATTTTGTCAGTCAGACACACAAGATTATGCAACTTTCATTTGTAGAAAGTAGAAAGCAGCATGTGTCTGCTGACAGCATAACAACGTGGGCATCTGCAGTCAGTTCTGCATGTCTCATATTACATGTTATTTACACTAAAACCAGGAAGCAAATTGCGCAGTTTCATGCTTCTGAATCCATTTACAGCCTTTTTTTACTGTTCGTAAAACTGGTGAATACTGCCTTTCATTGAAAAGACTGTGCAGATTTTAAATTTCCCAAAGAGTAATGCATTCCCATAAAGCTGTCGCAGACTCCAGAAAGCAAAAGATAAGGGGAAAACAGCGCAAACCGAACAGACTTGACAGTTTATGGTTGTGTGAACCAGTTGCAATTGATGTAACCATATCACAGTCTTGCAGGTGTTCAGATTTTAAGATGACATTTGAGACTGTAAAAGTAATACTTGCAGCAACAGCCTTGATAAATATAATCTTGTCTGAAGCTCTGTGTGCCCCCTGTAAAACCGGTACTTTAGAAGAAGAGAAAAGCTTCATTTATAATCACATACAGAGAAGTTAACAAAAGTTACTAAAAGCTTTTCTGAGACTGTGAACTGCCAAAACCTGCCAACTCCTCTAGCCAAAATGGACTGCCAAGTGATTTGCACAAAGTGTGTTTGGAGATCCAGAAAGGCCAATCTAGAGAGTCAGGTTTAAGTATTTGGGGTTTTTTTCTGGTAAAATCTACACCCTTCAGGGAGCAATTGTCCATGGAAACTAGTGTCCCCTTCAGTTTGCAGCCTTTCTGGAAGAGCCTGAGCCTGGCTTCTCAAGTGACCCCCGAAGACTAGAGAACAAGATACTCTACAGCAAAATGACATTTCCCTGTGTATGGATGTAGATTTGAATACTTGACATGCTACTTCACTGCTTATGGAGAAACAAGAGGAGCAGTCATTCCTACATTTTTCCCTGAGCTTTCTTCCTATTCTGCTACTTTCTACCTGGTTTTGCCTTCCCACTTTAACTTTTTCTGTTGTCTCCTATTTTCCTTCCTTCAAATCTTTATATCATTGCATGTTGTTTTCTTTCTTCTTTTTCATTTTGACACTTTAGATATTTCTCATTATTATTTCTAATTCACTAAAATGGGCTTCTTTCCTGTCTTGCAGAGTTGACCTGTTTAGAGACATCGCCTGCAATGGGTGATTTCCAGAAACACTGACTCAGTGGAGTCATGCAACAGTAATGAAGGTTAACTGTCCAAAGGTAATTAGAAAACTCTCTACTATTTTATTATCATGGAATCCTTGTTCCTGCCAAAGATGGTCTTGTTAAGGAGATGCCAAGTCTCAAGGAGACAATTCAGTAGTACAACGAGTCACGCATTAGTAGACTCCTAAGCGGAATGTAATGGATCACAAAACCAGACAACACTTAATGGCCTTGAAATAGAATTGGAAGGCAGTAATTCTTCATTGCATGTAAAATTAGAGAAATGATCTTGCAACAATGATTCAATAAATCTTAATTTAACGCTGTTTTTAGATTTGAAGATCCCAAACTGATGTTTATACATATATGGGAGAAACTTACTTGAGGTAACAGATGTGATAAAGTTTGCAGAAGCTCCTGTGAGCCAGTAAAAAAACAACAACAACAACAACAACAACAAAAGGCAGTTGATTTCTCAAGAGAAGCAGATACCACTCAGGATATCACAAATATATATTATATACACACACACTATGCACAGTGAAAACCTAGAAAGTTGGGTGTTTTTTTTTTTAAATGCTTTCATTAAGAATATGAATTATTTGAATTCAACTGGATTTACAGAAGCATTGATGCAGAATTCTGCCTGACATTTTACTTAGCCAGTGCAACAAAGGATGAGAGCCGGTATTGTTAGAACGCTGCCGGTCATTGAATATGCTGGGAAAGATACATTCCACTGGGAACTTTGATTTCCAAGTTTTCTTGTGAATTGACACAAATATGGTTCAAGTACCTTTGTGTGCTGATGCAAGTTTTTCAGTGTGTTTCAGAAAATTCATTGCCATTTATTGCTTCAGCTGAGTATGAGGAGACTTATCACCATTCTTTAACCTCTTTGCAGGTTTTCAAAAAGGCTTTTAATGTATTGCTTCATGTTAAAAGTTGTCAGCACCATTGGCAAGCAGTAAAGATGAACATGAAGGAGTTGTACTTTTCTGGATGTGATTAATTTTGGCACAGTACTTGTTCCCATGGCTAAGTCCTGTGTGCACTGCTGTTCTTGTCAGGTTCGTTATGTGTGTTTTCTCTTTCCAGGGTATTATGTCTTCACTGTGAAACATTCATCCAGACTCAGATTTGGCAAACAGAGTCTGAATCTAGCAGCATGCTAGTTTCCAGGAAAAAATAATTTGTTCCCTTGGAGGGAGGGAAGGGATTTGGATTTTAAAATGCTTCATTGTATTTTATAATGCAAAACTCATTTTACATTTCTGTATGTAACGTTTCACAAGAAGTTGCTTAGAAGCGACCTTGATGATCACTGAGTAAATTATAACATACTATGTGAAATTTCAAGTTCTGTTTTTAAATATTAAATTCTTAGAGAGTAATAATAGCTTCAGAAGTTCGATGATCTTAATGTGACTGTTGACAATATGTTTTCCTTTCCAACTAAGAGCAGTATATAAGTAATGAAATTTTTAAGCACGTTTTCCCCTCTAGGAAATTAGCCTTGAAATTATAACATGGCTAAGGAAATTAAGTAAAGACACAGGTATTGTACATGATGTCCCAGGTTGTCTGTGAGAGACTTAAGAGGAAACAGAAGTGCTTTAAAGCTTTTCTAAACTAGATTGTGCTTATACAGACAGAAAATCCTATATGGGATTAAACTGAAGGTTCATCTGGTTCACTCTTCTGTTTCTAACAGAGGCTACATAGAAAAATGGAAGAATCTTATAGTAAATGGGTAGGATTTAAGCACTTCCATATTTATTTTATTTGTCATCTCAATTTGCTAATAAAGCATAGAGATCATCATGAATATGACACAAATATGAAGAGGTATTAGTATTTAATACTATGCCAACAGTCAGTCTCCAGTCAGATCTTCTCACGCTACATGGAGTGAACAACATAAATACCTTCTAAATATCAACAGATTTCTAATGCTGGGGCAAAAAATATATAATCCTAAAAAAATTGAATGATCAGTGCTAACTCTTGAGGGAAGTGTTTATATCCGCATTGCAATATAAGCAATTAATTTATTGCTGCTTGTCTTTCAACTTCTGTAATAGTTTTAAGATAAATGGACATTTATCTGCAAAAGCAAAACCCATCATGCCCAGGGCAGTTTTGAGGTAAAATGGGACTAGTTCAGTAGTGAACTTGGAGGCTATAGGGTTGTGTTTTCCAGGAATGGCTACCCATGGCTTCAGTATACCAATCTAAACTTCTCCTTTTTATCTTGGGCATAATTTATTTTGCTTTACATAATACTGACATTCTGGGAAACTGTGCCTTCATGAAGGGCCTTCTAACGATAATAATGAATAGCTGGGTGTGGTTTTGTGGCAGTCTAAGAAACAAAAAATTCCTCCTCAAAATACATATTTAAAGGAGGACTTCATGTTTTGTTGACTCCAGCAAACTTTTGATTTAACACAGATGAAGGATACCAAGTACACAGTCCAGGAGTCTGAAATTCTGCTTACTCCTAGATTAGTTCAGGGAGCAATTGCAGCAGTAATGCTCTCCGAGTTTCATTCTTGTTGTAGGTATTAGGACTTGGGAACAGCTGTCTTATTTTTGTCCACAGTATTTGCTGCTCTGAAGCTGCCAGCTTAGATGACTGTTGTAGGGTGAATGATTATCACTATCTGTTAGGCCTGAGGTGAAACCAGTTTCACAGAAAATAGAAAGCTGAGTATATTTTTATAATAGAATAATTTTGAAATGAAAGTAATTCTTCTGTTTGTTGAACTATTATTTCCTCTGCTGATGGATAAGGAATTGTATGTTGCAGTACTTCTTATTTCAGTCAAATCCGCATAAGGTATGGTACAGACTTCAAGCCAAGAGGATTTGTGTTTTAACAAGTCAGAGTCATTATTATTAGATGATTATATTAATCAGTGTGAGGAGTTTCTGAACTTTGTTATTCCAGTTAAATACAGGCTTCTAAAAGTTAAGGGTTTGAGTACGTGCTGCTCAGTTATTCAAAGCCATTGGGATGCAGCTTTCAGCCAATGTATTTCTCATACAGTATTGGGTTTTTTAAAAAAAAGAGACAATTGTACATTGTAATCTTCTATACTGCCAATATTGAAGGAAGTCTACCTCATCTTTTTTGCTCAGTGAGATAACTTGGCTGATAACCTTTATATAGTTCAGGGACTTACTTCATTGCTTTCTAATAGAGTTTCTGGAGAGTATAGATTTAGATTACAATGTCGAATGGCCATAGGGCCTCAGGGAAATATGTTCTCATTAATGGCCTTGTTAATGATATCATTGAAGAGACTCTAATAGTATCAGAGGTAAGCGTTGTCACAGCCCTCTATCTTTATCATGTGGATATGGAGACGCATCATTAATTCACAGACTGATTCTCAGAGCTGTGCAAATTGATGCAGTATGATAATATGGGAAGGAAATTAAAAGCTGTGCGTTATCAATTTAATATTTCAGATTTCTATTTCTAATTAATATGGTCTAAGAGATAAGAGGAATTGAACCACAACAGTAGTATGGGTCATTCAAAAGAGATCAAATTCAGACTATGCCTCTATCAGTTCCAGCTTCACTATGCTCCTTTGTGTCCTCTTTGAGATGGATGTGACAAATAAAAACTTTTATCAGTGAAGTCTCTCAGCTGCAAAGTTAAAAACATATATGCTATACAAGCACAAAAAACCTATGGCAACATGAAATAGTTTACAGAATCAAGAATAATTTTTAAACAACTTCTTTATCAGGAGTTACTTACATTTATTCAAGTATAGTAGTATCTTATTCCCTTCCCTTGACTTTCATGGGTTTGTTCATAATGCATTGAGTGCAATAAATCAGAGTCTGTCTCAAATTTGTAGCTTTAGACACTACACATTAACAGCATATTTGTTAATTATTTGCTCAAATGTTATAAGAGTTTGATTATGAATATTTGGTTTGGGGGGCAGATTTTTTGGTAGGAAACACCCTGGATTATTTCTTTGTTATAACTATCTGAAATATCAGTATTTTCAGAACAAATAAGAAGTGCTATGTGTTTTGTATGCAAACATGAAGGTAAGCTTTTAGAAATAGTAGTGCACTTATAGCTATGTTGTCACTTGTGTTGGAAATGGTAAATAGGTGAGTGCTAAGATAGAATCAGAAAGTAGCTTTTCAATGACCTGTTTTGATATCAGACTGTCCTATTGGATAAGTCTCCCCAAATGAGGTGGGGGAGCTGGGGAGGGGGAGTGGAAGAGCAGATTTTACAAATGGTGATGGTGTTAAGTTGTCCTAAAAGGAGGACAAAACATAAGCAGCTAATAGTGTCGCTTGTGCTGAATTGTAAGCAGTTGTGAAGTCATGGAGGAGAGAATTCAACTCCAAACTCACCAAGAGCAAATGTATGGGGTGTAAAGGCACCACATTGCCTTTGAAAAGGCAAATGGGATATCCCTAATGAAAGATAAACAAAGTATGGAGATACTATTTTAGATCAGTGAAGAATCAAGAAAAGCCTGAACTAAGCATGTACGTCAAACTAGGGAGTAATTGATCTCATACAGGAGAAAAATCACAGGAGGGTTTAGAATAATGAAAAGATGAAAAGCACGCTGCTAGAATGCTACCTGCGATTGGGAGATACATAGATTCTCTCAAGTCTACTCAATTATATTCCCATTTGGGGGAAAATGCTGCAAGAACTTTTTTTGTGTCTGTCTCTGAAGCATAAAGCAGCTAGAACATTAATCTGTTACAAACTACGAAACCTTGAAAGAATATTAGTGAAAAGCATTTGAGGAATTGATGAAAGGAGTCAATTATAAGGTCCAAGTCAGGAGGAATGCTATCTCAATCCATATGCACCATACTTTTATGGGTACAGATAAAAGATTACAGAAAGTAAGGTCTTGCAGAACCGGAAAAGATGTAAAAATGAGTATTGACAAAGAAAATGTACATCAGAGGCTCTTCTTTCATGCAGGATGGCAATAAGGGAAGCCATCTGTGAAAGCAGATCTTAACACAGCTATGGTAGAAAATTCATGCTTCATGCTATGCTACCAGCAGTCAATGTTGAGCTACCACTGGCTGTGACTGTCCTGGCTGGGATCAGTTAGGATATCTGTAAGGTGCCACAGTTATGCTACTTACTGCTGACGTAGTAAGTAAGAAGAAACTAAAACACAAAAAAGTTCTTAAGTAAGGCTTCAGTACTTTTAACTTCACAAGAAAAAGAAATCCTGAAAAAAACTTTATTTCTAGTATTTCCTGCCTATACTGATGTACACTTGAGTGTCATATTGCTTTTAGGTTATTGATAAATCTATGAAATGAAGTATTCTAATTACTCTAATAAGAACATGCAAACATCTGAGTTTGGTCCAGCACTGCTATGAAATGTCATATTCTTAAATTTCTTCTATAAGGCAAGAAAGAAATTGGTGCTTTTTTTCTGAAATCTGAAATATTCCTCTGGCGTTATTTTTGCTGCAATACACTCTGCTCTTTTCTGAATTCCCCAAACTGAAGAATAGTGCTCGCTCGCTTCTTCTCAGTTGTTTGGACATTGTCTTTTGTAGGGGGCTGCCAAGCCTTGCAGATTTTTGACAATGTGGAGAGTGTATTGTAAGGTCTGTAACCATTACCTGGCTTGCTGTGAAAATTTAGAGAAGTGAAACATTAGCATTTTTTGTGCCATGTTAACTCTGCTTTTCACAAAGGAAGTTCTCTCTCTTTCTCTCTCATCCATACTGATTTGATGTGGTTTTTATGTTGCAGTCTGTGCAAAGTATAAAATTTGCCACCTATTCATCTCAGTCTCTCTGCCACGCTTCTCACCCGCTTTTAACTTCCCCTTAGGAAGTCACTTTCAATCCCCCTTGCAAGGTTCCAATTTTAATAATCCCAGTCCATCCAGAACTGTTTCCCCAAAGAAATATTTCACTGCACACATCAGTTAGTGTGTTGATATTTCTTGTTAGTATGCAGCTTCAAGTTAGCACCTCTAGATAACCTTGATAAATTAAAAATCGGCTTATCAATATTCAATCAACCTAGCTCATTTATCCAAATGTCTGACTTCCTTTCTGTCAGAGCTGAGCTAAAAAGGCACTGCAAAAGTAAATGAAATTAAAATTGTATATTTTCCTTTTAAACATAAATCAGTCCTGCTGCTAATGTCACCTTAAACACCATAGTTTAGCAACAGTGAAATAATATACAGTGGCAGATATAATATCACAAAATGTTAGTTTTCATTAGGCAGTTATTCTCTGAGTACAGTAAACATCTAATCAACACTTTATTGGGAAAATTTTGGAAAGGTGGGTTTTCTCTGCCCAGTTCTTGCTGTATTACTGTTCAGTCTTGCTGATTCTTCGATGTCATTTTTTCAATTTATAGAGTTTTACATCTTCCAAAGGCCTGGGGGGCAGGTAGGGTGAGCGCCTCCTGATCTCATCTTCTTTTAGCATACCAACAGCTGTATAATTTTCCAAATCAGATCTCCCTTCCTCTTGTGCTTCATTGCCTTTGCAGCTTAGGAATCCTCAAATGTCCCTTTGTGTTTGCACAACAATTGTTATGCAGTAGTTTTCTGTAACTGTCCAGCTCAGTTAATCGACTGTTTTGGATGAATCTTTGTGTCTGTTGCCCATCGTCTTAGTTTTGCAGATTACAGTATCTGTTATTCAAGGGAAATGACAGTGTTGTTTTAACGTTATAACAAAAAATCTAACAGCGCATCATGTGAAAGGACAGGCTTAGAGAAATTCACCACGCCAAGGTTTTCAAAAGTCATGGTGATTTTGGTGGCCTGTACTGCGATGCCATAAATAGATCTGATAGTCAGTAGGCAGATGGGCAGCAGCATTGTCGCTGAAGAGGCTTCTCATCTCTCTCTGCTTGAGAATGGCTTTCTTTGACATTCTGGGTATTACGCAGGGACCCTGAAGCTCCAGGATGTTCTGTGATGTGTTCCTAAAAATTTTCACGTGCTCATTTCTCAATGGCTTTCTGTTGATGAAAACTGTCTGCACTGTCACTCAACAGAAGGCAAAGAGAGGCCAATCTTTTATCACAATAAATAGACCTCACAAATTTCTATATAGCATGAACCCTGAAGGCCCTAACTCATAAAATCAAAGTTTTCTGGGAGTTCATTACCTAGGTTCATTTTCTATAGTAACAGCTGTCCTGGAAACAGAGGACTTCAGCAATTCCCCGATTTACTTCTATTTTCAGTGATCTCTAATTTTGTGGTGAAAATGAATTCCATATGAAGCTCCAAAATTATTGGGGTTTTTGTTTTTTGTTATCCCTGTTGCCAACTCAGAAATGCACATTGCTGAGCCCTGCTTATTCTACTAAAGTTAATCTACATAGGTTTTTGCATTAAGACAGTTAAAAGTATTTCAGCCCTGCCAAATTAAAAAACCTAAGGCCAAGCAATTTCCCTTTGAATTAATTTAAGCAAAACTTTTAAACAACATCTTGTGGGTTTAAAACCTTAAATTTAAAAGTAAAAATATTGCTGTAACAGGGAAAATAAAAAAAAAAAATTAAAAACTACATAAAATATTTTTATATGTTTGCTTTACAAGGAATTTTATTCTCCAAATTTTACATCTCTGTGAAAAAAATGAATTATTTGCACAGTTCTAATGGCCTAATTAACTGGTAAACTGATTCAAGTACGTTTTGTATCCCTAGACTGCTTCCATGACACTCTCCTTATCTGAACTTGACATAGTCTTATAACAGAAGCCAAATAAAACATGGAAGACAGAGTCGATGAAAAGTAATTTTTAGGAAAGTCCCTCCCAAGATTTGAAATTTTTCCTGGAAAATATGCAAAACAATCAACATTTTAGTCTTGAAAGCATCCTAGTAATTTAAAAAGGTGTACCTAGGAAATTAGTTTCTCAATTTTGCAGTTGCCCAAGGATATGAATATTAGAAAATTTTAAGGCTATTTTCTTAACTTCATTCTTACATTAGAACTTGCAAATTGGTGCTTAGTAACTCCTCAGGGAGTCTTTATACCCACCTCCCTGCCCCCGGCCCCCAACCCGCAATTTGAGTTTGATTAATGCCCTAGGTCACTCATTGATTCTTCAGCTATTCTTGTCTTCCCCCACCCCCCACCCTGCCCCAAGGGCAGTTATTTTAAAATTAAATAAGTATAAGATGGGTTTAATTAAATCCTGTCAAGATTCAAAGGTTTTTTTTCTCTTTAAAAGCTCAGTACAATTGTTGCTAATTTTAAAGGAACCAAAGAAAATGCTTCAGATGCTGTATATGTACCATAGAGAAAAAATACAAGGGGAACTGCAGGCAAGGTACTGCTGTTTGAACTTTTTTATCTTAGCCAGTTGTTGCGCTTTTATATTAGATAAATATTTGTGTGTTTCCTAGTGGGATTGGCAGTGCATTTTTAAAAAGTGAACAATTACAAAGTATATACAATATCAAAGATGTCATTTGATATCATCAAAATTTTGCTCTACTAGTTTCACTATAATCTAGGTAGAAGTATAACAGGAATGACCTTATTATATGGTTTTGCGTCAATAACTTCTTTGTAGCGTGGTCCAACCACACATTTATCCTGGATTAAAGCTGCCAATTTGAATTCTATAAAACAATGGTCTGTTTTATTATCGAAAAAATGCAGAGAAGCAACGCTGTCCTACTGCTGATGTTATTGTTCAGAAAACAGATTTCTAGAAGCAGGAAGAAAAAATGTGCCCGTTTCAGAGTTGGTTATCTGTGTGTTTAGGATGTCTGGTGCTTCTTTAAATCAGTAGCTCTACAAAGTAGGTTTTGTACTGTTAATCTGTACCTGTTCAGTATATCAGACTGCTCTGTTATGTTGTTCCTGCAGCGTAGGCAAGCGTCCTTGGGGATGTATGGCTGGAAAATGCTCCATGTCCTCTGCTTGTTAGCACATTTCCTTCCACTGCAAGAATCAGTTTTTCTGTAAGGTTTGGAATTATGGAGTAGGATGGAGTAAATGAAAGCACCTGAAACGAATAGCAGGCGAGGACAGGGTGCATCCTGGGACACTGGCCAGAGGATGGAAAGCAAAGACTGTTCTAACGGTATAAAAGACTTCTGTGTTTGAATAATAGCAGAGAGGAAAGAAAACACAATTACCAGTAACAGAAGCTTGAAGCATCCAGACTGGAACACAATTCAGTGGGTAGGAAACTTTGGTAACCACAGTAACAGCAGGTGGCTTCAGCCTTAGAGTTATTCATTCTTGCAGCAGGAATTTAATAGAGCAGTGGTGGAATTTGTGCTTGTCCCTTGGAAAAGATAAAACAGACCCTAAGGATGATAATGTGGAGGAGAAAGCTCTTTCTCAGTTTGAATTTTAATAGAAAACCTGAAGTTTCCACACAGCTTACTGTCTTGTATGTAACTAGTTGAAAGTCTGTCCAAGGAAGAACTAAGACAAGAACATCTTTGCTTTCATTTTGCAGTTTCATGTTAGCTTAGTTCTGTGAAATGCAGATTTTTAGGATACTATACTGGAAGCTGTGATTACTTGGCTATTTGTATGCTATGTATTTCCTTTTAAACAACACTTAAATTTCATAGTAATTCAAATTTTGAACCTAACCTTAAAATCTGCAGTTACTAACTACTCTTGCTATTTAAACAGTATTAACAACAGATCTGAGTAAATCTCTGCCTGTATTGCTTTGACTTGTGCAATACCTGTGATGTACGTTATGGTTTTAAATTGGGTCTAAGAATCAAATTTTGTGGTTGGTTGAGAGCTAGGCATCTAAAGCTAAGAGGAGAATATTTTCTAACAAAACTCATGGTAGTAACACACAGGGAGGGCTATCTGATGTCCCTATAACACACTACCTTCTCACCTAACAGATTATCACCTTCTTCCTAGGAGTCACCGACGGTCTGGCCAAAACCCATGTGCCCTAGCTTTACTGATCTGTTTCTTCTTTGAACATCCTTTAGCAGAAGGCCCTAAGCACTTCGCAAATAATGAATGCTATTGTTTAAGGAATGGCGTTCTGAGGTATGGAGTAGTGATGCAGCCTGTCAAATCAAAGAGGCTGTCAGGGGCAAAATCCACGATGTCTTGTCTCCTCTTTCACACAGAAAACACTAAGAATTCCTTTGGGCAATGTCAGAGTGGGGGAGGGAGAGAAAAAGTATGAAAAATAAAACTAATTTTTAGTTTTGTTACTTCAGATTTTAATAAAACTAATAAAACCGATATAGTATTTTTTCTCATATGCAAAATGAAGATCAGTTACCTCTAAATATTGAAACCTTAAATCTGAATTCAAAACAGTTTGTTTAATTTTAAAAACCAGCTGGTCAGCTTATTTCCCATAAAATATAAAATTGCAGAGTACTGGGTTTGTCTCTAACGGAAAGAAGGAACCAGATCTTTTGATGGGAGGTGGAAAACCAGTATGCTTAGTGTCTTTCATAAGATCATGTGTGCTGTAAGGTTAACATAAATATTAAAATATAGGGCATCTGTAGCCATATGGGAGGGGGTAACATGGTGGCTGGACAGACTTTTTTTTTTCCAAAACTGAATTTCACGGGAAGACTACACTGGTGCATAAGTGTGTGGGAGATGCTGGTGGGAGATGCATGTCAGCCTAACCTCAGGCAAGGAAAAACAAGCCAGGCTTTGATAGGAAGATGAATCATGTTGTTTTGTGAATTTCTTTAAATGTCCCACTAAACCTCACAGGGAGCAATTTTGCCCAGATGTGAGCCCTAAACCATTTACTTTCAAACGCCCTTTCCATTAGATAATGCTGATCAAAGAATTGAACTCACTTAATGGATGCAAATTAAGCTTTTTCTTAATCTCTGATTGTTAATGACTTTGTTCTATATTGACTACCATACACATTTGCAGGATGAATATTTATTGCTGTTGGAGAAGAGGTTTCAATTTCTCCAATAGCTGGCTTGCTTGATAAGGCCATGTTAAGATATATATTCCATAGTGGACTTCCACAGGTTTTTCAGAACCTCTTTCAAGCCTTCAAAGATGCTGAGCAAATTGTAAGTTGGGAGCATTCTTGGTTTATTGCGAGACCCAAACATGTCTGTACCAGAGAAATAACTGGAGTGTTTGGATATTATTAGTAATACAGACTCAGAAAAAAGTATTTAAGAATTTGCAATCTCCTTCTGCTGTAATTAATGTGTAATTGTTTTAAGTATTTCTTAAAATATTCTCTTATTCTGTCTATAAATTTTCTTCCATAAACCAGAGCTCCTTCAATACAAGTGATGATAATAGTGCCCTATTTTTCATCTTAACCAGTTACAGGTGTAATATATGAATTGTCACATGTTCTTTGTATAATTGCCATTTCATATAGCCATTGCTATACTTCATATTTAGATGAAGTAAAATTGCTTTTATTTTTTCTTTTTGTGATCTGACCTCGTTGGAGAAGCAGAGAAAGAGCAAAATCATTTACTTCATTTTAGCAGCTAATAAAAATTCTAGGCTTTATTTCAGCAAGGGTAAAACTTAAGAAAAAATTTCAGTGTAGCTTCTGAAGAAAATGGCTTGCACTGAAGAGGTAATAATTTCTACTGTACGTTCAATTTCCTCTGGCATTTATGGAAGCTGATAATTCTTAGCATTAATATCCAAAAAGGGAATTACTAACACAAGGGTAAAACACATCTTGTATCCCTTCTCATGGATGTATATAAACTCATCATCAGGTGGGTAGGTATATTTCCTTTACCTTGACAGGCATGTTATGTATGTAAATTACATCCTGGTTTACTTCTATTTATAAGTTGCCAAACATTTGGTCATCTTTGTGCTTTGTGATGGGTCTTTGACTTTTCGACTTACAAGAAGCAAAATGCCTGACATTTTGGTAGATGGCCACATCTGCAAAGGATAGTAATTAATGATGTTTCCTTGCCTTCTGCAAGGAAAGCCTAATTTACAGTTGCACTAAGACTCTAACCCTCACTGGAGAAAGTACTATCTAGTGGGATAATTGGCATGGATTTCTTTCTGTAGGGAATACTGAAAAACCAAAACAAGGTAAAGTTTTAAATTTTTTTCTAGTGTAACTAAATTCATACCTAAATGGACACGTTTCTGCTGAAACGTATGCAACTAAGAATACTCTATATGCTGGGCTTCACTATTGAAACTTAATTAGACTACAATATTAGCTTGAATGTCAAGCCTGATCATGAGGATGCCTACTAATGAATATGAAGTCAAGCACAACTTTGGAATAAACTAAGAAAAAGGTAAGTTTTGTTTTAACACGTTTGTTCTCATAAGTTTTTTCTTTTTATGATCATGAAGATATTCACGCATGAAAAAAAAAAAAATTCTGGCTAATGATCCAAAATGCAGTCTCAGGCACATGTGGGAAAGCACTAAGACTGCTGGGTCACCTCCAAAGTGGGACGGCAGCGGTCCTCCTGGCCTTCTCCTCCATTTCAGATCTCACGCTGTGTCTCTCCTTGCAAAGCACTGCTCTCCCCCAGCAGAGGCCTGCCCAGCAGAAGTGTGTTTCTTTGGGCAGTTTGGCAGGGGATCTGTGCAGACCTGCCGGCTGGGCTGGGTGCTGATGTGCTGAGGTTGGAGACCCCCACTGTGTATCTCGGGTCCCCTGAGCTCCCTGGGGCATCCTCCAGTTGGCCTCTGTGTGTAGAGTGCCAGTAAGCCCTCAACAATTTAAACTTTTTAAATACTCATAGGTAAATAATGAAAATCCTCTTTAGACCATTAAAATGCTCAGCTATTAGCTAAGCAGCTGATGGTGGCCAGCCAGTGCTGGCAAAGGTTACTGGTCACTTTTATTTTAAAATGAGAAATCTAGTAACTGAGACTTCTTGCTAGGATGAGAAAAACATTTCTGTGCCTTAATGTTGTATCGTACATATTTTTCCACTTTAACAATAAGGGTAGCCAAAAAGCATGAAAAAAATCTATAATTAGTTCCAGCTATATAAGTATAAATCCATATGCTAGTTAGCCTTTAGAAAAAGAGCCATTTGTGTTAAATTCATTAAGACTTTCCCATTCAAACCTGTGCATCCATGAATTAGTTTGACAGAGAAAAACTGCTGGAGCGTTTGCTTGGATTTGGCTTGGTGTGCTCCCAGCCTTTGTCTCCACTGCAAGTGATGCTGCCAGTTATTTCACCCAGCCTAGCCACAGTCTTGGAGCCCAGAGTGATTTGATTAACAGATGATCAACTATGCTAACTTGAACTGTGGCTTGTGGTTGAAGTCCCACTGCATTATTACTTTGATTCTCAGCAGAGTTTGAATATTATGCCACAGGTCCTATTAGACTGGCTAGTTCAGATTTGAAACATTTCTTAAAATTAAGTTAGAGATATCGGTGATTGGATGGGAGTTAATTTATAGAAAACATATACACATATAGCTTTTGCTAATACTGCAATGAAAGAAGGGTAAATAAAGATATGAGTAAGTCACTCAAATGTAAGCAGCTCATCAGAAATGTTCACAAAATGAGGCTGAAGTGTTTTCATTGTGAGGTGTCTGAGTAATGTTGAAACAAGCTGCTGCTTTTTTTTTTTTTTTCCTGTTTACACTAGAAAAATCTCCCCAAAAATCTACAAGTGTTTTTCCTCTTAAGGCACAGACATAGAAAGGAGAGGTGAGGGTGATGGAGAATGCTAAAATATGAAGAGAAGTTATAATTATAGCAGCCCCTATTCTGTTGAAGCAGAGTTCTCTGTATTATCATGAATTTCTAAGTTCTCTTCAGAAGCTGCAATATTGAACCTTATTTATTGTTAGCTTTGTTTTGAAGCAGTTTAGACCATGACTTAAATTATTTGATTAACCGAGTTACCTGTATGTTGAGTCCTCCACAGTTCAGGTAGGGAACTGCCTACTATATTTATCCACTTGTCTTCAGGAGATATTCAGTTCTTCTGCCTTTTTTTTTTTTTTTTTTTAAAGGTAAGTGTGCAAAGAGTTAAAAAAAAGGTTATAACATTGAAGGAATACTTATAATTGTGTTTTAGCAGTAGTTTCTGTCAATTTCGTGACTAATACTCTGTGCATCTTTCCCATGGTTAATTTTTCTTAGCATTGGCTAGTACACATTATTCTGCATTCTTTCCTCTAAAATTGAAATAAATTGAGTGAGAGCTTATGATTACTCCCCTGTTCATTATCACCCAGGCTCAGCTTGATTGAGTCACAAGAGATGGGGAGGGTAGGCTGGAAAATGAGAAATACACAAAAAAAGAGATGATGGTATTGCCATAAATACCTTAAAAATGCTTGTTGGAACACACAGAAATGAATTATGTTACAAAGAATATTGTGTTTCCCAACCCATGGATACTGCAATTAAGCTCCTACTTTGCTTCCAAATCTATTTATAGTTCCTAGATTATGTGAAGTCCTTATGAAATTGTTTAGTACCCATGGTTACCAAACACATTTCAGAAACTAACACAATTCTAGCACTGTGATACATCAGCAATTTTTTTACTTTTCCTAGAAGCAGTTTTCTGGTACAAATCCTCACAGGTATAGGTAATAAAATCCAAAAATATATCCTGTGTTTGCAATAAGCTGTATTTAACATTACTGTTTCTGCATGGCTTTACCATCAGCATGATATTGTGGCACTTTGGAAACATAAATAGTCTTGGCCGGCATTGTATTCCATCGAAAATTGTCAGTCTTTAGGGCATACTATTTCTAAATAGATGAGAAAGAGCTGAAAAGCCTTCATGCCTAAATCTAAAATGGAAGTTGCACCTAAGCCACATAAAACTCCCTTTTTATTGTCCTTTTCTATTGAAAATGTAAGCAGAAAGCAGCAACTGTTGCAGCTATAATAGTTGTAACATTAGTGGTCCTGTGATATTTTCCTATTGTGGTAGGATTTACAGTTTTTCAATGTTTTGTTCTTTTCATCTGATGGTTCAGGAAATGTGTGAAATTGAGGTAGTGATGCTGTGTCTTACGGATTCTCTGTGATAGAAAGATAGGAGTATTCACCAAAGACTTTTACAGCTGTGAATGATTCCCTGTGAAGGAAAGAAAACTGACATAATTGGCGTAATACAGTGAAATTAAAGCTATTATTTTTTGAGCCTGTTGTTTCTTTTTTCTCCTTTTTAATGCATTAAACCATTCTTTGTTTCTTCATTCATCCCTCTCCTCTTTTGACACCTCTGATATGCATCTCACACACATAAAAAAACCCTGTGAGTTATAACAAAAAAAAAAAATTTACAAACTGTTAGTTTTATCTACTCCTTTCCTGTTGTCCTCTAACAATCCCTTGATACGCGCTATGTATATATCTAATTAAATCAAATAGCGGAAGCCAACATGACACCGATATGTACGAGTAATTAGCAGATATGCCCTGATTGCCGTCAGAAGTGGGTAATGTTTCGGCACTAATGGGCCATTACAATGAGTGGGCATTATAGTCTCAGCACTTCTTTTGTGTAATAATGTTGTCCTGTGCATTTTCTGCTTTTCTTGCTGACAAGAGCTTGAAGTAAAATCTCAGCTAAACCAGGTAATCCACCTGATCCCAATCTGCTCACTAAGGAAAAACAGTTGGGAAAAGGAAGTATTTGGAGTAATGCTAATATTTCAGAAGTATGTTTAAATCATGTAGGGCTTGTATAGTTTTCCACTCTAATCGTGCTACTTGTTTTTAAACAAAAGCTTACGGGAATCCATTCAATTCACAGGAGAGCTACAAAACTGTAATGCGTATATTCATTCCTGTGAACTGGTTATTATATTATTGCAATTCATCTCGCGCTTCAGACATGTGTGTTACATGGTAAACACAATTGGAAACATATCTGAAGTGCCTATTGCTCAAAATAGATTTCTGGAAGAGGGGAAAAAAGTAAATGGTTTGTGTGGGGCTTTATTTGTAGAACATAAATTCTTGTTTCATTTTCTCATTCTCTCCTGAGCAGTACACAGGGACGGGTAGGTGCCGTGTTATTATTTATCAATGGGTAAAAAACAACTTTCTGCTCACTTCTGTCAGCATTTATGCTGTCATTAGGGACCGGGAGACTGAGGTAAGCCGAGAGAGGTTGATGGCCTGCCAGGAGGCAGTAGCTGCTCCTGCCCCCGGCTTGGCTGCTGGCACAGCCCCCCGCCACATGCTGAGCCTCACCACCAGCAGCTTCTCCTCTGCCTCGCAGCGTGGGGCTGGACCCACGCGAGTTGTTTTGCAAGGGCTGTGCAGAGCGGCTTCCCATCGGGAACGATTAAACAAGCACCCACTACGTGTGCGTAAGGTTGTTTAGGAAGGGAGAGACTATTTGAGCATATGCTGCAAAGCACGTTATACCTGGAAAAAAGAGAATTTTCCCTTCTCTTTTTAGCCTGGCTATGAAGCTTAACAAACTTGGCATAGCTAGAGCATGGAAAGTCTGTCTGTGGGAGGAACGTATCAGATGTCTTGAGATATGAGATGCCAACAGCTATAAGCCTCACTCCTCATTTTATACCTGCCCTGGGAACAGCACGTGAAAGCGGACCAAAGCTGTTAACGTAAGACAGTGTGAAATGCCTAAGCAGAGAGTGGGCAGCTGTTCAGAAAGTGAAATGCAGTGAAAATGAGTATGTCCAAATGACTATGCGATTGCACTGCATTCCTTGCGCAGCCATGGAGGAGCTCTAATGTGGGAAACGGGGGGCCATGTTTGACGAATGATCGCCCGCTAAGCCTGTCGAAGAGGCGGCGGCAGCAGCGAGGGGTGCTGGGCGCTGGCTGAGGCAGGAAGGACCGGCTCCCTCCCCTGCTTCCCCAGCTGCAATTGTCTGATGCCTTCAGCCCATGCCAGCGCTGCTGGGCGCCCGAATCGCTGCTAACTCTGCCCCTGAGCCAGCCCAGCATGCTAGCACAGTCTGTGACAGCTGGCATGCTGTGTAGGAACCTGCTCTTTGCTACCTCCTAGCTAAGGCTTGTTTCTTCATGAACTCTACATTACCCCAAACTGGAAGGTGGTTGTGCAACTGCTTAGGATATGTAAATCCAGGACCATACTGAGGTGATAAGGGTATTTGTGATCCGAGCCTCGGTATTCGGTTGACAATCTGATCTCGGCATCTGTTGTGTGAAACAATTGGGGCGTCTTGGCTTTGTGTCTAGTGTTAGGCTGAGCAGGAAGATGAACACGCTGTGCAGGTTAAGGTTAAGCCAAGAACAACGTTTCCATGAACATCACTGGAAGTAAGTTTGTCCGCAGCATGATCTTGCAAATGTGATGTGTCTCCCCATAAATCGTTTTCTCTCTTTCTTCCAGATACTCATAAGTCCTGTGTGGTTTTGTTTCTTTGTGATCTATGTGGAAAAATATCTGTCATCACACTGATCGCAGTCTCTGGATGCTGTTCTTATTTAATGTCACTGTGATCTGGGCCCTGTGAGATCGCTCCCACTATGGACTTAGATGACCGAACTCTTTTTAACATACATTATTTGCTCTGTCTATCTGGAATGTGGCATGAGTAATTTTAACTACATTGAATGTGAATAAAGCTATACTTAAAATCACAGAGCAGCAGAAGAAACAGCAGGAAAAACAGATATTAGAGAAAAGAGATAATTGACTGGAAGAAAAGTGAATGATGCCCACTTCGAATATGAGATTTTGGATTTATAATGATTAATGGCTTAAAATCCATGTGGTTTTGGTGTAACTTGCAAGTGAAAAAAATAGCAATTGATATTAAAGACCTGTCAGTGGACTTGGTTTAAGTTGTGCTATGAATAACAGCAGGAGCATCTCTGTTTATGTGCAGAAGTGATCACAGAAATTTTTTTTATAACTGTAAATTTTAATTGTAAGAATTTTTTTTTAGTATGTCACTTGCTCTTCTGTGAAGTGTTGCTGTCCATGTCCATGAAGGCCAGTCCACTTTCAAATAACTGAGAAAATTTACCAAAATTTTGAAACTGAACATATTGGAGTCTCAGTTAACTTCTTTTCGCCCTGTCGCAAGCAGTGAGATAATGGGCATAGATATCTGTGATTTGAACGTTTTAGCTTCAGATTTCAGTGTTTTATGAAAGGAAGAATATATCCCTTTTTGTGACCCTCACAGTTCTTAAAGTCATTCTTGTGACACTTGTGCTCAGATGCAATTTCTACAGTGAGGTTTTGTGAATTACTTGCAAATCTACCTAAAGCCCTTGAATATTTTTTTTTTTAATTTTCTGTAGTGATTATTCTCCCTCCCTCTCTCTTTCTCTCTCTCTCTTCCCCACCTTCCCACCCCCTCCTCCAAAGCTAAGTTCATTTTAAAGTCAAGTTTTCCCAGCTATGTGTTGGGGAGGATGAATCCTAAAATGCTAACTAGTTTAAACCTGCTCTCTACATTTTCACTGGCCTCACTGCAAAGTCCATATACAACAAAGGAGACTCTGCATCAACTGTAACACAATTCAGGATGAGTAAGCATATTGTACTTTTTGGCAAAATGCTGTTTCTCCCTCCTCCTTTTTTCTCATTCTTCAGTCTGTTTTTTTTTTTTTTTAATAGTTTTTTAAAAGTCTGAATGCTCTTTGCTTCACTTTTTTCCTAATTTTATTTTCTCCTGAGTGGGATTTGATCCCAGTAGAACTGGGGTTCAAGCTGATCTTTTAGAAGCAGAATTTGACTGGGTTATGCATTAACTACAATAAGTACATTAATCTCTTATTAAATTTTCCCATATTTAAAGTGAAAATCTTAATTTCACTTTAGAAGATGTTACTAATGCTTCTGTAACTTCATTGTTTAATAAGAAAAAATGAAGAAAGAGATTTAGAAACTTGCTTTTTAATTGTATAGACCTAAGCAGTTTCATACTGTAAATCATACTGCATAATACTACAGTTTCACACTATTAATCTGTAAATCATAAATTATGAATGTAGCCTGTAGCTGTATGACTGTGTGCAGTGTTCACGTTTTTCTAAGTTTTTCCTGTAATTATTTAAGTCTTCTTTTAGGGCTTCTTATATTGGTTTTACAGATTGTGTTGGCAATGATTTCGTAAAAGGCGTTCTTCTTTCCGGTTTGAAACAACGTGGTGCCACAGTTCAGTGCTCAAAAGCAGAGCTGTACAAGTGGGCTGTGCTAACAGAAGGTGTATACGGTGGTCTGTGGATGATGATAATGGCTTGATCCACTGTCCTTGCAGGATTTGCTAAGGTATTTCATTTTTGCCTTTTACAGGTTTTTCAGTTAAAGGATTACGTATGCCGTTCCACTGAAAGTGTTAAGTGTTGATCAAGTCAATGAAGTCTTGCAGCCTCTAAGTGTGGCAGAGAATGATGTTGGATACCATCAGCAAAGAATGTGAGCTCTTCCCAAAAGAGAAGTAATTTGCTTTCCAGCCATGAAAATGCAAGGTTGGTAGTAGAAGAGGGGAACTATGAGAAAGCACCATGAATGCAAGTGTATTGCGACAAAACCTGAGCAAACAAACGGGATTTTATTTCATTTCCAATGGCACTGTTCATTTCTCTTCATCTGACAGAATATACTTGGGACACATCTTTTTAGTTCTAGTACTATTTTTTAACCACTTTTAATTAATATTAGATTGGATCACCACTGATGTAAATAAATCTCCAAGCTCGCTGTCCCAGTGAATACAGTGAAGATGCCAAAATTCTCATGGGCTAGAATTAATACTGGGGGGAGTTGTGCAAATTAATGGTAATGGATTAGGACTAATAATAATTAAACAGTAAGGAATTTTCCTGTTTCATTATGTGTGTATTTTATGAAATCACTAGGTGAAATTAAGCTTGCTTTGAAATTGGTAGGAAGTTTGCTTTTGACTTTAATGGCAGTGGATTTCACCCATTACATTCTATGGCTTTTGAAATCAAAAGGGAAAACAAAGAGCACAAACTTGTTCTTATTTTTTTATTAGAACTGTCCCTCAGAAATTGCTGACCAGCATTATATTCCTGCGTGTATCTCTTGGAAGGATGGTGGATGTATCTGCAGGTGCACTGCAGGTTTGCGCATCAGTTTTTAGTGTGAATAGTGGTTTCATTTTCCTTTTCTCTGGGGCCTCAACATGCCGTTTATTAGACAAGCATGATCCTTATCGCCTCTTGGCAGAAGACATCATATTTCTATCACTCATCTAAGACTCTAACTGTAACAACCTCCAGCATACTCCTGAGACAGTGTCCTCTATTTACAGTTTTTAAAAGAGCTGACTTGAATCCTTTTTTAATTTATTGTTGTATTGTCAGCAGGTTAATTATCCCCTTCTCATTGTTGTCCATGCCACTGCAGTCATTTATCTTAAACAGTTGAGGTCATTCTGCTATTTACATAAAGCTTCTGAAGAAACCATGTTGCAGTATAAGCAGGGTTTCAGAAGCATTTAATCCTTCCTTTTGCAGTAGTTTCATCTATCTTTTTGATTTTATAATTCATGTCATCACTTTTGCAAGAGGTTAGTTGCTATTCTAGCAGAGTGTTTTATTGCACTGTCTTGTCATCGTAAGTCTTCATGCTGTCAGATGCTAATCTTCCTGTCCTGAAAGCTTCCCACCATTTGAGATATATTAACTGCATGTTTTATGTCCCAGTTATCTTTACGTTAACCATACTCTATGTATTGTTAAAGATCTGGACAGAGGTTTCTCTGGCATCTCTTGAGCCTGCAGGAAAAAATACGCCAAAGGGGAAAGTATTTCAGTGAGAAGTATTTCATGTTTCTTCTTAAATCAAATTTTTGGGAATTTGTCATTAGCTGTCTCAGCACATGCAAAACTTCTTCCTAACAGGAAGTGTCCCTAAAGAAGGCTTCCTTGCTTTGTTGCAGCCTCAACTCTTGTTCAATGCTGGCTGTGTCTTCTCTATTACACTGCCAAAATGTTTGATAGCAGAAAGGCTTTTATTTCAATGTTTTATCTATTTTCGGTATAAAGCATTCTTTAAGTGGCACCATCTAGCCATCACAGGAAGCAGGTGTTTCCTCTGTTGTTATCCATGCGAGGTAATATAATATCAAGTGCACTCAGAATTACCTAGGATAGAAACACAGACAGATGTTAGGGGAGAGTTTGCCTGTCAGACACAGGATGCACACCTGGTTGGTGATGGTGTCATAGCTCCAGTCTCAGAAGACTGAGCAGTCACTCTCCTGAACTGAGACAGACCATTACAGCACCTTTTATAAGACCAGCCTTTTTGGATCCTAGACTTCAGTTGTTTATTTCTGTCCCTCTAATTTCCTGGCGAGTGATGATGAAGGTGCAAACCTTACATTTGTTTCTTAGTCAAGAGATGCCCTCCTACATAAATACAATTATATTGGGAAATTTCAGTATATACGCAATCAATATAAATCTAATTTTAACTTACTGTGTTTTTTTTAATTTGGCATGCCACGTGGTCTTACAAGTGCCGGGGCTGTTTCTTAAGCAAAGACTGAAAGGAATTTAATCTCATTTTAAGTTGTAGCTCCACACAATTTAAAAGTCTATAGCAGTTCCTCATATTCCTCTCCCCAGCCAGGGTTTAATCAGTATTCCATTCTAAAATGAAATTGAAAATAATTCTGACATATGATTTTGGATACAGTTTATTAAGGATGTTTGTATGTGCATGTGTGTGTGTGTATATGTATGTGTGTCCTGGTTTCAGCTGGGATAGAGTTAACTGTCTTCCTAGTAGCTGGTCCAGTGCTATGTTTTGAGTTCAGTATGAGAAGAATGCTGATAACACTGATGTTTTCAGTTGTTGCTAAGTACTGTTTAGACTAAAGTCAAGGATTTTTCAGCTTCTCATGCCCAGCCAGAGAGAAAGCTGGAAGGGCACAAGAAGTTGGGAGAGGACACAGCCAGGGCAGCTGACCCAAAGTGGCCAATGAGGTATTCCATACTATGTGATGTCACATCTAGTATAGAAATTGGGAGGAGTGGGGGGCAGGGGGATAGCCGCTCGGGGACTAACTGGGCGTCGATCGGCAGGTGGTGAGCAATTGCACTGTGCATCATTTGTATATTCCAATCCTTTTATTACTGCTGTCATTCTACTAGCATTATCATTATTAGTTTCTTCTTTTCTGTTCTGTTAAACTGTTCTTATCTCAACCCATGAGTTTTACTTCTTTTCCCAATTTCCTCCCCCATCCCACTGGGTGGTGGCGGGGAGTGAGTGAGTGGCTGCGTGGTGCTTAGTTGCTGGCTGGGGTTAAACCACAACAATGTGTACATATATTTTATATATATGTATAAAATAATGCTTGGTAGAATGGTCATCTTTGGAAATAATTTTCTACCTCTTGCACAAAATTATTTTTCTTTGTATTGATCTTCTGGTTCTTGGAATTTTATTACCATAAACCTAAACACTTTACAGTTATTATTCCAAGGGCTTTTACTCTTACTCTTATACTTGACATCTAGTTTCACACAGGATTTGGATCCTTTTTCCTCCTGATTTGTTCTATAGAACAATTCTAAACCGCTGTTTTTATAAAATGGCAATTGATTCCAGAGGTAGAGAGAAATGTTGCAAATACAGAATTACATCTTCATGCCTGGCTTAGACAGTAAAAGAAACCGGATTCAAGGGGTCTATGTGTTTTCATACATGTACAAATATCTAACGAGCAAAAGCAAAGGAGAGGACTGTCCAAGTCTTTTCTTTTTGAAGCTTGTTGCAGTGAGAAGGCTCCATTTTAATTATAGTTTCTAATGAGTCCGAAAGACATAAAGCATCCCAGACACCCAGGCTGCCCGCAGGAAGCCAAGCAAGTGTCAAACTGAGGTTCCTCTTCAAGAGTTAAGGAGATTATATGCTGCTGTAGAAACCCACTGTGCAATTATTTCACTTTCAGAGTCACAGACTGCTACTGAAATCCTTCTATTTGACAGTATTTGATGAAGCATTTAACATTTTGAATCACAGTGGACTAATACAGTTCAGAATGAATCTCGAATATTTTAACTGGATGAAATGCGTCTAAGAATTTTTTGTCTCAGTATGCCATGCTTTTTTACTCTAAGAAAATCCTAGGCACTTTAAAAATACAGTATTGAAAATTCCATATGCTGCTAGAGATGCTATAGATTTTTATTTTTTTTTAAATACTTTCCTTGGTGGCTTTGGCCATTCCTTTCTCATCCTGAAGTATGTATCAGTTCTTTGAGGCAGTTGAGCAGTTCCATTGTCCTGGGCACTGAAAAGCATAAAATCACTGGCAATCACTTTGCTATTGTATTTGGAGATTAAAGGACAGGACCTAACAAATGAGGCAGACCTTGAGTCAGATGATGAGGTAGCATCAGGTAATGCAGCTAAACAGTATGTCTAGCACAGATTAGCTCCGAATGAATTCTCAGCCAGTCATCCCTTTGCCAACCTGTTTGCCAAGGTAAGGTCTTCATTTATCTTTCAGGTAGTATTGATTTTTATTTTTAATCTTCAATTATTTTTTTTATTCAGTTTTAATTAAGATTTGCGATGGTCTTGCATGCTCCCAGAAATACATAAAGAGCATACTGTGCATTAGAAAACTCTACCTGGACACTCACTTCTGTGGTTGTTCTCTTTACTCCTGTTCTGCCACCTGAATGACCTGATCCTGGCAGCACGTATTTTTATCAAGTTATCAATTTTCTAATATAAAAAGCAGCATATAGGGATTTGTGTGAAGGTCTTGAGATGACTCAACCATTGGCTTGCATCTCTGCAGCAGAAGGCTATGGTATCCATTTCCACCTCATGTCCTAGGCTCATACCCAATGCTTGGCACTGTATTGCAGTGACAGGGGGTGTTTCATTGTGGAAGATGTCATCCTGAAGATGACATGATGAACTCAGCTCTATTGTTTCTCCATCTGGGAATGAAAACCCGAAGGAATACTTCAGAAAGAGCCGGAGTTTAGCTTAGGGCCTTGCCAAACGTTCCAAAAATCATTTCCGCGGCAGTGTGTGTGAGATGTTCAGTACATGACAACCATGCTTCTGCCTGAAGAGTTTTTGCAGCATCACTGCCTACATTGTTTTCATCAGAGCGCTGCATCTGTTGTGCCATTTGTAAAACACTCAGATTTCAATTAGTAGAGCAGAAATTTTTCTTCTGTGCGAATGACAGCAGTTGTAACAAGTCAGCTTTGCTGCCGCCTCCTCTCCCTACCTCTGGAGAAGCGTATTCTTCCTGTTGCTGCAGCTGCAGGGTGAAAGGCGGTTGTAGAAGTCAGTGTGTGGCACCACTGGAGCATTTAAATGCATCTGTCAAGGGAAACGCTGTAGCTGATTGCATATTTTTCAGTGATATTGAGACAGAAATTCTTTAATTATAGTGCATGGTGGAGGTGGTCACAAGGGGCCAATCTTGACAGTTTATAAATGTCTTTAGTAAAGAAGCTTGATGTATCTAGGGAAACTAGAAGAGTTTTAGTTCATTAGGATATTCTGCTTTTAATCTGCACTTAAAAAAGAAATCTTTACCTTCCTGAAGTCTACATAGTGGATGTCATCTGTGTCTGTCCATCTAACTCCTTGTTACCCCAGCTTTTCCATACTTCTCTGTAATCTTATTACAGCTTTCTGCTCGTTTCCTTCCTCCCCTCTTCAGAGGAAGAAAGAAGAAATCTTTCAAGTCCTTCCTTCCTGTTTGCTTCTTTTCCCTTTGGTTTGAGAAACATGGAAAATGCTTGATCCTACCTATGAAAACTGTGATAGCCAAGGGCCAGTCTTCTGCCCTGTGTTTTCATGCTCTTTGACAGGGAACATCCTGATGAATCTGCACAGATCTAGTCACAGCCCATCGATGAGCTTGTTTTTCACCCAGTGATAGTAGATTTTCAACAGATTTGGGGTTAGGTATACACAAAGAAAATGCTTCTGTTTGTTCTCTTCTCTTTAGGCTGGGCCATTGATATTATACTGTACAATATTTAGTGCAGTAGGTTTTCATGCATTGATGTCAGAATTTACCTTAATCCTGAAATAATTACGTGATCATTTCAAGGTAATCTTTCTATCTATTTTCTGATAGTCTAAATGCTATTAAGACACCTTATTGCAAACTTTTTCCCTACATGGTTGTAGGACCTAAAAAAACCATCAAGCTTGCAGTTTCTTGCAAGTCGTGAAAGAACAAACCCATTTATGTTTTGATTGGTTTGGGTTTTATGGTTGGGTTTTTTTAGTTTCCTTTAGAATTCTGCTTAGGAACTATAGAAAATCAAAGCTGTAATTATATGTGAAGTCTTGCCTTGTGCATCAACATGAAATGATTGGACAATATTCAGAGTGCAATTTGGATGCTGATAGTGCTAAAAAAAAATATAAAAACCCCAAGCCACCAAAGCCCCAAACTCAAATCCATAAACCCTGCACATGAGAAAGGATTCTCTCTCTCTGTTTTAAGTAATCTAAGGTAGTGTGGCTTCTCTTCAAAAGTGATTTAAGGACTTGGTATATAAGATCTTCTCTGAGTCCAAATCTGTCTTTTCTAAGATGCAATTGAGCATGTTACCTAAAAGCAATAGGGTCCTGTATCATTGTTCCATTGGTGCTTTCTGAGACTTTTTTTATCCTTTAAGTATTCTTACTAGACTGTTTCTACTTTTAATTTATATCTAATAGGTAATAATGAACACTTGTCTGTGAATGTGCATAGGTTTTATGTGAACAGCACTAAAGTTTGCATCAATGAGTTCCTATAAACTAGTCTTTCTTGTAAGTTTTATAATATCTTTGCCTTCAGTGACTATAAAAATAATGAGCAAGAAACTATTTTTCTAGTGGTGTGACAGATTCTTCCATTTATACTTGGAAGTATATGGGCATGGACAGCTGAGAAAATACTAAGAGGAAAATGAGATATCAGGAAGCTCTCAGGTTAAAACACTAGTTGTCATCTGGCATGATGAGTAACTAGAGTTTAACCCAAAAGTGTGTCGTTCTCTGTTACATATATCCATATATATTTTAAAAATACAGATATTTTGTCAGTGTTTTCTCATTACAGGCAGCATGAACTATTAATAAATGGACAGTTAGTCTTATTCCAGCATGTTTAGAAATGTAAGAAAATAATCAGAAGTGATGACCAAGAATACTGCTGCAAACTTGAGTTTAAATAGCTTAAACAGCTTTGCTAGTGTACAGAACTCCAAGTCTGTGCTAGGTTTATGATCCCATTGGACTGAGGCATTGGAGAACGTTGTCTGACCCTTCTTGCAACTGGAGTTTTGCTGTTCCTGCAAGTCAGATGTGATCATTGGTTCTGTTTAGAAACACGTATAGGGATCACATGGGCATCGTTTAATGAAAATAGTTTTGAGTGCAAGTGTCAGGCTGCTGGATAATGTCATGGATTTATACTGTAGCAAATGCAAATATTCTCAGCAAGGTATGGCACACTTCTAGGATCTTTCTAGACAAAACCACAGAGGTTTAATGCTTTCCTGGGACTTATCTTAACCCACAGCTGACCAGTGTGCCAAACATCTTCAGTTACTCTCCAGGTTTCATAAAAACTCAGGTTTTTTCTTGGTAATTTAGACATTAGGCAAAATTACAGTCAGTCGTGACACCTGATTATACTACAAATATTCTGTGAATGGGTTGGTTAGGCTTTTGGGGACATGGTACCTTTGCATATTACAGTGAGTGATGCCAGTGACTGGGACTAGTGGTGGCACACTGTGAAGTACCTGTCTTGCTGATAACAGTGGAAAATTTGCCTGCTCCTCCCTTCATCGTAAATCTAATTTTAAAAAGGAATTAAAAATGCATATTAAAGGTATATTACAGTGGCCTGTTATCCCTAGGTAGGGGATACCAGGATCATACCAAGGATACCATCATGTTCTAACCCCCTAGGATTCACAACCTCCTGGTAGTTGCTTTGGAGAGCTGAATCTTTCTCTGTGTCTGAGGTCAGAAATAACTCTGGATGGAAGCTTGTGAAAGATCAGTTCTGAAAAGTATTGGCAAGTGAGAAAAAATATGTTGTTTAGTACCGTGAAGAACATCTTGTTTCTTTACAGGTAGTATAAATGTTCAAGTAATAATACCATTGTTGTCCCTGCAATTCTCGTGACACAAAACTCAGTTGAAAACCCCAAATTAAATTGGTCTTACAGTCCACAGAAATAAGAGAGCAGGCATCTTCAAAAGAGTCTCATGTGTGAGCAAAGTTGCATATAAAATAGGCTGTTAGGGAATTTAAGTAGTTTTCTTTAAGAAAAATATGGCAGTTAGATGCTCTGCCAAACTTTTAGTGGGTTAAAACACAGATCTCTACAGAGATCTGGAAAGAAGCCACCTTGGAACATGATTTTCATCAACAGGGATTAGAAGGAATGATCAAAACTAATTTGAAATTTTATTAAAACACACAAGTTTCCATCTTCATTGCTTATGTTACTCTTTCCCTCTGTTATGTTATGCAGGTATTACTAGATTGCAGGTAGCAGATGGGATTCTTGTTCTTCATTAGACTTTAATATCACTTCACATATATTTAAAATTTATAACAGGTCTCATGAATTCAAATGAGATGTTACAGTCCAGAGATACAACTGCAATAACAGTTATACAGCTTTTAGAAAATAGCCAACCCCAGGTGTTGACTCATGAATATTTATACACACCAGTCATCATGGAAGCAAAATACAATTTGGACCTGATCTTATTCCCAATAAAATGGATAAAAAACACCCAGTACTAGAAACAATCCTTTAAAAGACATCTGAGGAAAAATAATAAAAATTCTTCCCCGTCTCCATGTGTTTCCCCCCCAAAATGGGATGGGGGAGAGGGATCAGAAAATGAAAATGTCACAGTATTTTTTTTTTTTCCAGTTTTTGAGAGGATACATATTTTTCCTAAATTTGGAATATATTCTTATCTTAAGACATGTAAACAAACTCTTTTTTACACACAGAATTTTTAAATTGTGTCACAATGTTTGAACTTAAGCGAATATTCTTTGCATTCTAGATTTCATGAAGTAATTTTTATGATGCCTATGGAAGTAAAAGCATACTTTTCTTTTTAAGTCAGTAAAGATTTTATTTTAGTTTTATATAACTGGAATGCAGCCAAATGGATTTTTCTCACTTAAAAAAACCCACCCATTCAAACCTGGAAAGTTTCAATTCCAAAATAAAATTTTTGGATTGTTCTAGGAAAAAAAAGAGTATGCAATTGAAATGAGATAAAAATAAATACCTGGTAAAGTAGGAGCTGTAGGGCAGATTCTGATTTTATTTACAGCCTTGTACATACTAGGATATTTCCATAAAGGAGGTAACGTTGTTACAGATTTATCTCATGGCATTGAGATCCAGTATGATGCACACAAATGTCTGACAAAGCAGAGGTGAGATGTAGGAATTTTTATCCATTGAGAAAGGTAGGCAGTTCAGCAGATCAGGAAAAAAGGACCAAACCCAGACTTTATGTGGAACTTATATTTTCACTCTTTCCTCATTTCTACATTTTCCTCCTGAAAACAAAACTCCATGAACCAAGGAGACAGTAAAAAGGGTAGGAGAAAATCCTTGTGCATTATGTAGTGAAACTACTTAAAAATAAATGAGGTATGTTTTATATCAATTTAGAATGTAAATAAAAGCTTGTGATTAATTGTTTAGAAAGACCCAAATCTGTTCTTTTTTCTAGTGACTATGGATGATGGGAGAAGTCGTGCAGAACTGGTGACGGTGTTCTTTTCCTAGTAGTCCATCATTTTCCTGCATTGGCAGGTAAGATACTAAAGTATTAAAGATCTAGTGATCAGCTCAGTCTGGGAAGTCTTCTCTGTCTGTCCTCAGAGTTAAAGAACTGTACAGAGTTACAAAATACAGTATATAAGTGCAGTAGCCAGCAAAATTAGAAAGGAGTAACTTCTCATCTGCTTATTCAAATACGACAGTTCTCTAGCAATGGAGAAGAAAAAAGTTGGTATCATGAGGCAATATTGCTATTACTTAGGGGATCAGAGCTATGCACTGAGAGCTTTGTATGTGTTCTGTTCTCTTTCAACTTTATAACGTGTGTCAACTTCCAAAACTAACTATGGATTCAGGAGCAATATTACTTGAGTAAAACACATAAATGTAGGAAAAATTTTGCAAATATGGCAAAAGTGATACTTTGGTTAACTGTGACTCGTCTTGAGCACTTATTATATGAGAGTTTTTGAATAGCCATTATGTATTTGTGATAAAGACTTTGAATCCCAGAATATTTACAGAGAGCACTTAAGGATGTTATTTCATTATTCTTCCATTTAAAACATTTCACATTTAATTAACATTTCACACTTAACAGAAACAATATCTGGTTTTGGTGTTTAAATTTTAAGCTGGGTATAGTCAGGGTAAAAAACTAATATTCTGATGGAGAAAGAATTAGCTTGGGAATTATTTGTAATGTGCAGTAGAGCGAAGAAATAATTGTTAAAGTTCTGCTTTAAAGGAAATACAAGAGGTCATAAATGAAAATTCTTTCCTGTGCATGATCAGAGAAGAACATTACATAAACCGCCCATGTGGCTATCATATAGGCAATTTTGCATTTTCTTGCATTTATTTTTGTTAAATATATTTGTAATAAAATATGCAGATCCCTTTGAGGAGCATAATGCTGCATGGGTAGAGGGCAATGTCCAGGTGACACATGACATCATCATTACTTTATTCAGTGCAACTGTGTAAAGAAGGGCAACCAGTTTTCCTCACGCAGTCTCAAGACTGATAATCAGGTAGAGGCAAGTTGAGATTGATTCCACATTGTCGTGGTTTAACCCCAGCCAGCAACTAAGCACCACGCAGCCGCTCACTCACTCCCCCCCGCCACCCAGTGGGATGGGGGAGAAAACTGGGAAAAGAAGTAAAACTCATGGGTTGAGATAAGAACAGTTTAACAGAACAGAAAAGAAGAAACTAATAATGATAACACTAATAAAATGACAGCAGTAATAATAAAAGGATTGGAATATACAAATGACGCACAGTGCAATTGCTCACCACCTGCTGATCGACACCCAGTTAGTCCCCGAGCGGTGATAGCCTTGCCCCCACTCCCCCCAGTTTCTATACTAGATGTGACGTCCCATGGTATGGAATACCTCATTGGCCACTTTGGGTCAGCTGCCCTGGCTGTGTCCCCTCCCAACTTCTTGTGCCCTTCCAGCTTTCTCGCTGGCTGGGCATGAGAAGCTGAAAAATCCTTGACTTTAGACTAAACACTACTTAGCAACAACTGAAAACATCAGTGTTATCAACATTCTTCTCATAATGAACTCAAACCATGGCACTGTACCCAGTACTAGGAAGACAATTAACTCTATCCCAGTTGAAACCAGGACACACATCTAAGAAGGGATTCCTACCAGTGGAACTTAGTGGCCGAGAGGAGTTAGATGGCTATTTGCAACCTAAGGTTATGACAGAGCCTCATCTGTCTTTGGACATCAAGGTAAAAACAGGTGGTGGCAAACACCATGGGTTCTCTTTGGATTGCTGGGGAATGTATTTTGTATTTGCTTAGTAACCGTAACTGCTAACAGAAGTCTGCAATATCTAGAGAAACAGCTTAGTGCATATTAATTTCTTGAAATTGCCTCAAACAAAGCAGAAAGTACAATCAGTTATCTATGGACTCAAAGAATTAAGGCAAATTTAAATAGGTTAAAAACATGTATTGTACTTATGCAGAAAAGGGATTAGGACTTAGGTGTAACAGCATAACCTTGCTCAGCTGTATGTGAGGCAAAGTTTGGAGCTCTGTGCTGCATAATGACTAGAATTCATACCGAAGCATTGCTTAGAGAGTAAAGACATTTTAATTCATATCTTCTAATTAATCAGCAACCAAATATGACATAAAGACAGCATACAAGAGGGAAAGAGTGAGTCATCCGACGCTCTAGCACTTACTTTATCGCCATAAGGAATGTCTTTATTTAGTTTCATGACTCTGCATTGCTGGGGTTGATAATTTACAGTATGTGAGAGCAATAGGCTTGCGTGGAACCTAGTGAAATTTGGATCTTAAAAAGAAATGGGGTAACTGAATGTGTGCCATATTCAAATTAGCGATTCAGATGCAAGATAGTCCTCCAGAGAGACCATAACGTTCTGTGAGAAAATCCAACTGAAATGTACCAGCAGTACATTTCATCAAAACAGCAGTGCTGGAGACTGATGCGTTCTCTAGCTGCAGAGCCAGAGATATGCTAGTGGAGACACGCTTTGCTCTGTCCCCAGCAATGTGCTTTAACTCGGACGCAGAAGGGCCACAAGTGGATCTGGAAAAAATTTTGTGCAGCAGCGGCAGAACTGCATTTGAGGAAACATCAGTGCAGGCAGGATGGCAGCGCGGGTGTTTCATGACCTTAGTCTCTGTTGGCGAGGTTGGAAAGCACTGCACCACTTGGAGCTGAGAAATCAAAGTATTGGCGAGCTGAGGGAGGGACTCCAGTCCCCCCTGACTCCATTACTGAACCTGGCAGCATCCAAGATGCCAACAGGGATGGTACTCTATATAACGTGACGATACCATTCATCACAGGGAAGCAGATTGCGCGTAGACAACAAAGCCGTCGTCAGACCAGTTGCTGCTGGCCTAGACTGGTGTGAAAGGCCGGCTCCTCCCGCTACTTACACGGCAGCCAGCCAGCTTTTCCAGAGCGGGGCCCAAATCGGCAAGGTGTTCGCAGGGAAATGACGGCACCCTGCTCAGCCTCCCTTCCCCTCTCCCTCACGTCCTGCCAAACCGCGTGAGGTGCCAGTTTTCTGCTCCAAGGAACGATTGCTTTTGGCCACGGTGAGCAGCGGGGATGGCCAAGCCGGCCCCGA
>NW_010972665.1:6912266-7032650 GCF_000737465.1 Haliaeetus leucocephalus
CGCCCGGCCCCGCCCCCGCCGCCCGGCCCACTCCTGGGTGTGGCGCTCCCCCTCGTGGCTGAAACAGGCGCGCAGCCTCCCCTCCACCTGCTGCAAGGGACCTGCAAACCGCCAGCGGTTCGCCCCGTGTTGTGCCGCACCGCGCCGCACCGAGAAACCTCAGCGCTGGGTTTCGGTACGGCTCGTCCTCCCTTAACCAACAGCGCCCTGATTCTCATCTTCTCTCCCAGCCGTGCTTTCCCCCGGTCCTGCCTGACAGCAGCAGCAGCAGCAGGAAGCGTGAAGAAAACCGACACAGTGCTTTGCAAGGCTTAAATGCAGTAATTCACCCTTATCTTACGTGCTGAATAAAACGCTCGGAAGAGCTTTTTAACTGCCCGGTCACGTTCAGGGGGAATGCTTCAGCCTCAGCCCAACAGATCAGCAGTGCTTTCCTTATCCGCCTCGTCGTCTGCCACCGAAGACTCCTCCTTTAGGAGTGGATCTCTGCAAAGTATTTTGATGGCATTGATCTGTTTTGATCGCACTTGTGGTAATCTGTTCTTCCAGCACCTTAGCAGGCATACAGCCTTTAGAAGCGATTTCAAACCTTTACCATGTTGGGTTGTGGAAGCATATAAAAAGCTTAGCGGATCCAAGAGCAGTGCGTTAAGTGTGGTAGACAAGTTTCCTGACAAAACCTTCTTCTGAAAACATAGTTATTACTTTGTATGTTATTTAAATGTATATGTAAATTCAAAGGGCAATTAGATCCTTTTTAGGAAAAAAACAAATACCTCATAAACAAGCATATCGGAAATTCATATTAATTTAGTGTGCATTCTTGTCTGTACTTTTTCTCCTCAAGTGGAAACTATGAGATAAATTGATTTAAAGGGGGAAAAGTGACAGACACATACTTCTTGTGTTTAATGTTAGAGGCCGGGCTGAAGAAGAGCACATAAAAGGCATACCAGGAGAGCATAGCAGCCATGGCAAGGTAGAGGGGGGCGGAAATTTCAGAAAAATGTGGACAATACCCCAACAGAGTATATCTGAAGAAACTGCAGAAAATAAAGGCAAGTCAAAGACACCCCCCCCCCCCAAAAAAAAAAAAAAAGTTTACGTGTTTTAGCTTTACTGTCAGCAGGTAATGTTTAGGTTACTTGATATGTAGAAGTTATAAATTTTCCTTATTTATCTGGCCATTTATCCACTTTATATCCCAGCATGTTTTGATATGAACTTTAGATACTACTGGGAAACAAAAGAAGAGTATCAGTATAACAACTTCTATTTGCTTTATGGATTTTCTCCTTCTCTTTTCACAACAACCTGGAGCTAGTACTTTAAATATCCTTGGTTTCAAAATACAAGACAATTTCTTTTTATGTCAAGATAGTGAAGGATTTAGATATGAAGTAATATATTCTTGTGCTTTACAGTTAATACTAGTCTGCTTTTTCCTGATATCTTGATATTTCTTCTGCCTACGATCACCTCTGCATGCCAGTTAGAAAATACAGAAGCACCATAAAGACAAGTTTTAAAGAACAATAATGTATTAGATAAAGAAGAAGCCACAATGTCATTTCCAGACTCTGAATGTGTCCATCTAGAACAATTCTATGGTTCTCATTAAACTGATTGAGTTGATTCTAGGTCAGCAGATGAGAGATGCCTTCTGAGCGATATCAGACCCTCTCTCATTTTTAGAGCCACTCTATGTTTTTCTGTCCACATCACATGAAAGTATGCTTGTACACGCATTTATTGTACTGAACACAAATGAAAGGAGAAGTAGTCTCCATAGAATTTCAGGTAACAGTCTATGGGAACAAGAAAACGAAGTGGGTTTGGATGAATGCTGTATGGTTGTTATCAAAATATTTTTATTCCTTAGTTGTCTTTTGAAACTACACAGAGTGTTCCTGGTGAGAAATCAAGGATGATTAAGAGAACAGATCAGAGCAAGCATATTTTTCCAGAATAAAGTCATCCACAGTCCTTTGATACAGTTTGTTAGTACATGTGTATATGTAATTTTGGATGCAAAGGCATTCAGATATGCTTCCCTTCAGTTTTGTAAGTACATCAGTTTTCTACTTTAATTTACTGCTTTTATTAAATACAATGTACTAAGTAGTAGATGATGTCTTTGTTATCTAGGTGGCTAGAATAATGGCTAAAATTTGGCAGCAGTGCTATTTCTTTCCCTACCTATCCCAAATTCAATTCAAATTCTATTTTTCTGATACAAGTGACAATCTATGATAATTGTATTATAGTAACTTTAATCTCATGTAATTTAGATGCACCTAAGGAAGACAGTTTGAGCTACAAATTTTGTTTTCTAATATTGGAAGTCATGTATGTAGACAGAAACTAAATTATAAGTTTGTTTCATATTACTTTTATGGCCATGTAATGCTCTCTGTTAGATTGGTATCACTTGAACTGTGCTCAGAATTTCCAAAATTGCCACTTAGTATACGATTAGCACTGTTGTTTGAGTCCTGATAATCTTAGAAACCTGTCTTTAGGTTTTTATTTTGTTTGACAACAAAAAAAAATAAGAGAACAAATATTAGGGAAAAGACTGCATTTCCAATGAGAGCTAGCTAATATTTTTATCAATTTTATTTTCTGCTCCAAAATTTTGGCTAGAAGACAGGTCTAGAGACTTGGGATAACCTCGCAACTTTGTAGCTTTTGAAATGCTCAGGAACTGGGTAGAATGATACGCTTTCATTTTGGAGACTACAGTTTCTGAACAGCTATCTCATTCCAAACTGAAGTGAGGAAGAGAATGTAGAAAACAAAGAACCAGTTAAAAACTGAACATACTAGTTTTGTGTTTAAATGAACACAGAATATTAGGAAATTATTAAAGGAGTTACTGCAAGAAGGGTGAGTAATTTGACCTTTTTAGCTTCTGCTAGATTGTATGCCCTTGGGTAGGATTTGGTGTAGAACATCAAAAGTACATGAGAGGTCTCTAAGCAGAGTTCGGAGTCCAACATGTTCCTCAGTACAGACACTGGCTACCTTTTAATGGACATCATTATTTTGTCAGCCAGGAAATTCTGCATAACAGTAATGTCATAGCAGAACAGATCTGTTGGATTTGGGTTTCAAGGAATGGATGAAAGTAATTCTTTTCTTTAATTAGTTTCCCTACCCAGCAGGTTGATTGGTTTCTCAGGTTTTAACAAAAGTGATTCTGATCCATTTGTGTCTCCTTACATTTGAGCAATTAGAACACTGATGCAGGGATACAGCAAGCACATTTTTGTTTATCTCAGTAGTGCCAAACAGCCCTTGCAGTAGTTACTGCTGGGTAGTTACTGGTCTTCCTCGGGGCGTTCGGAGTCTGCAGCAGAGCCATGGAGAGTAAGGGCTCCAGCCAGCAGCCTTTTGCTGTGCTCAGGGAGGACCGAGGATGTTGCTACTACATATTTCTTTAGTGTTAAGATGAAGCAAGTAGGCAGCATTGCTTTAAATACAAGGTATTCTCTCCTGCCTACCCTGGCTGCCTCTCTGAATTCTTCCTGACGCTTGAACCTCTTATTTGGTTCCCTTCACCCTCCTACACTGAATTTTTTTCCAAGATTTCTTCTGTGTTATGGTGCATGTAACTATGAAAATTGGACTTCAGAGCACTGTAGAGGTTTACAGAAAATGAACCAAAGGGGTTTTTTTGGTTTGTTTTTAGAAAATTATTTCAATTTTTAAACTAATTCTGTGAGCTTCTGGGCATAAATCATCATTTTTTAATGCCTAAGAGGTAAAATAATGAACTGATTTGTGTACATAAAGGAAATATTTCAGTCTAGGAGTATATCCTGCATGAGGTACATAGCTAGATATATGGCCAATGAGCCATTTATTTTAGATGAGTATTGCATATATTTTATGCTAATTATCTGCACAGGTATTAATTCCATGAGAGACAAATAAATCAATACCCTCAGGTAACTTAAGTTCAGTGTTCCTCATATTGTTAGGTTAGATTTTATGTCAAAAGATTGACTGCTATGCTTTTTCATGAAGAAAAATACCATAAAAAAGAATCCTACATAATGTAATCACAGGTGCTTAAGTCGAAATACCTCTGTGCAGTATTACAGGCACAGGAATAGCCTTGCTAATAAAGAGATAACTGTCTTGTTTTCTTTAGAGGTAGATCATTTATATCAGGACACGAAATTCAGGGAGTCCAGTAGTGACTTGTTTCTTTGTCTGTCAACTACAAATCCAGTTGATTTTAACTATAATATTTTTTTTTACGCAAAACGGCAATAGACATCATAACAAATATTCCAGCATCTCACATTTTTGTGCCAAAGCCCAAACCATTTTGATCTATTCTTGAGATTAGGTTGTAATATGACCTTTCTTCCACTGGAGGAGTCAGAGGGTTCAAGGTGCCCTGCCTTCTGATCTGCCAACCATATCTCAGAAAGTGTGGGAACCAGAGTTATTGGATTACCCTCTATGCAAGCCCACAGATATGCAAAACGTTCCCCCTAATTCTCCCCACTTAGTCCTGCTTCAGTTGGTGAATGCAATGAGTCAGCCTGTATCAATAACTGATCATCTAACTGCTTATTGAAAAGAACATGGCAACACACCTGGCACAGCTTTGGCTATTTAAATACTTGGCTTTTCTGAGGATAAAATGTTGTTGTGATGGCATGAGCCTCAGTCTGGGCTGCATGTGTCTTCCCAGCATCAGGACTGGATAGTTCATATCTTATATCCTAGAACTAGATATACCTAGTTCATCGCTTAAAGCTTCCCTGCTCTTTGTACCAGACTAATGAGGTAAAAATGGGGTTGAGGTTATTGACAACATGACTGTAGTGTGCGTTGCCTAAGGTCAGAGTGGTCCCAGTATGGTCTGCTCTAACTCCTTGCCAGTGGTGCAACACACCGCTCTCTCCTTGGGGTTTGTTTTAGAAACAGCTGAGTTTCTTGCATTGCTGTTAGTTATACTGAAAATGTAGACACAAGTCAATGGATTTTAGAAATAATTTCTTTCTCATTCCCCTTTCAGATCTAAATGAAAAGGTTAAGTATAAGTACTGTGATAAAGTCATCAGATTCCACATTAAATTTTCTTGAGTATTCAGCGAGAGACTATTAGTTTTAAGTGATCTAATTCAATAGGTTTCTTCAATAACTTCTAAACAGAAATAGGATTACATCTCCTCCACGAAGAAAATATCTGACTAATCTTTGAGCGTTGGGGTTTTTTTTAAACCCAAGATATAGCTTTAAGTTGCAAGGACTGTGCATTTATATGCATTTCATCATAGTTTCTCAGAGATCAAAATAGCATGCAGACACTATGCAGCTGAGATACTATCCTTATCTCAAATATTTGGGGAACAAAACACTTATTAGGGGTGGCTAGCTCTATCAGGTAGGTATAAAAAGTGGAAAATTACGGAAGAGTAGAAGTTGAGAAGGTCCGGTTCAGTGTACCTCTCACTTGCTAGTAAAAATGCATTTTTAAATACTTTCACAACTTTAATGTCTCCTTATGTGATGTTAATTTAAATGAATGATTCTTAAGTATATCTGGCAATTTCCAAAGGCCAAGATGAGCATGGATGAAGACTGATTCTTAATTACATGGAACTTCTTTAAGCCTATACAAAGCTGAAGCAAGAACATCTCCACAGTGGTCATCTGGGAGAGCTCATTAAAGGAGTGAGTGAAAAGGAACGTATTTTAAATTAATAGTCTAATAAAATTGTGGGCCACACTACAGTAAATCAGAAGTTCCCACCTTCCGATTCTATTGAATAAAGAACTGTAACTGAGAGGGCTCGTAATATATTGAAGCTCCGCTACTGAAGATGACCACAACTGATACATAACACGCGGTTTTAGGAAAGAGCTGATTATAAAACATTAGAATAGCCTAGTATAAACAGCTGCCATGATATGTTTTGCAGGTGTAAAGGGACAAGAAGAATCATGGTTCCTTCCTTCGTATGCTGTGTAATCTTGGCATATAAATATAGCCTTAGTATATGTGTATCTTTTAATTATCACCACTCACTTATACCACTGGTACCTATTATGCTCTGTATGGGTTTTATCCGCTATAATCCTTTTATTCTCTCTGTGACTTTGCAAATGTACTCCATAATGCTTTGAAGATTAATCCTGTAATTAAAGGACATAGTTAAATAATGAAATTCTGGCTTGCTTATACTGAAGTGGCATGTACAATCTTCAACCGTTAGAGTACATCTAAAATCGTATTTCACTTGAAGTGACAAAGTACCAGCTAATATTTTCAAAAGAAGGACTTACAGCTGCTGATTCATGACATACCAGGTAAGCATGAATATCATATTGTATATTATGCTTTGGCTGGAATATACTTCACTTAAGGTGTAATGTTTAATTCATCTCTAATATTGTCATATGACAGTAGAAACATCTTTCCTGTTTATTAAACAGAAAAGGCTTAATTTTACCAGTACACCAGGGTAACAACCCACAATTGATTGAAGAGCCAGTGATAAGTGCTGAATCAAAATCTAAATATCCTACAGCACAAATTACTCCAATTCCTATGTGATGCTTTCCCTGCCTATAGATAAGCAGGTCATAAGCTCATTCAAGTGGAGTCCTGTTTCTTCAGTTACCAATTTGTTCTGATAGCTGCCTTCATTTGAGAAAGCTGTCCCACACCTCCTGCCTTAACAAAGTCATCCTGCTGGCTGAACAATAATAGACCAAGCAATCCTGACTGCTGCCAGAATTCAGCAAGGCACAGATGGAAGTTACACTCATCAGATGTTTGAGCAGCAGAATACCCTGCTTCTAGTCATTTGTAGTGAAGTGTTTCACCTGGGGGATTACTTTATCCACTTGATCTCTTCAGTTTTGGCTTGAAATGGAACCCTGGTGATGACTTTTTATAGTTAATGGTCCATCAGATATCACTAGGACTGCCCTTAACTTGCAACCATGGAAAAAAAAAATTATGTGTTAAGATGAAAATATGAATTCTGTCCTTTTTTAGATAAAAAGCTGCATCTGATAAAGTGTTATGGAAGTACTGAGCAAAATACTGTCTGTCCTGTGAGTAAAACCCTGAGGCTGGAACTGACTGAATCATAACAAATGTTTCACTAACTGCCAAAATACCTGTAGGAAGCATGACCTTGTTGGGTAACTGAGCACGTGTAATTTTGAGTAAAGTCAGCAATATCATGTGCATTACTTGAAAAAGGTTGACCAAAATACTGTAATGTACCTACCCTCTGCAGGCTATGTAGGGTAAGGGGGAATTTCAAGCAAATGTGAGGGGTAAAAAGAAACAATGGAAAGGGTTTGATGGAAAGGGTTTTATTGAATCTGAGGCTTTGACTGGAGAGGAGGGGATCAAGAGAGGGTTTATAAGCAGTGGGAGGGGAAGCTGGTGAATGACCCAAGGAGTATGGACACTGCCCAAAAGTTCTTGGCCTCAATATGGCTCAGTGAGCCAACATCAGTGAGCTATTTCAATAGGTTGAACTGTCATCTGTACATCTCTCTCTCTTTTTCTCTCATTCTCTGCCTGGAAGAAAGAATACTCTTTTAGTTGCCCTATGTGATCTTTTTGCTTTTGCCAGTCTCTGCTGTAAGGGAAAATAAAGCATTGAAAAGCAGTGTCCTTTCTGTGGAACAGGTAGCGACAATCCTGTAATATCTATTTGAAATCTATTGGTAACTAGAAATAGGAATTTGATGGTCTTTCTCTTAGAGTTTAAGAAAAGGTGCTGGACTGCCAAGATTAACTCTCGATACTAGTGTTTGTCTTCCCGTGTTCCTTCTGAAATGTATTTTCTGAAAGAATTCCTGTTACGATAAGCTCAACTTTCCTACTTCCTAATTACTACTCTTAGTAAGGTCAGGTTATAGGTTGGTTTGTTGTTTGGAAAGGTGTAGAATTAAGATTTCTTAAAGGCTGTCAGAGGCTGAAAAATATAGAAACAGTTCCAGCAGGGATACATTTGATAAGAACAGTGTTAAAATCTGTTCTTAAGGGTCAGCCCTTGTGATATTCCAGAGTAATGAGATTCTGTCAAAGTCTAAGCCTTCTAGCAACTTACTTTAATATCTATATACACACACATATATATAAATATGTATATATATGTATGCATCTTTTTTATCTTAATCTTTGTGCATCTTTAGAATTGGGTGTGAAGGGGAGGAGGAGGGTGGGACAAGCAGGGGGGCACCCTGTTGAATCCCAGAGCAACCCATGTTTTTCATAGACAGAGGGTAACAAGAAAACAACTGGTTTAAATGCAGAGTAGCAAAATCACATCAGTTGAAGTACATTGTACTGAGGACAATTTTTAGAAGATCCCATGACCTTTGTAAATAATTGGTCTTCATTACTGAAAAGCCAGGTGTGTGTACAGGTGACAAAAACTGAATCGTCAGGACAACCTGCAGCAGATGAAGCAGCAGTCAATTCAGTGTGCTTTTTCCTTCTTTACTGTGTCAACACTAAACTTTCTGTTGTTTGTGATCTCTTTTGTGGTCATAGCTTCAAGTATGGTAGATGCCATTCTTGCTTACTGTAAACTGGCACAGCTGAGAAACCAAAGCTCCCATCACTTAATGCATAATGTACATATATACATGTGTATGTATGAAGTGACAGATTCTGAGGGAAGGGTTTAAGTTAAGGATCTTCTAAAACTCAATTTCAAAATGACTTATCTTTCATGTCTCTCTTAATTTTGTTGTTTACAGATGAAACAATACATAATTTGCTTTGAACAAAGTTTTTTTTCCTTAAAGCATTTGCTTTTTAGATATTAAACGTAGAGCTTTTTTTATGCAGCCATTGCAGTATGTGCTTGTATCTTATTTTGAACACTATCACTGGTTTTTAATTCTTCTCCTCTCCTGACAGCAGTACAAAGTGCAGCTCTAAATTTATGCTGTTAATACAGAAAACTTGAGACATAAATGACTGTTAGCGCTGGTGCAAAATTATCGGTGTGACAAGCATGTGGTTGTGACTACAGAGTGTAAATATTGCAAAAATGGTAGTTTTAAAGCATGTGCATGAGGCTGCAAATACAGCAATTCATTTTCTTAAAAATAGCTGCTTACCTAAAGATTGTGGTTGCACAAATATCTCTATAGCATGGAAATGACAGGATGCGAGTAGAAGTGTTCAAATGTTAAAAATCTGCAGCCATTTTACTACAAATCATAAATGCCTTGGAGGGCGAGTTCAACAAAGTGACTCTTTGTACAGACATGAAGTAAGGAATGCTCAAACATGAGGAAATGTTCAAACATTTATGATTTAATGGGACCTGTCTGAAAGACCAAAGAATAAAAATGTCTGTATGAGTTGAAACTTTTGTTTGTATGGATGCAGATAAATCCTATTGCAGATGTGTAGCATGCCCTTTAGGTTTTTTGTAGTACTGAAACACATGGACCTTATTTTGCGTCAGGATACCCTGATTGGAAGTAAACAGCTGAATGAACCACCAGTTTCACATCCTCCTGTCCTGGTGCAATTCCTAAATGATAAATGCCAGCTCTAATCCAACTCAGGCTTTCCAAAAATAGGAACCAGATGTTTGTGTACTAATTAGAAAATGAATAAATGTAATGGATGGCCTTAAAGGAGAAAAGATAGGTTTGGATGTGCAATTATTTGTTTTATGTTTGTCGATGGCTCTGACTTCTTTTTAAGTTGATCTAAAGGATTACTATTTTATATCGTGTAGTGCTATAAACCTGTTGTCGTGGTTTAACCCCAGCCAGCAGCTAAGCTCCACGCAGCTGCTCACTCCCTTCCCCCCCCACCCAGTGGGATGGGGGAGAAAATTGGGAAAAAAAGTAAAACTCATGGGTTGAGATAAGAACGGTTTAATAGAACAGAAAAGAAGAAACTATTAATGATAATGCTAATAAAATGACAGCAGTAATAATAAAAGGATTGGAATGTACAAATGATGCACACTGCAATTGCTCACCCCCTGCCGATTGACACCCAGTCAGTCCCCAAGTGGTGATCCCCCCTCCCATCTTCCCCCCAGTTTATATACTGGGCATGATGTCCCATGGTATGGAATACCCCCGTTGGCCATTTTGGGTCAGCTGCCCTGGCTGTGTCCCCTCCCAACTTCTTGTGCCCCTCCAGCTTTCCCGGTGGCTGGGCATCAGAAGCTGAAAAAATCCTTGACTTTAGACTAAACATTACTTAGCAACAACTGTGAAAAAATCAGCGTGTTATCAACATTCTTCTCATACCTAACTCAAAAACATGGCACTGTACCAGCTACTTGGAAGATAATTAACTCTGTCCCAGCTGAAACCAGGACACCTGTTTTAAATTGTTGCTCAAGAATGAAAGATTTGGATATCCTTAAACTGTGATACATGTTAAACTATTAGAAAAAAAGCAAAAGCAATGTTCAAAATCCAGAGAGAAACTAGGTATGTTGCAGGCCAGTATACCTGCGGCATAGCGCAAGAGGTGGCTTAGGGGAACGAGGGCTCCTGAGGTGGGACTCCAGCAGAGCCCTGCTCAGCCCAGGGAGCCTGGCTGTGGCTGAAGATATGCTTGGAGAGGGTGAGGGCAGGCTTTGGGTTAGAGGTAGTATCTCCAAGCATGTGATGAATACATGGGAAAGAGGCCTGAGGCTGACCTGTGCCAGACCAGGGAGTAAGAGTGTGACCAGTGTTCCTGGTCCTGTTAGCTGTATGACACCCTCAAGTGAAGAGCTGGTTGCAGCTGCAACAGGATTTGATAAGATAATGCTTCAGAAGCACCTCCTTCAGTGTGGCATTTAGGCAGGAAAGGCAGTGACAATCAGAAGGAAATGTTGCTGAGCAAATTATAAAACCAAAAAAAGTTGCTGCTATTTGGAGTATTTAGATTAGGTGCAACAGTAGTGCTACTTTGTTTGTTTGTTTTCTTTTGATATGCAAAAAAAGAAGATTCTGGAAGAAGAGAGATTCTGTGTTGTCAAAATCAGATCAGTTAAACTTAACTGCACCATAAGCCCATGAAACACTAGTGAAAAAAGGACAGTTTTGAATCGGACCATGAGAAGGGTTAGAAGGGCCACATTGGTGTAGACCTTGCAGGCATAATATGTACAAATTAAAATACATAGCTGGCTGATTTGTTTTCTCATCATCATGAACATTCTTTTTTGTGTCTGGAAATTTTTTGCAGACTTTTATTTGAGAACCATTTCTGATTAACGTAAAGCTGGCTTGCCAGCGTTTTAGTGCCTGCCAACCTTCTACAATACTAAGGTAAGCTCTAGACTTCAACCTTGTCATCACGGTGGTGGTGTAGCTGCTTAGATGCCAAAGTGCATTTCTTTAGACTAGAGTCTCCTCAGTGTTTCTTTAATGTCAGTGAATTCAGAAATGGCATAACATAGGTAAGAAATTCAGAGCATACTCCGTTTTTGTTAGAACACTAGCCTACTCTTGCAAAGTGTCTTTCAACATTTTAAAGCAGGATTAGAGAGTCTCCAGGTTTCATTGAAAATACTACCCCTGAAAAGAAAACACTTTTAAATCTAAATCAGATATGAGAGTAACATAAGGAAGGACTAGGAGGAGTTTAAGATCTGATCTATACCTAAATCTAACAAACATGTTAAAAATAAATTCAGGCTTGTCATTTAAGCCAGATTTTAGAAGGAAGATGGTATTGTATTTAGAGTCTCCATAACCAGATACATGAGGGCAACCTTTAAAGCACTAGCTCCCCTGAAGTCACAGGGAATGACTTGGGGTCAATATGTATGAGAAGACCTGACCTTTTGGTACTTGAGTGGCTCTGGCTTCCTATAGTGCCAAGACTTTTATTCCTTTTAAACTGTTTTAAGGAAAATCAGCTTCTGTGTCACTTTTCAAAACCTTTATCTTAGGCCACATTATTACTGAAACTGAGTTAGTAACTTAGCATGTCCTGCTTTTGCTAATCAGGGATCAAGGAATAAATTGTTGCCATTTAGAAGTATGTGGAAATACTCGGCCAGAAGACACTGCAGAAGTCCTATAATGACTATCTGTGGTAGACAGCCTTATGAAGTTCTAATAATATTTTGTTTATTCAGCTCTGATAGTTTTTGAGCACTGGGCTATAAATCAGTGAAATCATAAAACCTGACATTTTGATTACAGTGGAAAAATCATGTGTGAAACGGAAAAGAAGCATCATCAGTTCTGTCACTTCTCTGCTGTAGATATGGGCATCTCTGTGGAATGTCCTCCACAGCACCCCATAATTAGCTATCCATTTTATATAATAGGTGATAAAATGACAGCTGGGAGTGGGGAAAAAACACTGGGAATTCCAGATGTGGTCTGAAGAATATGAACTGAGGTGAATATATTGCAGAAGAAAAATCTTTTCTGTTTGTATTTCAGATTTGGGATTTACTGCTAAGTTCAGCATCATGCAAATTGACTCTGAGAGAGGCATGATTCAGCATTGTTACAGTCCATGGAAATATTTTCCTTGCTTTTATTAGACTTTTGATCAGTCCTAACTGTAGAATTTGAGTGGGCTTAAGCAATAGCTTGCAGTAACTTACACAGACATTGTTTCTGGTATTATCAAATACTCTGGAAGCCTGATTATAATATACATTTGGTCTCTATTATGCCATGAAGTAGGCATATCAGTTAATTAGCTATCAGCTGCGATTCCTTTGTTTGTACAATGTAATTGCTTACCATGAAAAAAATTTTTAGATTACTTGTTTAGATTAATTACTTAAATGTGCCTAAAGTAAAGTGGCATAGGGGAGAAATTTGAAATCATTCTACTAATTGCTTAACAGGCTAATGGAAGGTTGATCTCCAAAATTACTTCTGCTTAAAACTTCTGCAAAGCAACAAAAGTTACAGAGTAAATAACTGTGTGCTCTCTCTGCCTCTAGTTTTCATTTTGTCTTTTTCCAGTGAAGAGCGTTCAGAGAAGGTGTGTTGGTTTTTTTAATAATTCAGAGTCTGTATTTATGTAGATGACATTCTGATGGCATATCTAGTGTCATAATGCTGAATTTAACATAACATGTGGCACCCATTAAAAGTGTCTGAAGTAATTCATATTTCTGGCCTCCTGTTTTACAGAGGATATGTTGATGTGCATCTTCTTATTATTGAGAGTTTACAATTCTGGACTTGACTTACTTTGGTGTCATTCACGCAAAGCAGCTTATCTGTGCATAGCTACCTCTTTTCACGGTCAGGAAGATAAATGTACATTTGATAGATCTAGTCAGTATGTTTTTTGCTTGCTGATTACAAAACCCTAAGCTTAGTAAATTGGATTTTTCTGCAGTTCTGTTTGAACAAACTCAGTGAATCCAGAGCAACAGTGAGCTCAGATGCAATTGGGCATTAGGTATAGCTAACGAGTAAACCAGCAAAAAGGGATTTCAAGAGACAGGATTATAAGGGCTGAATTTTGCTTTCAAGGAGAAGCTTTAATGGCTTAGGAGAAATACCCCCATAATTATCAGTTAAAGCCCTCGCCAAACTCATCACCTTACATTCAAAGAATAAAGGCTTCCAAGCGTGTTGGACACCTGCGCCATTTCTGAAGTCCTCTTATTTTAGGGGACATCAAAGACCCTTAACTATGAGCAAGAGAAAATGCATCTGGGAGTACTTACATGCCAAGGCTCTTACAGCATCATGTGATGAAACCTTAGTTTACCTCTATGGATTTCCAAATTTTAGGTGATTTTTACAATTAACTTTTTTTTAAGGGCTTCTTTCTTAAAGGGGCTATTTAAGAGCTGTCCAGGAGCACTCATGCTATGTACTAAAAAGCAGCAAGTCAGAATGAAAAGTGGTAATCAATCCATCTTGATTTAATATAGTTACCTTACGGAGCATTAGCAGCTAAAGAGACTCAACAGCTCTGACAGTAACTGTCATTAACTCTTCCAGACCAGACTGAGCAATACTGCTGCATTCAATGCTGAGCACATCAGTCCCAGGAACTAGTGCTCCTGGTGACAGCTCCACCACTGCAAACCCACACCAGGCTGTGGCCCTGCTCAGAATGGAAAGCCAGGCAAAGACAGCAGAAATAGAAAGGAAATGGGGGTAAAAAGGGATCCAGGTACACACAAATGCCCATCTCCAATTTGTCTCTTTGGTAGCTATGGTCAACTATTCTTCATTAAAACGATGTTTAGTATAGTCCTCCTCAGCCTGCCGAGTACGGATAGAAGGTTTGTGAGCATAGCTGATGTGAAGGTTTATAAAATCTTGATTCCCTGTGATTATGTGGTGAAAGTCTAGATGAACATGAGAACACCATGCAAGATGCAAGTGGAAGATTCCATCAGTAATTATTGTTCTGTGGATCTTTCAATTCTAGGTTACCATATTTAAACGTGCCCTGGTCTGGTAGTGAATTAGATCTGTTCCTGGTTGTGGTGGGTTGACCCTGACTGGATGCCAGGTGCCCACCAGAGCTGCCCCTCCTTAACTGGACAAGGGAGCAACAAAAAGCTCATGGGGCAAGATAAGGACTGTTTAATAAAGCAAAGGAAAACAAATATGGACCTGTTGGAAGCATCATTTTGACTCCTACTAAATTCTGCAGAAATCTGATGTTTCTAGAGGACTAAAGGAAAGAAATTTAACTTTAACTACAGAGGTCTGAAAATTTCCCACTACCAAGTTAAGAAAAAAAAATAAGAATATACCTTTAATGCATATGTATGTGTCATAAGAGATTGAGTGCTCATAAAATGAAGCCGCTTGCAAGAAAATATATTAAGGCATTAAACCACTGAAAAAAACCTGTGTAGAAGAGAGGGCTGCTGAAGGTTGTGAAAATGTCACATAATCCATATCTCTGCCTGAAGGAAGGATAGAAGAATAGCGCTTTTAGAGCAAACCTTACGGCAGTATGCTTTGCTTTCCATCTTCACTGAAGCTAGTTAGACAGAAAACTTTCAACCTCTCTGATTCAAGCAAGCAAGACTTTCCACCCCTTCCTCAGCTTTTTGACACAGGTGGTGGCTTGTTTGCTCATCTGTACTAGCAGGCAGCTGAAGAGGACAACATGGAAGATAAGGGAGCCACAATATCTGGTCACAGACAAGTAGCCTTGTGCATCAGCACCCTAGCTTCAGTGGCAGAAGAGGAGGCAGGTTTGCCGCCCCCACCTAGCAAATCAGTCACTTCATTAGTCCTCCCCAAAAGAGCCTTCCATAATTATATACTTTACCTCAGTTCTTGCAAAACTTTTTATTATTGGCTCTGAATATTATCAGGGTCTTCTCCAGTTATTTTCTAATTTACTTCACTACCAGATATCTAGAGTTTCTCTATGGCTTTGCATTGGTACTTGTGGTTTTCCTGTAAGCAGCCTGGAGAGGATAGCAGAAATGTATCTCAAATATGCCATACTTGCACACAATTCTTATCTTGCCATTGTTCTCTCGGGACAGATATTTGGGTAATATATTTTTCTCTTGTTTTCCATGTTTTCCTCTTTAGAAATGTCATTGACAAGAGCATCTAATGGCATTCTATGCAAATATAAGGAGAAAGGAAATCTATTTTTGCACTTTTGTTCCTAGCAGTATTCCTGAAAGCAGCAGAGGTGGTGAAGAGGATACTAAAGAAAGATAGGCAGGCCCAAATAAAACAGCAGCCATTTTCCAGCCAGAGGAGCCTCCCAGCTTAGTTACTAATAGAGGCTAAAGTCAAGACATGCTTCTAATAAAGCCAGTATTAACTCACCATAATTACTTTTCCTTGCGGTAATGTTAATTCATCATCATGGCACTGCTACAAATAGAATATCATCACTTTACATTTTCCAGTAAATTCAATATATTCTGAAATTAAGGTAATAAAACTTGTGATTCCACACAATAAGATGTAGCAATTGCTAGTTCCACAGAAACCCCTCTTAATAAATGCAGTAATAGGGGTTAGTGCCGATTTTAATTTCAGAAGAGAGACTGAATTTTCTCCCGAAATGATAATTTATATATTTCCAGTATATATAGGTCAGTGCAGTTGTTTAGTGTATGTGGAAAATTGCCTACTGTGTACATTATCCTACGATGAAAGAAGAAATCTACTGTGTAGCACTGAAGTCTTTTCACTATTGTGCGTCCTCCCATCAGGTAACTTTACAAAGCCCGATTGGGCAAACTTCCACAAAAAGCAATGCCTCTTTTCCACTTAAATAATTTTACTAGTGCCAAAAGGAAGGCTTAAAAAGCCATTACTCAGGCAATTGCAGGAATTTATTCAAGAAGGATATAAATGCAAACATCTGAACTTTTTGAAATATATTCAGTTCTGCAATTCCAGTTAAGGTCCATAAGGATCAAATCTTGTACTTTGCTTTTGTAGTAGAAGGTTAGGGTTTCCTTTTCATTGTTACAGCCTGTGTCTAGTGGTTTTAAGAGCAGTCTGCAAATGTTTGCAAAGCTATGAGACTAATGATTGCACTGTTTCTCTTGGACTCATTCTCTTCATCTTCTCTGATTCAACCCATTGGATCATGAAGTGTTGAGGGTCTTGGAAAAAATGGACTGTGTGGACCAAAAAGGACAATGTTCAAAGACATTAGCATAGGCTGGCATAGTCCAGCCTTTCCTTAAAGGAAACAAAAGACACAGAAAGAGAGTAGCCTACCGCTATAGACAGAAGCCTTGTAAGGTAAACAAACATGTTATAAAAGTAGGGAAAAAAGGTCCACTTCCTCTTTTCAGGGTGAGATGAGGTCCTTGTTTAGATAGGAGAAGCTGGTGTAGCGTAGGTACAGCAGCTTCTTAGTCGCTTCCCTCATACAGATACGTTTTGAAAGGTGACTTAGATTGAGATTGGGTTTGCAAGTAATTTGGGTACCTGTGGGGTTGCAGGTTTTGTTTGGTCCTCAGCTGAGAGATACAGCCAAGCTGTTGCATGGCTGGTAGTGATACACTGATGGCATAAACAATGGCAAATTAGTGTGTACAAGAAATACAATATTCCCCTAAGAAAAAACATTTCCCAGAGTTTACTGCAGCTTCCTCGGAGATCTGACTGAAGTAGTTCTCCAGGATCATAGTAACACCAGTGTGAAGTAAAGGCCATCTCAAAGGGTTTCTTGCTCCAGGACCCCTTTGATCCTGAACCCCCTAGATTTTTCAGAGAACTACAGAGCTGGAAACCCATTTAAACTTTTCGTTTGGAATAGCAGTATTCAGCTGAACTGACATCAAAGTACATTGGCAAATTAGCTATGCATTTCTATGCAGTGCTCTCACATGCGGGTCACTCAGGGAAATAACATGGCCTTGCTCAGCAGGCTCCTGGAAGCTGCCACTCTGCTATGCTGTGCTGAAAGCAATTTAGATCTATTGTGCTTCTGGGTCCTCCTCATTCTCCTGTTCCCAAAAGGCATGATTGCTGGTGGAAAAATATTCAAAACTGATATTTTGGAAAGTGACTTGAGACTTCAAAAGCTCTTCATTGCCAAGCCGCTGGGCAGCTTGCTTCTCTAAGGAAGACAGCAGAGAGCAGTGCTATAGAATAAATAGCAGCTCGGCATAACCATTACCTGAAATAGATGATATACAGGCAGGAGAATTGCTTAGGCATGTAAGTAATAAAATCCTACAACTCAAACTGGAAATCAATAAAAACAAATAGAGTGGTAAAAAGAGAACAATGGACAAATGCATAAGTGAAAAGATGGATCCTGTTAGTGATTTCTGACTCTTTAATCAACGGGTCCCTGAGTTATTTGTCACTTGGTATAAATGTGTATGTTGCTTTATATGTTGTCAGTGTATCAAATTTAAGTAACATTTTGGACTATATTGCATAAATGATGTCCCCGTTATGGTTGTACTCTATCACAGTAACAAATCCACTATTTTAGCATTCCTGCTTGGATTCTGCATTGAAGTTCATCAGCTATATGACTTTCTTCCTTCATTCATTTTGTCATCAGTGAAAATTAATTTTCTTGTATTCTGCTCTTCTTATCACTTTTAAGCAAACAGAAATCATCTGCTGGGTAGTGACTTACTGAAAGGAAATGAACATTCCTTCTCACTGCAAGGTAATATTAATGATAATAAATCCTCCCATGACCTTATTTATCTATCATTTACTAGTCAATTCACAGTTATATGTGAAGAGCTGTGATGTATCCTATGATTATCTAGAAACAGGTTAGAAAACATTGGGAGAGAATGATGGTTGTTTTTTAGGGCTTCTCTCATATGTATGAAAGCTGTTGGGGATCTATTCTATATTTTTCAGAATTATGTCTGTATATAGACATGCTATTTAAACCAACAGGTTAAAATTAGCCTTCTTAAAAAAGTGGGTAAGTTTTCAAAAATTCTGGAAACCCACAGCTCTCATTGAGGTCAATGAAAACTTTGGGGTACCAGACTTTTCAAAAAGATGACAAATGTCTTTGGGCTGTAGTGAAAAGGAGCTCCAGAGACTTAATGGTGTAGACGTTGCCCATCTACTGGAGAAATTACTGACAGAAAATAGTCTGTGCCAGAAGATCCTGTTCTATTATATAGCTCACTTTGCATTATAGTTTATATTCAAACTGCTGGTCACGTAAAAATTATTCAGACTATATGAGAGAAGTGACTGAATGAGAGTAACAGTCATTCTTATTGCACTGGAGCTGCAACCCTCCTGTTGGATGGGACATGACTGAGAGGTATTTGAGAGCTAAGGGGTGCTGTTGGAACACATTAACAAACCCATTTTTGCATTTCTGTCAACATATCAAGATATTTTTGGCTCAGTCTCTTTGGAAAGATCTAGCATTTCAAAATCCTGGGTCTGGAAAATCTTGATAACATCCAGATTTCTGGCAGCTACCTTTTAAGAGCAGTTAGGATTCATTCCCTATTATTTTTCAAATACCGAGACACATTTTGTGGAAAGATACTCTACAAATGCAACAGCTTTGATTTCTAATGAGTAGTAACGCTATTAAAGATTAATGACAACAGCTAGTTGTTTGGTTGGTGCCATAAATTAGCCAAACTGTGGGGAGGGGGCTTAAAACAAAACGAAACAAAAAAATAAAAAAAGAGGGGGTCCATTTTGGTTTTCATCCATAATGTGGGGAAATTGTGTGTGACATTTACAAAAGGCAAAACTTCATCTCTGTTGTCCTTGTATTCAAAAGAGTCAGGTCCAGAGGAGACACTGGGGAGAAACAGCTTGTTCTGTATTACTGTCCATCTACTATGTAACAGCCTATGGATGTGTCTCAAAGAAGCAAGTAAAGCTCGGAGCGTTTCTCTAAGCAGGTTCAATCTGCAAAACGGCATCTGCCCCATGACCTTAAAAGTGTTTTTGAAGTAAAGAAGATGAGTAAGTGAAAACTTCCTATTAAGGAAGTTATTTGTACAATTCATGTTTATGTGTGACAAAGTGAATACAAGAGAACTTGTAAAATATTAGTGGAAAGTAGGTGATAGGAGCTACTGTACAAAGTAGTTATTGTTAAGTATTTAATTTCTTTGCAAATATTGGATGTTTGATTTTTTTTGTTTAGTTCAGCATTATCCCTGATATGTGCTTAATACACAGTCCAAAAAGTCAATGGAAAGCTTTACAGTGCCTCAACTGTTGGTCAAGCAGCATGTGTACTTTAATTAAATTCAGACTTTAAAAGTCAGCTAATTGTTGAAGCCAGACTAGTTCTTTCCTCTGGGTGATAATTTTGGGGGGTAATAATTGGAGGAGGTGTTCATTTGTAGATATTCCCCATTATCTCCAGCAGTTCAAAAGCATCTGGTTTACTAAGGCTTCTATATAACATAAGAAATTACAGAATAATTAACAAAAGAATGTCCCAAAGAACACTAGAAAACAGTGAGGGAGTGATTACTGGAATGACATGGAAATGGATTTGGCATAGAAATACACATATTTGAAGTCTACCTTAAATTCTATAAAGATCAGGCAATTTAAATTCAGTGCAAAAGGTCACACAAAACTGAGAGTGACGCTAGCTACTGTTTTATTACATTGGTTTTATTCAGGATGCATAAATGAGTATTATTTAGTCATTAAATAAGTCTCGTGTTCCTTCGATATTGCTTCAGCATAATATACACATTTAGTTCAGAGTTAGTGCAGATGAGTATGGAGTTAGTGCTGTGAAGTTAGTGCAAATCAAGCCCACTCTTCACGCTTTTCCATAGCTAGCACTGAGTTCAGAGAAGTTGGGTGTGTGGGCATGCTTTTCTGTGCCCGTATTGGAGATATTTTGTCAGCAGAGAAGGGAAGGAGGAGTTGAGGGAAAGGAGATCCCAGGTATTAAAAAAAAAACAAAAAAAACCCCCCCCAAAAACCCAAAAAAGCCCACCCAACTAACTGTCTTCTTGTTGAAAGATTCTTTTTACTGAAAATGACATAGTTCTGGCAGAGCATATAGAAAATTTTTTGAGACAGCTGTCTAAAAGGCATGTGGAATCTGAATTTCCCAATTGCTTATAGTTACTAAAAAGCACAGTAACACTGCCAGTATGGTACATCAATTCAAACAGTGCAGATGTACCACATTATATTGCAGTACTTCTTAGCCTGAGATGTTCATCGCTAAATTTAATGTCCAAAAGAGTGCAGCAATGGACAATGCAAGTGCTTTAGTACAGTTGAAAAAGTGCATTCCTTCTCTTCATTTGTTTACTAAACAATCTGAAATATTGATCCTGGAGAAGAAACGTAGCTGTTTAGCATAAACATACGATTTGGCTCATGTTGCTGTTGAAACTTAAATACCTTAAGAATGTTTCAAAAACAATGGTTTCTCCCCCTTTACCTCACACCAGTCCTGTTTAGCAAGAACTTGATCAGACCTAAAGTGTTTTGTCACTATCCAAAATTACAGGGCTCAGCTGTTAAGAGAAGTATTGCAATATATGCTAAAGGAAGCATATGGGCTTTGCAAATCAGGGAGGAATTTATTTAGTAATAGAATTTTATTTTAAAATTGCTCATTAATTCTTTAAATCAGCTTTTGGTTACAAGTATTTGCTTAAGTTTATGCAACATAAATTGCATAAAACTACAGCTCAAATTATTTCCTATGAATAATGTATTTGAACAAATATAGGCCTTTAACGTGTTTGCAGTTGATTTGTAGTCAGTTCGTATTTTTTATGTCTGAGCTCATTTTTTCAAGTTGTTTACTCATTTAGGTTAGAAGTGGGATTTTACATATCTCCAAATATTTACCATGCCATTTTCAGGATGTTTGATCTATTGCTTGAGGTGCTTTTTTCCTTTCCTTGAAAGTCTCTGGGAGTCCACCTGGCTAATAGGCTCCTGAAACTTTTACTGTGTTTGAGTTTACTGTGCAGGTAATGGAAAGAGAAGTGTAAACTGATGAAAAACATTTCTCTTCTTCTTGTGCAAATATTAATTCATGCAATGGTTGTGCTATCATCTAATAAACACTTTTGCATTCCTCCTATATGACAATGCATGTGTTCAAATATTCATGACTAAATAAATAATAGTATGCATAGATTGGCATCATTCAGACTGAAGAAGTTAAATAAACCATGAGAAATATTCCAGGAGGAAATAATTTTATCGCAAAGTCATGTTTTCTGAAACAGGAATGTTTCTTTCAGATCAGTTTCTAAGAAACTGCTGGAAATGCTGCTGTTTCTGAACCTGGATGTCCTGGTGCAGCCCTGCTCACCCTTATGCTGGCCCTTTTGAGCTGGGACTGACTCAGGTACTTCTCTTGTTTCTTCTAACTGATCCATCTCAAATTGCAGTAACTTAAGTTTCTGTTCACCACTCAACCCCCTGCTCATCGTTCAGTTGCCCAGCGTCTCCAGTCACACATGTCCTTTGAGAGAGGCAGCTCAGGGATATCAAGCCCATGAAAACGAAACGGCTGGTTTCTGTTTCATTGCTTTGCCTAGGCAGCAGGATTTCAAGGCAGCGCAGGTCTGTGGGCTGGATGGGCGCTGCCAGCTCTGTGGCCAAAGGGCTGCTCGTCCTCCTCGTGAAGAAGAGCTGCCATCCCTGCAGCCCCTGTCCTGGTGCGAGAGCCCCGTGGCTGTGACCAAGCGAGGCTCACCTCACCTCACTGAGACTTCAGACATTTCCAGGAGGTGTGGAGGCAAACTGTGCTCTGCCCTCTCAGAGGTGGGAGTGTAAGGGAAAAAGAGAACAGCGGGCTTTGGCTGGGAAATGAGGCTTCCTATGTTCTGCCCTTACACCTGGGGTGTGTGGGGGGGGTGCGTGCAAATGGTGCTGAAAAGGAGGCAGTTTTACTTTTGTGTTTGTAACCATTTTAATCAATGAGTGCTAGGCATATGCTGTACAGGGAAGGAGCAGCAATTAACATAGCATGTTGCTTTGTCCCAAAGTGATATTAACTTGCAGTAAGGCCACCTTAGCAGAAAGAGCAATCAAGTCATAACAGGCAATCGGGGAGAGCTGAACATGGGAGCGCTGTCCATGGCAAAAGACCGGCATTTGAGCTCCTCGTTACAAGCCGTAGGCTTCATTTAGGCTCAGGTCTGGGCCTGTGCAGTTACTAGCGCAGCACGGCCTTGCTGGAGCAGTGCTAGCCCTGATGAGCACCTGTGTCACTCTCTACGTAAGAGATGAAATCAAAAACCGTACAGCTCTTCAAAGCTTTCACACTGTCTTCTAAAAAAGCTACTTAGAAATGTGCTCTGCCATTTTTATCTGTGCTCTGCTTAGTACTCACAGCTGTGTTGAGTTATATTCTGCTGTGATTTTTCCAGTGCAATCTTCCTCTCCTGGTGGAGAGTTAAGCTAGTCCTTAACACGACTATCTAAAAAAAAACAAACAAAAAACCCCAACCTCATCCTGTCTGTAAGGATGCTGCCTATTAATATGCCTTGTAATTAGTACATCCTGCATCTATGTTCAAGAGGCAGAATTTCAGTTAACGTCTTTGGCTGGTAGGAGTTCCCTGTCAATGCGAGGGAGGGGGGAAAGCCAAATGGTGGGGGCTCTGCAGCTCTATTCCCTGGGCCCTCTGGTCTCTGAGAAAAATGACTCATGGATCAGTGGCCATCATCCTCTGTGAGGAGACTTAGTTGCCAAGACAACTGTTGCCAAGACAGACTGGTTTTCCTTGGGAATAATTTCAGTGTGTTATTTCCGTGCAGCAAACCATCTCCCATATCTGTTGTTAGACCCATGTGAGAAGCTATTGGAGTTTTAGCTCCAGGTGGAAATTAGGAAATAATAAGAAGGGAAAACAAGTCTAATTACCAAAAGGGAGTTTGCAGTCCTACATGGATCTGCACAAAGTTTGTGGTCTCTCAGGCTGTATGTGCATTCTGCAAACATGGGCCCCAAAACACAGCATTGGAAGCCTCTTCAAGCCATGAGATTAAAATGAATTCCCAAGCTTACATTTCTCTTTTAAAAAATTTAGTTGGGAATAGGATAAGGTCCTTGGGGATATTCTGTATTGTAGTACATAGCTATGTAAGTTCTTATGATCGAGTAGAGTGGCTGTGATCAGCAGCCTGCATGTGCTGGAAGCAACAGATTCCACCACCTCACCTGACCTGCGAAATGCTGGTGGGTTTTGGAGCAATTGATGTGCCCTCAGAGGACTGCTGTGTTCCCTTTGAAATTGCCTGTGAGTTTTATACTGCCTGAAAGATTGCCTTATCTTCACTTTGTTAATGGTATAGTGTTAATGGTATGTATGCAACAGTCAAGAATCCTTGTTACAGAGGCTTTAAAAGTTTATGATTCAAAACTTTACCATTCCTATATTAGTTTTCAATTTTCTGCATGAAATACTTCTGGTTCAAGTGGAAAATGTCTTTGATTATTGTATAATATTAGATAATACCCAACTGAATGGATGTAAACTAGTTAAATGGATAAACTAATCTCCTGAGAAATACAAAGCAAACAAATATAACACTGTTCTTGTTGTCCACCAGAGGTCACTTACAGGCTGCTTTATTCCTTATTGGCCGTGCTTTCACTTGCCTAGTTAGCATCTCTTGTTTCCCGTGTTAAGTACTTCTGGATCAGCTGTGCAAATGCACCTCCTGAAGATCCTACTAATGACTTTGAATCTTTTCTAAAATCATTAACATTAGGAAACAGAAAGGCAAAATCCTGCTGAAACAAGAAAAATCATAAAAAAGTGTAGGGACTTCATTGATCCCATAATGTCAGTAGGTAATCTCAGTAACTATGCCATGCTTCACAAGCTTTGCTGTGCATATTAAATAATTTTCAGTGCGAACAGACTCTACTCTCTACTACTAAATCTATGTGGGATTCTCATCTGGGTTCTTATCTGTTCAATGTTCACAAAATGCTTCTTGATGTGCACTTAAATTGAGAAGCAAAATGTGATTACAGCTTCTGATTCTTCAACTGTATGTGATTCTCAGCTGTTGCATGCTTGCAGAGGCTTTTGCTTCACAAATTTTTGTTGCAACATGAAGAAAACCCTTGGGAAGTCTTTACTTGACCAATCAGTTGTCAAATGTGAACAACTCATCCAACTTTGGCAAAAGATGCCATTCTGCATCTTCTATGGCAGTGAAAAGCTGGTGTTTTATGAGCCCGTAAGCATCAAGGAAAGGCCTGAGTGAGTTTGAAGCAAAGGAAGAGCAAGAAGGTTCCTCTTCCTCAAAGATGAATGAAGGGCAGAAATTCCCCATTAGTCTACAGACCCCATTACCCCAATAGTTAGATTTTGTGCTCTGAACTTTGCATGAATGGCATTTATTTTTGTTTTGTTACTTTTTGATGGCAAGATTTAACCTCTTTTGCAAAGAACAATATAGTGCTGAACAGTATGGCACCATACACCCATGTAAGCATCAGCAAATTTTTTGTTTGATCACCTGAGGAAATATTAAGGTGTAAACTGTGGTTTTACTGTGAAGAACTGTAATTTCTCTTTGTATGTGGGTATGCTAGAGCAGAAAAAAACCCCTGTGAAATCCTCTGTTTCTCTAGCTTCCTAATTCTTCTCATATTGGGACAAGATTGTAGCTGTTCTCAAATATAAAAGTGTAAGTATGTCATGTGTGCTTAGTTTTCCAGTTGCACTAAGCAATGCATTCTTTGCAGAAGTCGAACAGAAAGCTGGGTGAAAAGTGGCCTAGTGGCTGAATAAAAACTTCTCTTGAGTGATGGACAGCCCATACAGCAATATGTTACAAATGTACAAGGTAAGTTCCCTTAAATCTCTGTGAAGGTGAAGACAGAAGTTGTTTGACTTTATAGTCAAACTTTTACAATGTTAGTAAAGCAGAGCAGCTGACTAGGAATGGTAAGAATAGCATCCTGATGTTATCTTCTTTCTGAATCTCATGCTTTTAAAGCTCAGACCTCTTTTAGCTCAGGTGACAGGAAGCTCAGTCAGCAAATTTTCAAAAGCGGAGGAGAAACTTGGTACATGTGTTCTTAATAGTCAGTACCCCAAGTGAGGGATCCTGTGTGAATTGTGAACTTTGAATCTCAAATGGAACTTAGAGTTAAGCAGGTTGTTTGGGTTTTTTTGTCTCACTCCCTTACAGCTTCTGTAAAGATTATATGCTTGGTCTTGCAAACTCCGAAGTACAGACCCAGCATCTGTGCAAAGTCTGTTTTTAATAAGAAACAGGAATAGTTTTTGATTTATAAGCTTAGGTCCAGACTAATATGCAGTTATTTAAAGTTTGAGGGAGGGGAAGGTGGTACAAAATTCCACTTTGTTCCTAGTTAGTCAGCTGTCTGGCCCAGGACAGAAAAGTAAATTAAAGAATATCTGACTCTCATTAACGTCCACTGGAAACTCACTGGGATCTGCTTATTTAGGTCTTTATTTTTATACATAGACATTAACTCAGAGTATTATACATGCTGAAGCTTATGCTGTCTAATTTCTACCATGAATGAAGGGTGAGACTCTGTAATAATAATTACAGTATTATTCCTATTCCTACTTAACTGTGTTATCACTATGACATTGTTCCTAGTGTGTCCACTATATAAATTCCCTCCTCTCTCACAAGAAGTTGATACTTTTACCTTGCTCTTAATATAGAGTGGACACAGGACATCCCAAGATTTTATCCTTGATGAGGGCTGACTTGGGGTACTAGCCCAAAACAGGAAGCAATTGTTCATCTGCATAGTCTCTGTGGCAGGCTGACAAGTGAAAAGAAATAGGTGAAGAGCTTCAGCTCTGCTCCATCCTTCTTATTGTGCAGAGGTATGCATGCATAGTAGGTTACACAGGCAAGGGATAAATCACTACTAATTCAGAAGAAAAGATCCTGCACAGGACAGCTTCCACTTTGTACCTTCTAAGAGCTCTAATTAAACTCACTGTATAAGCACCTATTAAGAATGGTGCTCCATAATGCCTGGTTTGAGGTTTTTCAGAAACAAGGTTATTCCTAGGTTTTGTTCTTCAAAAGTCTTTAATCCTGACTCTAGTTGTCTCATTGAAAAGTTTAAAATACTTTGTAAACTCCTGGTTTGGGGATAAGAGCACTCTGTTGGTCTGACATCAAAGTGAATCAATGAGCTAGCTGTGAATTTCTATCCACTGCTTTAGCCATATATTCTTTTGCAAGTGTCTAGAAGCTGTCACCCTGCTATGCTGTGATGAAAATAATTGGATATAGTTCCCACTTCTGTTATTCCCATATGATATTGCTGCTGGTGAAGAATACTCAAAACTGATGGCTCCAAAGGCAAGTTTGAAACTTTGAAAGCCAAGTGTTCTCACGTGCTGAGCTGCTTGCTTCTCCAGGGAAATCTGCAGAGACCTGCAGCATACATCAAAGAGCAGCCAGACGTAAGACCATTCCCCCAAATGAATGATATGCAGAAAGAAGGTACATTCAAGGATCTAAATAGTGAGGAACTCGGTACTCAAATTGAGAATGAGGAGAACCAAATAATTCTGGGGGAAGGGAAGGCTGTATAGAAATAAGGAAATAGGAAACGAAATTACAAATCCAGTGAAGACAGACGTTTAATAATTAGTGAATACTAAGCCACCTGCCCTTACAATTTTTATTGGTCACTTGATGCAGGAATTTACAATAGTCCTGTAAGTTTGGGTACTGCATATAAACATGATGGGTTTGCCACAGGTTAGTAAAATTTCTACTGTGTGATGAACTGTTTCAGCAAGAAGGTGTCCTGACCTAGCAAGACCCTAGGGGTGGGGAAATTGCTGAGAATCTGATCTGCTTCATGCTTCCACTTTTGCAGGCAAGCAGCCTGCAGGGAACTTCAACAGACATTTAACAAACCAGACATTTTTGTGGGTTACAAAGTTACAAAATAAGCCGTGCATGCCATGTGTTGACAGCTTATAGATACCACATTTGGTGCTTGGCCAAAATAGCAAAGGTCAGTGTGGAAATTTCAGCTTCCTATTTAAAAAGAACAGATCTCGAATTCCAAATCTCTTTAATGATGTTGGCTCTACAATGTTTTTATCAAATCATGGCTGACAAATAGCACTGCTCTAAACTGATGTTTTAATTTTATTTTTACTGAGACTAAATTTATTTTAGCTCCCGAACAGGAAAGATACAAAGGCAGCCTCACAGCTTGCTGCATCTCTGTCTGATGCCACCACATCAGAGAACAGCCCCAGAAATGGGATCTTGGGAACAAAAAATCACTCCTGACACTGCTGCAAGGATGGAGAGTTTGAATTGGGTTTTTGCAGCTGGAAATGTCTAACAGACCTTCCTCTAGGTAAGGAAATTTTCTGCAAGCAGAGTTGCCCAAGACATCTCCTCCTCAGCATTATATTTTATGTTATTAATTTTGCAGAGCTACCCATGGCAATATCCTCCCCACTATTCTTGCTACTGTACTTTCCATGTCCACACAATGTACTATAGCCAGCTGGACAGTGCAAGCTCTATTGAGAAGTTTATTCTAATCACTAACTGTATCACTAGCATTATAAGAAGACAAGTAGTAAGTGATTTACTTTAAAGATATTCCTCCACTCCATGTTGTTTTTCCAAATCCTACATCCCATTTTTAAACATAAATGGGTATGTTTGAGTTGGCCAAGTTTTTTCAGACTGCATTGCAGGAAAGGCAGTCAGTGCAGTCCTTCCCTCTCCTAGGGTATTAAAAAATGAATCCATTGACTGAATAAAGAGGAAAACCCTTACAGTCAAAACTTTCTGTGCCTGTAGTTGTTCTGATTTTTTCATTGTTCATTTGCACTGTAACACAGTCAATGTCTGTCCAAGGCCAGGCAGAGAGCAAAGGGCTCACTCCCAGAATGTCGTATGCAGTACCTGTAAATAGGGGTGGTGAGATTGAGGTAGGCAATCGTTAGGATTGTGCAAGACAGAGATAAACCAGTAAGCAACCTCTTCCCAAATTAAAGCACAAAATTACAGCTTTTAGTAGAAATGTAGGGGATTTTTTTTTCTCCCGGCAGGCTTTGTCCTCACGGTAAAAATCCAGCAGGTTTCTGTTCCATTTCTTCTCTGCTACGTTCTGTTGTGCTGGCTGTCAGGGAAGCCAGTGGTGCGATAGGAGTTTCACTGTGTACTGATCAAGGAAAGGTGTTGGTAAGTAAAGATCTCTTCTGCTGTGATAAGTATTTGACCATACTGAGGCCATGCAACCCTTGCAGGTGCAGACATGCTGGTTAGAAAGGACTTTTGTAGGCTGCCCTACTGGACCACAGCAAGCTGATGAGGAGGACTGTTAGCAGGATGTAATCTATCAGTTTAATAGCATTCTGTCCCTGAGTATTCTCTGTATAAATGTAATATCTGCTTTTGAAGAGCAGTTTCCCTAGTACTTGACTTCAGTAGGGCTGTCCTGTGTTGTCAGACTGTCAGGTTTCGGGCTAATGACTCAGACCTGTCACCTCCAAGACTAGGTCTGGAACAAGGACTCCCTGCTGCCTTTTCCAGGATCCCTTCCCTGCTCTTACCTGCATTGGGTAAATCGTGTCCTAAAGCACTTTTTATGGAGGAACAAAAGTGTTACCTGAGATCTATGTCTTTAAATAGGACCTCCAGAACTAGCTACCTCCTAAATATAAAAGTTTCATGGCACCTTTCAAGGCCTAATTCTGATCTCTGCTAAGAAAGTCTGCAACTGTGTAAGCCTTGGGACCTGAGGACTGTCATACTGTCATTACATCCACTTAGTGTGATTCTGCATGTGGGATTCTCCATCTTCTCTGAATATAAATATGGATTGCAAAACCTGTGTTTTTTATTTCAGCTCCCTAAGAATTACTCCATTTTTGTGAGAAATTTGGAACATTTTGCTTTTTTATCTAAACCATTGTTGGTGCAAATTATAATTAGTCTCTTTGGGAAGTGATTTCATTGCTAGTAAACCCTGCCACCAATTTGCCAAGGGTAAACAGGCACTTTGGCTCTCCTAGAATAAAGGATTGAGGTGGTCAACTTGGAAAACTTTGGAGGTAAATAGATCTTAGCTCCTGGCAGGCAAAACCAACAAAGGCTTGTGTGAGGCTGAATCTCCATAGGGAGCGGACTTCTCTGAGAGCTTAACATTTTGTTTCCAAGTTTTCTGTTATTGTGCTATTATTTTAAGCTTTGTCTTGCTGCCTTCATGGGAGACAGCAGCAATATCAACTTCCTTGGTACTGGATAATTAACATAGTATAAAAACTCAGCAGAAAGAAATCCTTAGAGGGCTGTTGAGATCTGACTTGAGTCCATGAAGCTGGGTAAGAAATATAAACCAGGATTCAAGTTTTGTTATACTAGTTAGCTAAATACCTTTCCTTACTTTATTTTCATGTATGCCATTGCCCCAGATTTTGATGGGACCCTAATGGAGGCAGCACAAAGAAGTATAAATAAAAGTGGTGCTTCTTAAACTTTGCTTTTTATCCTAATGATAATGTTCTCACAGTAATATGCTAGAGTTATACTTTATATTGTACTTTATCAGATGAAACATGACAGGGGAATCTGCTCTCTGTGGACAATCTTTTCTGAAGCTTAAAATAAAGAGAAGCAATTAAGGTGACTAGCAAAATTCACGCTGGATTTAGTTTCTGTCCTTACCCCAATCTGTCAACCAAATGGTGCCTCCTTAGGCTTGTCTTTCATTTTGACTGGTAGAACTGGGAAAAAGTAAGGCCAATTGACTTTAGTATGTGGCTTATTTAACATAAAAGTTTGTCAGCTCATGTTTCTGGTAGTTTCATTTTGGTTTTTCAGTTAAACACATAATGAAATCAAGGACAATTACTGTGGCACAACTAGTCAGAACATCGCGCAGAGCTTTACCTTATGATGTTACTGCCTGTTAGTGTTGTTCTGCTCAGAGAGGGCAGCAAAGTATTGCAGATCTGGGATCCAAGAGGACTTCGGCTCTGAGGTGTAATACTGAGGAAGAAATGTATCTTATTAATATACAAGGTCTGAAAGCAGAAATTGGGAGGCAATCAGATCATTACTACTTAAACGCACTAGTAGTGGAAATGCTGTCAAGAGAAACAGCTTAATCACTCTAAGCTTTAGACATACAGCAATCCTGATAGCTGTGGAAAGAAGAGTCTCAGCAGAAACACAATAGCTGGAGAGTTCAGGATTCATCCCAGACTGGAATATTGTATGACTCATTTGGCATGAAGAGAAATGCTTTAAATTTAGACATACAATGAACAAAACATTGAAATGGATTTGCAGCATGGTGAGATTGATGACTATATTAGGTATGTATTGCTATATTAGGTATTTTCATTACAGCTTCAGACTTTCAGATTCTTATAAGCTTGGTTGTTTCTTTTCTGGTTGTCATATGAAAAGATACAATCAGAGGCTAGATGAAATGGTTCAGACATTATCTCTTGTTCTTGGTCTTTTGCCTGAAGACAGGAGTGTATTTCCTAGGCAATGTAGGCAACTCTTTCCTAGGCAACCCTTTAAAATTATGTAAATGGAGGAATTTATGAAATGACTGCTTGATTTGTCACAGATCTGTGGGCTTAGCAATGACTCTTCTTCAGCCTTTCAGTGCCTTGGTACTTTGGCTTTCACTGTTGATGGTAACAAGATGGTGCAAGTAATTTCTCAAGAGATACTGTGTGGCGTTAGGAAAAGCACAAGGTCCATCACTGTTCTTAAATTAACTTGGGAGGAAATGGCACAGGCTGCAATTTACCACATCGTGAGCATCAGCAGAGTAAAGTCATATAGCTCTGCACCTCTTCCAAGGGGTGTCTGGCCTGGAGAAAGCACAACTTTGAAGCCATAGTTGTGTGTAAAGCCTGTGAAAGTTAACCTGAAATTGGGGCAAGAAATTGAAGAGCACAGAGAGGCTGAACAGCTGGTAGCAGTGACCTCTTTGGCCATCTCCCTTTTGTCCTCCTGTGCTCATGTATCAGCACCCTAGAAAATGGTGTCTGAAACCACTGCGGAGGTTTTACCTGGCACAGAAGCGCAGCGAGGGTTCCCTGCCCACGAGTGTTGTGCTGGTACCAGATAAACCAGAAGGGAAAGTTTATTCCTGCCCAGTAATTCAGTGCAGTGGTTCTGCAGTCAATGGCTTACCAGGCAGAGATGGAAGAGATGCTCCCAAAGGTGAAAAGGAAGAACCAGGTACAGAGCTATGAACATTTAGCAATATTGTATTTTTTATACTCCTTATCATCCCTTTAGTCTTGTTTCATGCCTCCTTCATTCTTTCATTTTGTCTTTTTACTTCTCTCCTTTTCTTCTACCCCATTAACCTTTTGTAGGCTCCACACAATTTCAGGAAGCTGAAAATGCTTTCTGCATTTATAATGCTACTCTAGGTACTTGGCTTTTAATAAATAAATACAGTACATTTTGACAGCAGCCCATAAAACACAGTTGTAATGAGATTTTAATCTGATTGTACCATTTGTACTCTGAATCACTTAGAGAGTTTCCTACGGTACCCTACTAAATGATTATTGCTTTTTCTTTCCAGGGGCCAGCTCTCAAAACCAGAAATCATGCTTGCTATAGTTGGCTCCTAATCTGATGGTCATACCTTGATTGCTTCATACTCACTAAGTCCCAACAACAGAATTCCCCCAAGGCATGATTTGTCAGTTAGGTGACTTTTTTCATGCACTGCTGCAAACAGCAAATAGATCAGCAAGTGCTTTCTGTCATGTGGCAGAACCAAGTCATCTGCTCTCCCAAGCTGCCAAATCATAGTTTCTGTCCAAACTTAATAAGTACATATGGAATCATATACTTTCTTATTGTATCCTGTCTGTGTTATCATGTTATCCTCCACACATCCTAGAATTAGATAACTGCTTTTCAACCTTCAAGCAAACTCCCATTGTTATCAATACCACTTGATATGAACTATGACATAAAATTTTAGTAGCATATATTGATATTCTGTATAGACATTTTCTGGTCCACATACCCTCAGTATGTCTTCTGCAATTATATGGTTGAAATAAGCAAAGCCAGCACTATCTGTTTCAACAAACTGCTTCAGAGGTATCCTTAATCTTATGATTTAGCTCATTTTCTAGATCATATACTGTAATGTGTGATTGGATTACAGCTGAAGTATATTGGCTTTCTGGTTTTAGAGCATGTGTACCTCTGCAATAACATGAGACAGCATTTATTTCATTGGATTTTCAGTGCCATAAGTAGGTGTAGTAAAGAATTTTTCATCAAAGTAATGCATTTCCTAGCAAATGAAGCTTTCCACAGGAACAATTCAATCTTCCTGAGATGCTTTTATTTTCCTGGGGTGGAAAAAAAAAAGAAAAAAAAAAGAGTCAGTGTTTAGTACTCTCTCTAAGCACTAAGAAAACATAGTGGGAGAAAAACTTAGAAAACTTTTAAACAATTTTATTTTAAATCAAACTCTAGGAGAAAAATTGAGAGGTCTGCAGGGTTTCCCTGGAAAAGCAGGACCTCCAGAAATAAAAGAAGTTTTGGGATCACAAGGAGAGAAAGGAGAAAAAGGAGAACATGGAAGTAAGGAGTAAATTCCTCATGTTTCTATAATCTGGCTTTCAAGCTTTTAATATATCTTCCAAAAAATATTTGTGTTAATATCTGGTATCCTTACAACATCATTTGAGGAAAGGTGTGATTTCCAGAAGTGTAAGGAGTGGAGAGATAAGTTGTCTGTTACATAGGAGATGAGTTGACCAACATAACTGGGGGGAAAAAAGTGTCTGGAATGAGTCACTAGTTTATTGTTGGGAGTGAAACAACAAACCTTCTATGTCATTATAAACAGCATATTTTTCTTTCATTCTTTGCCTGTTCGTGTGGGTTTTGCTTCAACTTTAATTCATTTTAAAATGTTTACATCTGTGTTTTGCCTTTGAGAACTGGGCTTTTCCCTCTGAATAGGATGACTTTGGCAGCCCTGAGAATTCAAAGCCCACCCAAGTATTCATCCCAGTCAGGGATAAGGCTCTCCCACTGGGACAAATTTCCATGGAACAAACCTGCAATGTGACCTGTGGTTTCTGCTCTGGAAACTGAGTAGCTCTCTCACGTGGCATCAGGTTACAGGAAAGCTAAACATCTCAGAGACAGTTGTTGTGTAGTCATTTTAATATAAATTACTAAATAACATCCTTAATTCCTAGTTCTAGTAGCCAATGACCTGCACAGACAAGTAACTGCTTTGGAAAGAAAAGTACAGGTTTTGGAGGCTGAACTAAATAGATGCAAAAAAGATAAGGTCTAATCGTTGATTAGTTTTCTTTTTGGCCTGGTAAAATGATGGACATGCTTGTGCTGGAGAAGGGACTGAAAGCAGTAGGCTGAAACAGATATTACAAATTTCTCTTGCGTTGCTCATGGGAGATGGTCATTAATTAAATGCTGCCTCACTGAATACATCCTTCCTGAACTGACCTGCCCACAAGAGCGTTGTGCTGCTACCATTCCCACATCATCAGGGGAAAATTTAACTATGTATATGGCCCAGTTTTTGTATCATTGTAGATGACGTGGCAGACTCCTTTCACACTAATCCCAGAAACCTGTTAAAGACAATAAGATAAAATAACTTGCTTATTAAAGACAGCAACTGTGTTTCAAAAGAATTGCTGTTAACAGTTTTATCTGCTAAATGAACAAGAGCTTCACTTTTATTGGCTTTTTATGAAAGCCTGTCAAGCATGTGAGCTATATATTCCTAATTCTCCAAGATAATTTTATATTTTCTGGAGAAATACTCAGTTTCCCAGGCTCACTAAAGCTGTCTCTGTCTCCTCTTTCCACTCTGATGCTTTGAACCCTGAGTTCTATTACAGTCCCTCAGCTTTGGTTCCTGTGATAAAGCTGATGGGTACAGAAGATCTCCTAATTGCAGCTCAGTTCCTTTGTATGATTTTAATTGATCTGTGATTTTTGCATTGAAACCTGGCAAGCTATTTTGTCATGCTTGCAATTTGAGTGTGAATTCCCTCAGATCCTGATTCAAGAGCTGTAATGCTATATGAACTGGAAATGAAAAACATTAGTACAAGACTTGTGATCCAGTTTCTTGTGAAATTCCCATTTTCTTTAAGTGTGGGCTTGATATTTCTGGGTGTCTGTTTTGTTTGACTTCTATTGGATTCTGCCTACGACTTCAAGAAATAGTCTTTTTATAGCTGGTATTAGCTACTTCTGAAGTACAATTGTGATATGGAGAAATTACTATAACATGATCAATTTTTGGTATAATAAAATTATGTTCACTTTTGTTTCTAGCTTTGATTTTAAAGAACATCAAGAGTATTGGTAAAAAAAATATTTGTCTCAACTGAAAAAGAAGATACTTTTGACAATGGAAAATCCTTTTGTGCAAAAGCTGGAAGTGCACCTGCCTCTCCTAGGAAGGAGGCTGAGAATACAACTTTAAAAGACTTAAGAACACCTTCGATGCAGGCTTATATGGGGATATCTGCTGAACAGACTAAAAGCACATTCACATATCTGAATGAAGAGGCTGTAACTTACAGAAAACAAAATGCTGGAGAACCAAATAATCTAAAAAATGAAGACTGTGTAGTAATGTAAGACTCTGGAAAATGGAATGACGTTGATTGCTGAAATTCATGTGCCTTAATTATTTGTGAATTCTTGAGCTGATGAATCTAAGAAAACCCAAAGCTTTTGCTCTCAATTATGTGGTTGATATAGAAGTTTGTTCCCATAAAGGTGGCCTGAGATAACCAGAACCAGAGTGTATTTATAATTGTTTTCTCTTTCACTTTCAGTTTTGAATCTCCTAATAAAATACAGATTTAATTTTTTCAATCATTATGAATAAAATTGTGTTTATCATATTGATAGTAAGTCTAATAAGTTATGGCATGCTCAGCAGGCTGGTTGTTACACCTTGCTATGGGTTCCTCATAAATGCAGCATGAGGGAAGCATTTTTTAATAATCTTGAAACTAATGAAAATTTTTTATATATTCTGTCTTTAAGCTGAGCTGTAAACTTGGAGATATTACTCTCTACATGTTGCTTCTGATACGTTCTTTTATCATGTAGATAATGGACAGTGCATACAGTCTATGTTATTTCAGTATTTAGTGATAGCTTTTCTCCCAATGCGCTTTTACTCTAGTTCTAAAATTGACTGTTAATGATCACTTACAGCCTAAAGTGGTATTTGTCATCTGAGTACAGAGGTCCATTGCACACAAGTGATTACTGAAATGCAAATAATATCTTTTTTGAAGTTTCAGCTATTTTCGTGCTGTTTTTTCCATGTGATAGGAAAATGAAATGTGCTGTAACTACAAAGAGGAATAAAACAGTAAAATGTCCAGCCAGATTGCTTTGTGTGCGGTAGAACAATCACAAGAGAACAAGATCTTTGTTGGCAATCTATAGGCATCATTTGAAGTTCAGGAGATACAGATCAAGATTGAAATGCAGTAGAAAGCAGAATATTTTTGTGTTAAATGAAACACAAGAGTCTACTGGTGAAATGTACTCCAAGTGGAATTTAGCTCATGCAGAAAAACAGCAAAAGGCCTTATTTACGTGAACAGGTCCTTAACGTGGAAGAAGTGATACCATAGGTTTTTATGATTTTCTTGATGGGAGCTTATTTCACCTCAGGTGAAATACAGACTGGATTAACTAGGAATAGGTGAATACCATGACAACAAAGTCCAATACTAAAGGTTCGACAATTAAGAAAAATACTTACATGCAGACTTTAAATTTTTGACCATGGAAGAATAGAAGATTTTCAATTCCTCTTCCACTTAGTTCAAGACATGTAAGTACCTCTACGGAGAGAAGGTCTCTGTCTATACTGGCAAGTTATGTGGACCCACAGGAACATAGGAACATATCTGTACAGAGGAACATTTGGCGCCCAGCTCTTCTGTTTTATAGCTGTTACTTTCATTGCCTAATTCCATGTCTACCTTTATAAGTAATGGCATTTCTTTTCTCTGCACCAGCTTATACAGGTACAGCAAAAAAGCAATTACTGAAATTGGTGAAGGGCATGAATTTTCTAGAGTATGATTTATCTGCTGATCTGCATCATGTTCTCCTTGTCATTACTGGCAATGTATCTTTGCAGTTCTCAAGTGAACTGCATTCCTTTTCTTCATTAATTGGTGCCCTGTAGCTATAAAAACAAGAAATTTTTAAATTTTGCCTGGGAGTTTTTAATCAATATTTATTATATGAAAACGCAGGATATGGTGCAATATTTAAAAGATAGATTTGGGTTAATTTAGGACAAGAAAGAGACATTCTAGAGAGTAGGTACAATCCTGTTGTGCTTCCAGGTTTAGGGATCAGTGGTAATTCTGTCTCCAATGCATTTATTTGGAATGATTATGTAAGTCTACTTTGAGATTGTATCAAAAAAAACCTGTGATGTGTTTTGTGACCATTTCGTTTGGAGCTGGACTAACAGCAATGATGTGTTATGCCCCCAGTGCATCATCCAGTAGGTTACAATGACTAAACTGCTAGTTTGAAACAGATTTGGAGTCATATTTTGCAGATGTGAACAGTTGTGTTCTTTTAACTGAATTTTTTTAGAAATACTATTCCTAATTGCCATATCAGTCACTCTCTCAAGAGTCCAGCTCTGAAATATAATTTAGACTAATTTTTACATGGCTTTTCCAAGCAAATCTCCAATACGGTTTGTTAGAAATTTATGAAGCTTCTTGTAACCTTATGTTAAGATTTTTTGTGTTTGGAGAGCACTACACTTCAAATGGGATCTATAAAAACTGCAAAAATCTTTACAGGTAAGTGCAAAAATATTCTTATGCCAAAAACATTGGGAGTTCATGAAGGCAGAATGGGAGAACATTCATATTGTATCCTCAGTTTCATACAGTCCAGTTACCAGATAACTAACTTTTCTACCAGGCTGTGTACATGAAAGGTGTATTTGGCCCCAGCAAGGATGGTATATATAGCAAATCTGAGCTGCTTTACGTAAACGTCTGGTCAGGTCATCTCTTGGGTCCTTAAGCTCTCAGGCTTCAGTCTGGTATCACTTCTGTTCCCAGCATTCCCCATCTTGTAGGTTTACCCTGGTGTAAACCATCTCAAGGAAAACGGTTTCCCAGCTGAAACACTTCCTGTGCAGAAGGGAAACCAAACTCTGCTCCGTATTACACTGATGAAAATCTGTCCCTGGTGGAGTTGCCCTAGAAACGCAGCTGTGTAAGTGAAAGTATTGCTTACCCAGTAAACTGTCCTGTCCCGAACCGCTGCTCGGAGGAGCAGAAGAGCAGTGTTCAGATCTGTGAGTTTTGGCAGGCCGTTGTGTGGGAGCAGGCTGATCTTCTGACTGGACAAAAGTCCACAGGGCAGAAACAAGACCTAGAAATAGAAAATGAGCTTTTATTGAGTCATATTACTTGAAACTTTTAAACTCGGCAAGGTACTGCTGAGCGCCCTAGGTTCTGACCTTCCTCACCATGCATGTTAGGGAGACCTTTCTTAAGGGACACCTTTCTTCAGTAGGTGCTGAAAAGAGTGGAGTTTGAAATTGTGTTCTATTATCTTCCAAGAGGCTTAAATCAGCATCCCTGATGACCACTTAATTTTGCATTAATTATAAACTAATCTGTACTTGCTGTTATGCCCCTGATTAGAACTATCTCATTTGGTGCTAATATGACCTCCACAGAGCTTCTGAGTAATTCAGGATGAAAGCAGCATTTGTTAATCAGCTGCTGGGTTTATCTTTCTAAAACACAGTTTCAGGCTAAGTACAGGCTTAGGAAGACCTATTTCGTCACATGTGAAAAACCACAGTCTCTGAAAAGCTCTTTTCCTTCTCTTTATTTTTCAAGCGGCAATTTTCAGAGGGAACTACAAGGTGGAAACAGGAAGTTATTTCAGTCAGTAGCAACTTGTACTTACCGCTTTGTTTTTCATTTATAACACATAAATAGAGGGGAAGGGGTGGTTAACTTATGCTCAGAGCAGAGGAGAAACATGCCCTTTGCTCTGGTTGTTTTCTGTTGTGAAGGCATCACCCTCTTGTGTGAAACATGCAGAGGAGAACTGTCACCCAGGGAATTCTGTGGCTTTAGCGCTACCAAAGTGGCTCTACCCTTTGCCCTAGCACCTGGAGATATAAGGAAAGAAAAATAATTCCTGGATTGTAGTTTGGCCAGTAATGCCCAGGAGAAGAAATAATGCAGGAGAGCGTGGAAACCTAGGTGCACCTCGTATCTCTTTTAAGCTCTCTGCCAAACCTCTCAGCACTAGCAGCATGACTGGATCCTCTGTGTTATCTCTAGGGAATGACTTTATCCTGAGGCACCTACAGCTAACATCTTCTTTCTTTTATGGTCTGTGACCTTAGTGATGTTTCAGACATCAGTAGCTTGAGCTGTTTAGATCATTGCTTCAGGGCAGACTGTTGTGAGAGCTTTTTCCTGGCTGTGTGCTCTGGTTTGTTTGTGTCTTCAGTGAGCAGCACAGTTTGTCCCACAGAGCTGAGCTTGTGCGTTAATCCTGCAAGAGGCTTCTGGCAGCTTTGCAGTGGGAGGAAGACTCTACAATGTCTAGCTGGTTGGCATCCTCTTCTGGGGTGTTCAAATACAGATAAAACTTCAAGCAGCTGGACTAAGTATACAGAATGCGAGAGCAGTAGTCAGCCCACATTTAGGTGTCTGATTTCAGAGACTCTGGGCGTGCTAACGTTGGGCATCTTGGAAATGGGGCCTGCATCAGCTCAGTGGTGCAGCAGACTGAATTTCAGTGTTTCGTTGCAGCCTTAACAGAAAATATTACTACAGAGCTGCAAAAGATGCGTGAGTATGTATACTGTCTCACAACATTCAAAACCCCAAAGCGGCCCTCTGTTCCTGCGTTGCTTTGCCTTAGTTTGGTCTCTTTCTTACCCTGTTGTTTGGATACTCGTGGCAACTGTATCGTGATGAGTCCCAGTTGTTTACACCCCCTAACTGTCCTACTCCTTCTCACAGCTTGTACTTGAACACATTTCAGGGATGTACTAAAGGCAGTGAGAAGGGGAAGGAGGGATTAAACCATCTGGTCCTGCTGCCTTGTTGCAGCTTTCCCCATCAGGCTTTCTGCGCTCTCTTGGGAGACCTCTGCACAGAGCATCTTTTCCCCTTCCTCCCGTCCGCACTGCTGGGCTACAACTCTTGGCTACCTTTGCCTTGTGCTTGAGATGATAGATATGTACAAAGAAAGGCTCTATGCGACCTTCCCCCCTGCCCCAAGAACTATTCCCAAGCATGTTTTTGATTCAAACTTTTGTTTTGATACAAGGGAAGCTAAACTACTATAAGCTGCTTTAGCACAGCACTTCATCACCAAATTTAGTTGGAAAACCTGAAACCTCTTAAACAACATCATAATGAATACATCATTGGTTACTGTCTTGATTATCTCCTACCTTGCACTTTATGGATCCAATGACACCCATGCAAGGGTGTCCCACTCAGAAGTGGTTTGATCAATGCTACTTTGCTTACAGATCACCACCTTTTAACCCCTCTATCCCCTTATGCCCTCTCCACCCTGCTTAAGCAGCTATATGCATTCACAGAAGCAAGGTAAAGAGGGTAAAGACAGGAAAAGAGAAAGGCAGGAGGAAGAAGTGATGCACTTTTTTAAACCTTTTTACCTCTTTACCTCTTATTATAGACAGCTACAGCTAAACTGAAAAAAAGGGGGGGGAGGTATTAATGGTACTTCCTAAGCCTGCTAAGTAGATCTTTTATTTGTGCATCAAAAACTAGTAGAGCAAATATTATCTTGAAGCCTCAGATTGCCCTCTATGTGCTGTTATTTTCTAGTTCCTGGTATTTAGCTTGAAGCTGCAATTGCCACCATCTGGAGAATCTCAGCTTTCATTTTCAAGACTAAAGTGCATTTCTAGTTTTCATGACTAATGGTGAAAAAAGGTTAAAAGCCTTTCAATTGGAAAGTTCTACAAACAAAGTGAAAATGTCTGTTTCCTTTTAATCTCATGTTTTAAAGTCTGTTTTAAAGCAGAACCTGTATTTTTAACAAATGGGGATTAAGTGTTGGGAACAGTATGGCAGGATTCTGGTGAGAAAAGCTGCCAGCTCATGGCACAATAGTTGTTATAAAAGCTATTTAAGAAATGTTTCAAATGTTGTCTAGAACACTTAAGTGTATTATATATCAATTTGCTGAATATTTTATCCTACACTCCATCTCGAGTTACAGGAAGCTCTCCAGTGGTTTTGAATGCTGCAGCCCTAAAGTTTATCTTTCTCAAATGCCCTCAGTATAGTTCTGAATTTGGCCTTTGTTCTAGTACATTGTGTGAGTTGTTGTTGGAAAGTAGAGTAGTTTACATCATTCACCTCTGTTGCAGTGGCACAATATGTTACTCTGGAAAGGTAAAAGACCATTAAAAAAATGGGAGTTATTAGGCAGTTGAGCCCCATTTGTGTGGAAACATAGGTGGGAAAATAGATGCTAGAGAAATGTAATGATGTAGGGCATGGTAACACTGGTACTGAAACAGTCAGGAGCACAGTTGTTCTCTTCAGGTTTTGAAAACTAAATTTTAGAAGTTAAGTATGAACTTCAGCTTTAGAGGATTGTCCAGGATAACAGTGGAAGTGGACTGACCTTGTGAAAAGGGCACTCCGTGTGCTCAGCAGGCTGGGCTCTGCACAGGGCTGAACACATGTCTGAGAAGACACGGTTAGGAAAAACCTATGCTACACTTGTTTTCTAGCTTGAACCCCTGAGACAGTCTGGTAAGACAGACAAGCAACGAGACTACTTTAAAAATAAGCATATTATTTGAAGTGCTCTTGTGTAGATTTCCACTCCTGACAAACAAGCATATTCCTGCCTGCCAGCTGCTGATGTTGCAGGCATGTCCCTGTCACAGTCCATTCCCTTACAAACCAGAGGTTATAAGATATCACAGCCCACTTACTTCTGTAGAGGGAATGCTACAACCTGCTTCCCTCTCAGGAACATAGACAAGAATATTCAGAGAACAGGAAAGTATATAACTGGTGATAGATAAGAGAAAGCACCAAGGGTTTCAGGAGATGAGAGTAAGGCAGGAAAAGAAAACTATTATTAGCAGGACAACAGTTGCTCCAGTGATTTAACATACTTTTCTGAGGCTATTGGCCTAAACCTTTAGGTAAACTTCACTGTACTTGGGGTGTGTGAACTACACTGATGTGAAAAGGGTTGATTCAGTTCAGTACTTTTTTGGAAGCTCATGTCTCTGCTAAAATGAATGGAAAAAAACCAGTCAACAAAAAGGGTATCGATAGCTGTGCTGCTGTATTTCCAGAACAGTACGGATAAGCCAGCAATCTGTAACATCTTTCATAGTCACTGCTGTGGAGATAATATCTGAACAAGATAATGGCTATGTAGTTGCACAGTACGTACATACGTTGGGATCTGAGACAAGATGAACAGAAGTTGCTGTTTGTGCTTTTGCATTTCGGATGGAAAAAGTATGGAGATACACGTAGTCCATTGTACAGGTATGCATATATTTGTCATGCTTAGCAGAATGGATCTGAAATCTCTAGGCCAGGCTGTAGTTCATATTGCTTCACTAAGGATGGGATAACTGCTCTTTAACCAGGCAGTGAGCTGCTCGAACATACGGGAGCTGGATTTCTGCACACCAGCCTCCTAGAATGATTCCTCAAATCAGAGCAGTGAATGCTAAACCAAATTTAAACATAAATAAATAAATAAAATTTAACGGGTAGCTGAAATGGTTATTAGTAATTTTGTAGAGTTTCTCTTGTCTTACTAAGAAAAATAATGTTTAAACTTCAAAACTGCATATAAAGCTGCTATAAAGGCTGTAAGGAGTGACCCCCATGGAATAACAAAATTGTATTTTATTAGTTAAAAGTAGTTGACATTCATGGTTATTACATTTCTCAGAGTTATTAAACATTCTCTTTGATTTGTCATGCAAGCTAAGTCTGCTGTGTTTTAATAACCTACTAAAGAGTTTTAGTTTTAATCATTCTGGCCTCAAGCAATATTCAAGATCTCCCAGTCTCTCCAGAGAGAATCTGAGGCTGTAGGGCTCTGTTCATTCCCTTTTGTTGTCTTTCTATTTCTCTGGGTCTTCACCTATTCCTTGTTTTTATCTACTAGGGGCTTTAATTAGCTAGCTAAGAAATAAAATGCACTACAGAGCTGAAAGAAAACAGCTGGGAGTGTATTCATGCAACTTGCACTACAGGTTGCAGTGGCTTGTACCTTGGCTTAAGGAAAATGCTAAGTGACTGTTATCCTAACCAGCAACTGAAGAGCCCACCTTTTTCCCTCTTGATATCTGATTTGAGAGAAGAATTTCCTCGCAGTGATTTCTCAGACCTTCCTTCTCTAAGTTTTCCCATTCCTTATTGTGTTTCAGCTTTCTCCTCAACGTTTTACGTGCCTAAGGAAGTTTCCAAAGGACAATTAAGTACCCAATTCCCTTTGCAGGTGTCATGGTTTAACCCCAGCCAGCAACTAAGCACCACGCAGCCGCTCACTCACTCCCCCCCATCCAGTGGGATGGGGGAGAAAATTGGGAAAAAGAAGTAAAACTCCTGGGTTGAGATAAGAACGGTTTAATAGAACAGAAAAGAAGAAACTAATAATGATAAAGATAACACTAATAAAATGCCAACAGTAGTAATAAAAGGATTGGAATGTCCAAATGATGCGCAGGGCAATTGCTCACCACCCGCCGACTGACACCCAGCCAGTCCCCGAGCGGTGATTCCCTGCCCCCCACTTCCCACTTCCTAAACTAGATGGGACGTCCCATGGTATGGAATACACCGTTGGCCAGTTTGGGTCAGGTGCCCTGGCTGGGCATGAGAAGCTGAAAATCCTTGACTTTAGTCTAAACACTACTGAGCAACAACTGAAAACATCAGTGTTATCGACATTCTTCACATACTGAACTCAAAACATAGCACTGTACCAGCTACTGGGAAGACAGTTAACTCTATCCCAGCTGAAACCAGGACAGCAGGTCACTGGAAATTAGAGGATTTTAGAAGTGCAGTGTTATGTTTTGGACTCAAAGTAAGTTTCATATTCCTACCTTATTGTGTAGTGTTCCCTGAATCATTCCATTCAGTACAAAAATACTCACAAATGAATGAATATATCTGGTTCATTGTGCTAATCTTTCCAGTTCTAGGTATCAGTTTTCATGCTTTATAATCAGAACAAAAGACTCTAAGTATAGCCCAGACCGTAACAATAACAAGCAAAATGGTATAACAGGACTATAGTATTAGCAACAATGATGTAAGGATATAAACATGGTAAATGTTTGCAGGGAGAGGTCATACTTTTTATTAGGGCACCAGATATACGCCTAAAGCTTCTGTTTTGGATGTGAAGAATTCTGTGATCGAATCTTGCTGGTTTTACTATGTCAAGATGGTGAAAATATGAGTTCTCATTCTTCAGGGAGCATCTCAAAATATATGCTGAAGGATTGCAACAAGTGTTGCAAACAATGCTAATTTGGTATGAAATAAGCCAGGGTTCTATTGAGAGAATTTGCTCAATTTTATCTTATTTCCTTACCCAATTGCTAATTATGAAGTAAACTTTTCCTCCAATTACATCCTCTGTATTATCTCTGTTAGTAGATGAGTAGTTTTGGTCAAATCTCACTCTATAGGAAAATCCAAAGGATTTCAACAAGCTGTGTCTATTTTTTTTAAGCATTTGTCTTGCAAAGCCTTTCAGAGAATTTAGCAAGGAAATTGGCTTGTAATTGAAGAAGAAAACTATAAACATCTTTCAAAATATCAAAACCCTTTTTAGTCTAAGAGTTTTGAAAACTTAGTAATAAACCAAATCACTGCAGAAAACTACAAAATAACTCTCTTTAGTATTCAGGCTCCAGAATATTCTGTTCTGGATGCCCAGCCACAGTCAGAAAATGCTCAGCGTGGAAGTAAAATGGTTTTAATAAATATATGCACGTAGCTGAGCTTTTCTTTTCTCTCCTTCTCTTACAGGAATCTTCCAAAAATATTTCTACACTGAAGCCTCTGCAATGACTGCACGTTGCATAGTTCTAAGTCAGCTCAGGTATCAACGAAAGCTATGGAGATTAATCTGCTTTCATGGACACTTCAGTCTATGGCCTTTCCTTGGTATCTCAGCGCTCTAGCTATGCTGCCAGCAATATCCAGCATGGCTAGTTTGAAGCTGCCAGGGATTTACGGGCAGAAGGTGTAGCGCTGTCAACTGGGGCAAACGCGCCTTTGCTGCGTTACACTGCTGCTACAAGGCAGAGTGGGATGCAGCAGCTGAGCACAGCAAGGGCTGGGGCTCTGAAATGCCACTTGCTGCTGCCGCCTGATCCCTCCTGGCCCCAGGGAGCGAGATCCGCTCCTCCGGAGGTGAAGCTCAAAACCGCCACGCGAAATTGCAGGAGGTGGATGGACACATGGCTGCGCTTCACCACCCCGGTCAGGCGCTCTGCTTCTCATGGAAACTGAAATAATGAAGTCCCTTAATATCTATCTGCTACCAAAGAGAAATAAAGTAGTTCCTCTATGCTTTTGCACTAATTAGAATCTAAACATGCACCATTACAAAAGAAACAGATTCCATATATTAAATACTATGTGCTTCAAACAAACAACACGATCAGCTTAAACATACAGAATTCTGTGTTCAATCTCCTGAAAAGTTCTGTGCAAGATGAAATTCTGTAATACCTATTGTCTTAATTTTCAGCTCATAACAGCAGTAACAACCACAATATGTGGTGTTTTCTGGGAATTCATTACCAGTTGGGGTCTCTTCAGTAAGATGCAAAGCAGCTTCGTTTTACTGTGACCATCAGACCTTGACAGCAGCTTGGTGAGTTTATTATTTTCATTTGTAACTGTATTTTCTGCCATGCATTTTCAGTAACAAGTTTCTCCCAAGGAGTTTGAATTTCAATTACAAATAAAATGTTGACAATGCTTTTGGATATACATGTTGTAACACTTATCAGTGAGACATTAGATGGGCCATTTCCCCACAATAACAACATAATAACAGCTTAGCAGGACTTTTTTGCTATCTGCAGGCTAGATTATCTTTATTTTAAATTGATAACAAGGGCCAGGTGGCTGCTTATAAGAGCAAGATATGAATTACAAGCATATGTTTCCAAGGCAATGTTGGCCAGTGGCTGTTCAAGCATAAATTGCTTCCTATTACCACTTCTGATAGGAGGGACATGGTACAGTTGATCTCCATGGGAACACAGTATAGTAGGACACCTCTATGATTACTCTTTGCACTACTTCCAGTAAAAAAAGACAATATTTACTCCATCGTGACACTACTAATTGATATTGCAGTGGGTAATTTTGTTGTGTTGTTGACCAAGGATTAGGAATCAACTCCCATACTGTTGTGTAGTATTCCCATAGAGGGCTATGTGCTTAGCATGGAAGATGTAAGGAGGAATTATAGTCAGTAATATGGCCTACAGGATAGAAAAGTGAAATGATGCTTTGGCAAAAACTGGGCTTCCTCAATGATGCTAGGGATAGCGTCTCTCTAAACTTCAGTTTCTCTAGCTGTGAAACAGGTAAGACACAGACCTTCTGGAAATCATTATTAGGTTGTGAAGTTAGAACGAGATTGTTTCTGGGTTTCTGTTTGTTTCTAAAAAGACAAGACAAAAGCTGATTACAGTGTGGTTAAATTTTTACTAAACCTGGAGAGAGAACATGGGAAGGGAGAAGGGGAGAATACTTGTCCTGCCTGAAGGAAGGAAGAAAGAAGGCTGTGTCTCAAAATCTGCCATGTTATGTCAAAGCTGGAGCTGCTTGCTGCCTTTGTTTTAATGTGCTCTAGTTGATTTTCTCTCATTTTTTTTCAAGGTATAGAAATAATGGTTCAGTCAAAATTACTTTTCTAGCAACTTGCTTACCATTTTCATATAATCCAAGAGGCTGCTTTAGTGATGTCCTGTAGGATGACTATGAATCTGTAGTTTAAATCAATTGCTTCAAGTATATGAGAAAGAAGGAATTGGATATAATCTGAAAACAAAAGACAAGTAGTTCTTCTGTTAACATAGTTTTAAGGTTCTAAGTGTTTGGCAGGTGTCATGATTTAACCCCAGCCAGCAGCTAAGCACCACACAGCCGCTCGCTCAATTCCCCCCCACCCAGTGGAATGGGGGAGAGAATTGGAAAAAAAAAAGTAAAACTCGTGGGTTAAGAAGAGTTGAATAGGACATAAAGGAAGAAAATAATAATGATAAGAACAATAAAATGACAATATTAATAATAAAAGGATTGGAATATACAAAACAAGTGATGCACAATGCAATTGCTCACCACTCACTGACTGATGCCCAGTTAGTTCCCGAGCAGTGATTCCCCCCCCAGGCCAACTCCCCCCAGTTTATATACTGGGCATGATGTCACATGGTATGGAATATCCCTTTGGCCAGTTTGGGTCAGCTGCCCTGGCTGTGTCCCTCCCAACTTCTTGTGCCCCTCCAGCCTTCTTGCTGGCTGGGCATGAGAAGATGAAAAATCCTCGACTTCAGACTAAAGACTACTTAGCAACAACTGAAAACATCAGTGTGTTACCAACATTCTTCTCATGCTGAACCCAGAACATAACACTATACCAGCTACTAGAAAGAAAATTAACTTTATCCCAGCCAAAACCAGGACAGCAGGAAAGAACCATGCCTGGTGGGTTTTTTTAACAAAAGCTCTGAAAAACTTGGTCATCCCTTTTCTTGATAGTATAGTTTGAATTTGCTATTCCTAGAATGGAAAATAGATTGAAAGGGTTGTGGGTTTTTTTAATTGAATTCCTTGAAGGCTTTTGCTTCTTTTTTTGTCTGAAGCTTACATTTTCTATACTTTGCAAGAACAATGTTATGCAAGGGCTGCTCAGTACAGTCTGGTGGAGCCAGGTCTTTAAAATCTGATACTCGAAGCTCTGTTCCCCATCTCTGCTGTCCTCTCTTTAGGAACCTCATCATCTATATTCATCATTCCTTCTCCACCATCCACCTGCTTACACTTAAACATAGAAATCTCTGCTCTGGGATCCATTCTTCAAAGTAACAGTGTATTATTAAGCTGACAGCATGTCACTGATACCGTGTTTGTTCATAAATATAAATATGTCTCATCAGCAATGACATTCTTCCTGTAAGATGCTTACCCTCAAGTTAAAGTGGCATAAGTCTAGAGTACACACAGCAATAATACATATTTTAAGACCTACCCACAGCAGAACTTGTATTCTTTCAGTATTAGCAGTGTAGTAAGGTACCATACTCTCTACATTTTTCATCCTATTCCTGCATCAATGCACTGTAAACTACCATAAAAATTATTTTATCAGTGTTTCTTATTTTCCAAAGGCAGGGGGACTGTTGACCTTCCCATATTTATTGCTTGGATTTGTCTCAATAAAATTAGACTACAGGTGGAGAGGAGGCAGTGCTTTACCCATTGGATTGTTCATTACTTAATCGGTGACATATGTTTAGTTCCCTATATTTCTGATGAGGGCTTAAGCTGATGCCAATGAGTCTTCTTAAAACTGACTATAAGCACCTAAGGCTGGATGATTTTAAGATCTGTAGCAGCAGAGCAAATAGATTACAGTGGAAATACTGGACAAACATAAAAAATGAATGTTGTTTTGAACAAGGTAAAGGATGGAGAATTGACCACACCTGCTTACCATGCAGATGCTGTGCCAAGGACAAGCTCAGAGATTTGATATCAGGAACTTGCAGCACAGTGACACATTTAAGATTAATGCCTCACAGACTGCTAAAATAAACTAGCACTGCATTTTACGTGAGAGTGCAGCATAGCTTTATGCAGATTGGACTATGATAAGGTTGTTAGTAATCAGCTCGTTTCAAAACAGTGTGCTAAGCAAAATGCAGAGTTCACCTTGTTTCCTGAAAATTAGCAGTTTGAAAGCTATATAAAATTGGCTCTAGTTCTGAAACCATCTTGGGAGTGATTAGTTTTCACATTACTTTTTTGAGGGTAGCATGCACAGCTGCTATACAAAGAAGCAGTCTTTCTGGGTACACAGTATCTGTGAAAATCAGATTCTTTTTTTTTTTCCAAGTTTTCCTTCGTTAATAGTTGAGCAGGCTGTTGTGGCATTTGGGTTTAATTTGCTGGCATTGATGACACAACCTATTTAATGCATTAGTGCGAATCTTAATTGTTCTACTTAATGACAAAAAGAAGGATGCAGTATCTGGGGGCCACTGAAACCATTAGAGCTTCCTGGCTAGGTTCTGTGGGTGTTATGCAGCTAAAGATCTCCAGCCATTACCACACAGGTTTACCTGTAAATTTCAGAATACCAAGCCTTGTAGCTATTCTCCAGGAGTGCCAGGTTGCAGAAAAAATATTTACTTTCTCTCTTCCTCATTCTAGTATATTTGTTTTCCCTAATTCTCTGCCATGTAACTAGGGAAAGTAAATCTAATGACTAAGTAACCTCTCATGTTGGATTATGGTTTAGACTTCTTATCAGCTTCCATTGTGTAAGTGTAATTTGACTCATGGGAGAAGAACTGTTATCAAATTTATGTTTCTTTGAAAGTTTTGGTAAAAGATAGTGATTTATAAAGTTTTTCTACATCTTAAGCCATTATAAACCATGTTTTGCTGATGCCACACTTTCCTGAATGGACAGATATTGTGTAGCTGGTGGGGCTTTACTGACTTCCCTGATTAATGTTTTCAATTCTTTAATTAATTTTTTTTTAAGTATAAACTGTGTTAGGTGGAAGAAATAGTACAAATCTGCAAAGATTTATCGTGTTGTTTATATATTAAAAGTTGCATGTATATGCATGGGGAGGATGTATGTGGGTAGTGATACCACAGAACAGAATTAACCATTATAACTCTTGCAGAATTGCCTAGAAACTGCATCTATATGAGATTGTGTTCTGGTAAGCTAGATTCCCAAGAACTTGAGCACCTAATCATTTAAAATACTGATTCTCAAAGTCTGGATCCATTAAGTTCCATCTTGCAATTGCAAAAAATTCTTAGAGCTGTAGGTACCCTGGAAATCTGCTGCCATTCAGAAACAGAATTACCCATGTCTTGATTGTGCTGAGTTGCCTGGTATCTGTGCTATTCCCAAACTGCAGGAGGATTCAGAAACAAGGTATTTTACCTATGGGATACTATCTAATTCACATCTTCTATGCTTAACACCAGTGCTTTTCATCTACCTCATTTGGACTATAGGAAGAAATAGTTGCAACAACTGGTGGGACTAAAGGTTTTGCAATTCAAAGCTTTACTGCATATCAGGTAGAGGAAGGACTTGAAGATAGATTGTTTATAACATACACTTGTGAGTGTTAATTGATCATTTGCTAAAAAGGACACTGATATCCCCTCAGTTTGGTTTTTTGTTTTGGTTTGGTTTGGTTTTGGTTGGGTTGTTTGGGGTTTTTTTGAGAGGGACGACAGATCGTGCTGAGCACTTTTAACTGTAGGACAAGGCTCACAGTTGTGAATCAAAGTGAATTTAAGTGACTGAGTTTCTTCTATCAATCAGGGATCCTAAACATATCTCCCCCATGGTATTTTCTCTTAGTTAGGTCAGCCAGTTGATATGAGACATATCTTTATTGTTGAACAAGGAGCCTAAAGATGTTAGCTTGCAGCTGTCAGTTCTGCTGGGTAGAAAGACACTATCATCATGAGCGTGACGACAAAACTTCAGTAGTTTTAGTGAAATGCAAATGAAAAGTAGAAACCACTCTACCCTTAAGAGATCACATCGTAAAGTGGCAAAACAGAAAAGCTGTGAAGCAGAGGTATTTCTATCTTACAGGTGAGGGACCAATGTGTTGGCTTGCCAAGGTTCATAAAACAAATCTCAGCTAGGATCAAACATGACTGTCCTTACAGTAGAAGGCATCAGAACTAGAAGGAAGTTGCTCATGAGATCCCAATCTTTATTGCTGGGAAACCAGAGGACCAAAGCCTCTTGTTTCTTTTTTACTTGAACATGTCCATTTGAGGATTTTGTGCACGTATACAGACTTTTCGAGGATCCATCTCTGACTAAGTGAAGATCAGCTGTACTCCACATGCAAAAGAGACCAGATGCTCACAGAAACATTAAACATACACACAGCTAGAAAATGATATTAAGGTAAGGTAACTACATCAGCTACAGAGATGGGAAGCAAAGTTTAGAATTCTGATTATCAGGTCAGACTCTGATACCTACCTCTGGAAGGTAACATGCTTCCCTAATGAACAAGAGCACCTTTCTTTCTGCAAAAGCCACTGCTGGTCATATGCCATTTTTAATTTTTTAAAACAAGAAAGAATTTTTATGATTTCACTTGGAATCACCAAAAGTTTCTTTACATTTTGTATGTGTCTACAATTCTGGAGTTATCTGTTAGTTCTAGATTGTTTTTTTCTCCAATTTTGGCTTTCTATTCTTATAAGAGAAAAAGAAATTTCTCAACCCTTAAAACTGTTCTCAGGATTTGCATAACAAGTGTGTAAGCAAAACTCAAAAGGCTCATTCGTGCCCTCATTATCCAGTCTCCACTTCAGCAGTGTCATTTATCAAACAAACATGACACTATATAAAGGGGACTTGTGCAAACTGCTTTTTCACTTCACTTTGAAGCGGAAGGGTAAGTTGAATTTCCTTTTAATAAATCACAAGGAACTTCAGCTAGAAGGCAAACTTGTTCCTTTTCATTTCCATGGTCATATATACATTTTAAAATTAAGTTTTCCTTTATTAGTATTTTTTACTTTGCCTATATTAGTGAGGAGATGCCTGAAGGACACCAGATTGTAATGACTGATGAAGGTCATTAGAACCAGATTAAAACTGAAGAGCTGTTTTTTCCATTTTGCTATATAACTGATCAGGACTCTGCCTCTGCATCATAATCCAATTATGAGCTGGATGCAGTAGTCCATTCAAACGTAATTCCCTGAACAATCAGCACCAGACGAAGAGCACCTTTTGTAATTGCATTTTTTTATCTCAGGGACATAAGTATTCCTAGCTATCCAAGGTAGGTTTCTGTTACAGACTTTAATAATCTGCTGAGTCATTGGCCAGCATTGTCAGAGGTGTCCGCTAGCCTTCAATATAGTAAAGGGTAAACAACCTGAGACACTTCAGATGCAACACAAGAACCTCAACAACACTTTTAATATAGCACATGTGTTCTCAGGTGGATTTGAAATTCCACTCCTTAAAGTGGAAATTCTTGACCATGAGGAATAGACACTGCTATTACTTAAACAGATTCTATATGCAGCAAAGTGCTGAAATTTATGACATAATTGAGTATTCTTATGTTCAAGGGTATGTCCCACTGAATTGATGGTTATGAGACATTCCTCTAGAAAAACAAGTACACTTTGCCCTTAAAAATAGTTTGTATTGGTGCAGATTTAGAATAATGTCAAAAGCCTTCTATGATAGAGTCAGTCTGGAAGATGTAAACAATAGGGGGTTTTTTTTCCTCAAAGCTTAGTCCAGTTTTAGTGTATCCATTTAATAAATTGTAATAATAATAAACTAATATTTTGATGCTGCTTGGCATATATGCTTTGAAACAAATACCTTGTTTTAGCTGATGAGCTGAGGTGTTAACAATCTTGCAGCATTCAAGCTAAACAAGATTTTATTCTCAACTTTAAGTGGAGCTGGATTCAGAACATATTTTTCAATTAAAATGATCTTGTCAATTCTGAATTTTTTTAAGGATGGAAGTTTTTAAGAGAGTGTAGTACATGATCCTCTCTAATTCATGCCAAAAGAAAAGTGAAGTCATGGGTATTAAGTTACCTGTTTTGTATGAGAGTCAGCCCATCAGGGTCATCTCATTAGAAAGGGATACCCATCCCTTTGAACCTTTCTTTATCTCTCATTATTTTAAGTGAATAATGCCAATAACTGGCTATCTCTATACCATAGTGTCTTATAGTCCATCAATCGGTTCAGGTTTTGTAACTGCACAGCATTACAAATGCTGCATTGCAAACCCAAGATCTGTAGTTTCAGAGTGCTTTTTAGTCATGATATCTCAGCACTGAGATTATAACCCTACTTAATGTTATAGCTGAAAGGATAAAATAAGATGAACAGGCCTATTGCCAACCAGCAAAGATGCATTTTCTACAAGACTAAATCTGACGTTTTCAAGCTTCTGGAATTTTGTTCAAAACAAGATAGGAATGTCAATTGAGCTATAAAATTTTGCCCATGTGTAAAAGACTATCAGTCTGCTTATTTCAAATAAATGTGCTTAAATAGTACAGTGCTTAAAGAGGTTGCTAACTAGCTCCAAACTATCACAACAACCACTGTAACAGATTGTGCCTTTTAGGTTAGCAGCATGTGCATCTATGTTTCATTGAGTGATTATAGTCCCTACAGACAACTAATGGCTTAAGCATGATCAGTTACATCTGAGCCCATCATTTCTCAAAGATTAATCCAACAACAAATAGTCAGTGATAGCAAAAAGGCTAATTTGTCTTCACTACTCCCAAACATGTAGCTTTCATTCTGTAATGAGCATATCAATCTGTATCAGTCTAGAAACAGTTTTGTGTATAAGCTATGCAATGGTAGCAAAATAAATCTGGGAAATCTCTTATACCTGAACTATAGACTTTATTTAAATAAGGAAAGAATGTAAATTTCAAGAAGAGACAAATGAGGGGGGTGGGGGGGAGAAAATTATTCAATTATATAAGCCAATGCCTACAATTCCTTACAGAATCACTGCCTGACAAATACGTGGGTTTTCTTACAGCTGACTTGAGCAATCATGTTGTCTTACGCATTCTACATGCTCACAGCAGTAGCTGCTTTGCTAGTGACTTGCCATGCACTGTGTAAATGTCCAGGACCTGGACTGTCTGTGAGAGATGGTCTGAAAGGATGGCCACATCCACCACGTAAGTAAACTTCCCTTTTTTTGCAAAGAATCCATGTCATGAAGGCTATATGAATAAAAACAGTTAACACAGAAGGACATGTGCCCTCAAGAAAGCAGCTGTGTTTAGCAAGGGAGGGAAAACTGAATGGAGGAAATGGTCAGTTTAATTTTTTTTTTTCCTAAAAGATAGGCCTCATCTCTCTTCTGGCAGAAGAGAGAAAATAAACAGGTTATCAATACTTAAACATATAAATGTAATATATATATATATAATCTTTGTAGTGCTTTTCTATTGACTTTCCAAAGGGAATTGCTTCTTTCACAGCAGAAGCTTTTTCTTTTTTTTTCAAGCAGGAAGAAAATGTTTATTCCAGTATTTACAAGTATAATTAAAAAGCTTCTGGCACATTTCTCTAGTATTCAAAGACAGTATGTGCAAAAGTAGTCTGGTAAGGAACACACTTGGCACTGGGTAATTTTCTTTCTACGTAGAAATGCTTTCTTCAGGTCCATTACCAAGGTTAAAGCACTATCAAAGTTATTCATAGATGTAACATTTCAGTTTGAGATTATTCGAATGAAAAAAAATTCTGTTTGGCAAAGCCACTTTCACAGACATGACAAACATAAGGCTTCAACCTAGAAAAAATCATTTTCTTCTGTGCAGAGGGGGATTACCAGCATTTCAGAGGTTAGAGGGTTTTATTTGTTTGCTTTAATATAGGTTAATAACAATGTGGGAAACACTGGGAAAATATTTATTTTACCCCAGATGATGTTAAAAAAAATACATTGTGTGCTAGTTAGTTTTAGAAAATGATTAGTTTTATCCAAGGAGTTGTTCCTAGCACAGCAGAGCCTAGTTTTGCTTGATTGTATAACTTTTATTTTTATCTGTGTAGGTCCATCTGATTTTCAGGACACCGAATTCTATGACGTTTTAGTAAATTTGAAACACCGACTTTCCAGACTTGAAGGCGGTAATTTTTCCCGTTTTTACTTTTTCAGCTCACAATTGGTTTTAAGTGCAGTAGGCAAAATTAATTATAGAATCATAACTTGCAGGAAAGAAATCATACTTGAAAATTGTACTATATCCCAAAGCTTCATTTTCTCATCCAAAACAAGGAAGATCAGGACTCATTTTCCCTGGAGAAGCAGATTTCTCTCAGGAACACTAATGCACATTTATTCAAATCTGATTTATTAAAAAAATATTCCAAGGGGTGTTGCACTTTCTGCATGGATCCATGGGACCTTGTCAGCCTTGTACCCCATTGCTAGAATTTTTATCTCTCAGCACCCAGATTGCTAAAGGTGGTAGATTGTTTTCTACTGAGAAGGAAATCACAAAAATTATCATTTCTGTTTCACTTGCTCAAATATGAAGCAAATTGATCCTCTTTAGAGAGTACACACAATATAATAGGGCTGATATAGTGTATGCAGCAAATGTCAGTGGAACATCCTTGTCTTGGAGAAGGCAATGACAGATGGTCACAAGCAGCATAACAATATACTTAGTGAACAACTAGTGAATGGGTAAAATATTGAACATCTTTATTCCTCTTCATCCTTTATTCTCGTTCTTGCCCTCTATACCACTTTTAATTTTCTCTTCATCTCTTGATTTCTCTTTCTTTGCTTTCTCATCAATATGCCATAGGAAATTGAAAAAGCTAACTAGATTTTTTTCTTTTCATGTTTTAGTGCTTGCTTTGAAAGAGAAAATAAGAGAAGTAGGAGAGAAAATGCTTGTCAGCAATGGGAAGCGAGTTGATTTTGCATCTGCACTACAATCCTGTGAAGAGGCTGGAGGAACTCTTGCAACTCCCACAAATGAGGAGGAGAATAAAGCTATTTTGGGTATTGTGAAACAGTATAACCAATATGCTTACTTGGGCATTAAAGAGGGTGAGATTTCAGGTCAATTTAAGCATATAAATGGCATGCCTCTGAATTATACCAATTGGCACCAATATGAGCCTAATGGCGAAGGGAGAGAAAAATGCGTGGAGATGTACACTGATGGGAGCTGGAATGACAAAAAATGCAACCAGTATCGCCTCACAATCTGTGAATTTTGAAGAATGGCCTTTCAGCCACCTCAAAGCATGGAGACAATAAAATATCCTGTGCGTCAGGCTTATGCTATTTCTGCAATTATTCTATGTCAGAGAATCTAAAATTAATCATATTACAGCATTTCTTAACCTTAAGAAAATGCCAAATGTTGTAGGTGATTAACTTAATTAAAATGTGCCTAATCTGATGCGTTCATCTTTTTTGGAGGGTTGGGAATAGCTCAGAATTCATTTTTCATGGCAGACTGTCTCTGTGCACTGTGAAGATTAGAGGAAAATTCCAAGGTTTGACTTGGGATGTTGGAAAAAATCTGAAGTTAAAATTGCCCATGGCTCCACAGTGGAAGCATTTCCAAGTATTTAATAGTTTCTGCCTTAAGAGATGCACAGAGGTTGACTTCACTGGAGCAATTATGGCCTCAGGCTTTGTACGCCTCTGAGTTATAGGGCTTGTGTTGTGTCATGTTGAAACCTGCACCGATTCGTTCAGCATCCGTATTTAACTCTTGTTTTATAAAACTATTAACAGTACCTGTTACAATTAATTTCCTTAGTTTCAGAAGCTACTTTCTCTAAAACTCTAACATAAACATTGCATTAGATCCATGCAGACATAGAAATATATGTATAAAATGCTAAAGATTGCATTTTATTGCTAAAACATCACATTCCCTCATAAAACTATGCTCATTGCAGTGTTAGAATGCCACCTGTCTTCTCCCAAACCACTGAAGAACCACATACTACTTGGGGGGAGCAGGTAGGATTGGAAGTTCAATCAGTTCAAACACAAGCTATTTCTCTGCTGACATCATGCCAAGCAACCACACAGTCAGACCATGACTCAAATCCACTAGGATCAAGAAGCATCTTTTCACAAAATGTTTCCACCACTACTCGGTTCGGGTAGCCGGTGAGCAGTGGGAGCTCAGCAAAGTACCACAAGTAGCAAATTCTCACATGCTTACCTTGCAGTGAGGAAGCCCTAGGCTCATCCATTATCATTTTCACACCATTGGGGGGGGGGGGGGCGGGGGAAAGATGGGGGTTAAAAAACACCACCAAAAACTTCACATTTTGCCCCCTCCCCCACATTTGGCTCCGCGCAGGGAGCCCATAGGAACCTGGACTTGAGTCTGGGTGGTGGTGTCCTCTGCCTCTAGCCTACACTGAGGAGGAGATGGGATCTATTCACATGGTCATTTCAAGCCCCATCAAGTAGCAAAGCTTTAGCATCTTCAGATGCAGGAGATAAGGGGATACTTTTGGCAGTGAAGGATTCGTGTCCAGCATTGCATACAGCACTCCAGCTGATCTGAGAGTGGACAGCGACTTTAAAATGGGAAAAGTACACCCAGGACCATGTTGGATAGATTTCAACATGTGAACCTGCTTTACAAAATAGCTCCCTTTGAGACCTATGACCATGATACCATTTTGGCCAAAAATTTCAAATGGAAAGGGGATAGATCATGCCATGACAAAAATTCTGACTCTCAGGTTACTTTGGGAAAATATAAGGCTAAACTAATACCTTTTCATTTTCCTAGGCTTAGCTCTGACCAGCTACACTAAATCTGCTAGAAAGAGTTGAAGGTTTACTTAAAACTACCTCTACCTCTTGTGTTTTAATTATTAGTATTTTAATGAGTAAACCTTGTTAGCAATTTTTGAATCTTTCAACCATACAGATTCTTTGTTAGAGCAAGGTGATTACCTGGCATAAGAAGGCATCATGTTGAAGAAAGAGACCAAAAAAAAAAAAAAATCATTCTAACAACATGATCTTTTATTATCTGAACAAAATTCACATATTCATTTAGATATATCTCCAACTGGGTCTGGAATATTCTATTCCTTTAGTTAATCAACAACTCATTTCCACCACATTTGTGGTTACAAAGTGACTATACAAATTTCTTGTTTTAAAATCCTTAACATGTAAAATCTTACAAATGGCTTAACACAATGTATCGCCTATCTCTAAACAGATTTAGAGTTCAGGACACTTGGGTGCTTTCCATCCAGTTAAGAAAAATAAGATTATTTTTTCAGTCAAAGGCTAATTTTTGTTACATCAATAAGCAAAGCATCTAGGCTAGATCTCAGAGTCCAATTTCTTTCTGCTTAAGCCATCACTATTGGGGGGCAGGGGGGAATCAAACACACACATGCTGCTTAAAAATAAAAACTCAGTTCCCATCAAAGAACTGCTAGGCAGCACTTTTCCCTCTATGGTTCACACAGATCTGCAACATTTCAGGTAATTGAACGAAGCTCCTCAGTTATTTTCATAAAATATCTCCATATAACATCATACTCATTCTCTTGCTGTGCTCTAGCCTTCCCTTTACACGATCCCGAAGCAGCCCTCCTTGTTCTGTGGCTGAAGTCTTGACTATGCCTCATATATAAAACTGAGGATATCAAGGAGACACCTGCCAGGTTTCTGCCTTCTTTATAAGAAGCTATGTCCACATTCTTTTGTATGACCTTTTATCTCCTAACTTCAATGAACTTGGGGGGGGGGGGGAATCCAGTGTCAACCATCATATGTGGAAGAAATAAAATTCCCTAATAAAAGCAATATTCTATGGACAGACTTGGAATGTGTTTGTATCTCATGGGAGTCAGATGTGGTAATTAAAATCCTGGTGAAGGTACATACTCAGTAGAATGTTACTTGATTATTCTTTGTCATTCCACAGAGGAACAGAAAAAAGTATCCATAAATCATTATTTTGTTCTTTTACATGGCTTTGTGTGTGTGTATAACCCTATCAATTTAAACCCTCAAATGCTGTTTAAAACACTTATAAGAATTTCAGTCTATTTTTTGTGAAGGATCCAAATTCTGCGTTTATGTATTAATGGATTTATTTTTTTTTAAATGGACAGAGAGGTCAAGCACAAGAAGAAACAGAATAAATTGTTTCTCTGTTCTGTTATTGTAGGATAAATAATTTTGATAGAATCTTTCCTTAAAAATCTAATCAGCAAAAATAATCCTTGGTGCATAATGAGCAGACCAGGAAAAATCCAGGTTAGTCTTTTTTCTTAATTTAGAATAACTTGCCACAGAAAAGCAACCTAACAGTAAGATCTTTATTCCAGAAAAATAACTTATTCACTTCTCAAATGCTATAAAAGCATATTTTGAGAATTAAGACCTTAGTATAAGTTAATAGGTCACAAAACTTCAGTCCCTTCCAAAGCAAATGGATTGCATATCACATAAGAGAAATTTAATACAATTGTTATTGTAGTATATTTAAAAGTGAGAGTTTTGTCTGACCATAAAAATGATGGATATTGATTTCAGAGAATTCTCTCTGGTCTAGAGTGATATCCTCTTTTATAACTGTATAATTTAATTAGGTGTTTTAGCTTAGAAATACCATTAGCAATTTTGAGCACTTAGAACCTCTCCCCTGCCAATCCCTACCATATGTAAAGAAATTGACCTTTGATTACAGCAAATAAGTATTTTTCTGTGGCTTCCTGATTTTTGTAGAAATTTGATTTAAAAAACCCACCAAGCCCCATGGTTCTTGGGAAAATTGAGTTCAGATTAAACCTTATGTGAACATAGTAACTGGCAGGATGTGACACAGGTTGGCAGGGCTACCTTATCTTGTATAAACTGTGACCAGTGCCTCCTTTATTTAACTTTTTTTTTTTTTTAAGCCAAATTTAAAGAATAATTACATTATTCCTTTGTTCTTTTCCAGAAGAAAGTACGTGTGTTCGCAAAATACCAGTACTTGCTGCCACAATATGCTAGCAGTGCTGCAAATACAAAGTAGGGTAAAGATTAATCACACATTTTACATTTGTTTGCAGCTTTTCTTTAGAAGTACAATAAGTGTGAATAGGAAAAGAAATATTTGCCACCAGGAAATTTGTTAGCTGGTTTTGAAACCACACTGAAGTGGTAGAAAGCCTAATGGCTCTATTACAATGCTTATGAACCAGAGGAAAAAAATGTTCTTGGGAGTGTTGTGTAATGGTATAATAAACATGTTTGTCTGGACCTCAAAATGTCAGATTACAAGTGATGTTCTACCAGAAGTTGAAATGCACTGTTATAAAATCATATTAACCTACAGTTATACAAACATACCTGGGTTGAAAGCACAATCAATACAGGATGCTTGGAAATTAGAGTAAGCATCTTTAAAAATTATAAAGGGACTTGCCTTTGGTTTGAAGTCCCTGTTAGGATCCCAGGGTTTGGCAGAATTTGGCTCAAGGGTGAAAAGCCAGGTGTGATGTCAGGTGAAACCTGGAATGAAACCTTCACCCATCTCTGCCCTTGTGGCTCAGGAGCCAAAAGGAACTGCACAGCAAAGGCACCTTAACCCTTGAGGAGGCTGCAGTGATGGTAATTATGGTAGTAAAGACTGCAGTGACCCATTTAACCTTCTTCTACAGATCATGGAGGAAAACTGCAGAATATACAGAATAATAGTCTCATCTGGTTCATGAACGAGGGGTTTTCTCTCTCTCCCATTAGAACGCTATTTTGCTCTTAACTATTGAAGAGATGAGATATTTTCTTGCTTTCTATTTGTTATAAACACAAAACTCTATTTCTTTCTATGTTTTTCAGCTGAGCTGCACCAAGTGACATATCAGAGACATCTAGTGACCTCCACTTGGATCCTTCACACTTAACTTGTCAGTGGAACAAGATGGTGGCAGCATTTACAAGCACTGATCACACTGTCTACAGGTAAAATTAAGACTTTCTGCTCTAAAATGCTGCTCATAAAAAAAAAAAAAAGCCATGTTGAAGTTTGTCATCGCAAGTGTCCATATCTTGCTGAATTCTTTGCTGCTTGTTTTTAAAGCTCAGCAAAAATAGCCTCAGCCCTCTTCTGAGAAGGGGAGACACTAGGTTCCATGAGCCGTGCTCTTTCTGATATTCCCAGGCATAAGGGAGCTGCTGGGGACAGTCTGACAATTATTTGGAAGGGAAAAGGAAATACAGAAAGCACAGGACTAGGTGGTAGCAAGATAGGATGGAAACATCAGCAGACCAGCACAAAATCAATGTAAACAGAAAATATAAGTGGGATTGGGGCCATTTAAGTACAAGCAGAGAATAAGAAAAGAATTTTCAAGATTATCTGAGGATGACTAGCACTATGAAAAAAAAAACCACCATCTTTCAGCATGTTAAGTATACAAGGAAAGGCTAACCAACAGGCTCACCGAAGGAACACACAACCACTTTCATAAACTGAAATTCAGCTCTAGTGTCTATATTTCCTATGTGCCACAAGACGAACTGTCAGGGACAACGGTTGGCTTGGCTGAACAGGGAGCTTTTGCTGGGACTCAGGAAAAGAAGGAGAGTTTACCATCTTTGGAAGAAAGGGCAGGCAACTCAGGAAGAGTACAGGGATCTTGTTAGGTCATGCAGAGAGAAAATTAGAAAGGCAAAAGCTCAGCTAGACTTCAGTCTGGCCACTGTCATAAGAGATAAAAAAGTTTTTCAAATATGTTAACAAAAAGAGAGCCAAGGAGAATATCCATCCTTTATTGGATGCAGAGGGGAACATTGCCACCAAAGATGAGGAAAAGGTTGAGGTACTTACTTAATGCCTTCTTTGCCTCAGTCTTTAATAGTGAGACCAGTTATCCTCAGGGTACCCAGCCCCCTGAGCTGGAAGACAGGGACAGAGAGCAGAATATAGCCCCCATAATCCAGTTCATGACCTGCTACACCGCCTAGACACTCACAAGTCTATGGGGCCAGATGGGATCCATCCAAGAGTACTGAGGGAGCTGGCAGAGGAGCTTGCCAAGCCACTCTCCATCATTTTTCAGCAGTCCTGGTCAACAGGGGAAGTCCCAGACAACTGTAGGGTTGCCAGTGTGACACCCAGTTACAAGAAGGGGCAGAAGGAGGATCCAGGGAACTACAGGCCTGTCAGCCTGACCTCAGTACTGGGGAAGATTATGGAATGGTTTGTCTTGAGAGAACTCACATGGCATGTGCAGGACAACCAGGGGATCAGGCCCAGTCAGCATGGGTTCATGAAAGGCAGGTCCTGCTTGACCAACCTGATCTCTTTCTATGACCAGGTGACCCACCTAGTGGATGAGGGAAAGGCTGTGGATGTTATCTACATGGACTTCAGCAAGGCCTTTGACACTGTCTCTCATGGCATACTCCTTGAGAAGCTGGCAGCTCATGGCTTAGACAAGTGCACTCTTCACTGGGTAAAAAACTGGCTGGATGAAGGAGCCCAGAGGGTTGTGGTGAATGGAGTTAAATCCAGTTGGCAGCAGGTCACAAGCAGTGTCCCCCAGGGCTTAGTATTGGGGGCAGTTCTCTTTATCAATGATCTGGACAAGGAGATCGAGTGCACCCTCAGCAAGTTTGTAGACGACACAAAGTTGGGAGGGAGGGTCGATCTGCTCAAGGGTAGGGAGGCTCTACAGAGAGATGTGGACAGGCTGGATCGATGCGACGAGGCCAATTGTATGAAGTTCAACAAGGCCAAGAGCCAGGTCCTGCACTTCGGTCACAGCAACCCCATGCGGCGCTACAGGCTTGGGGAAGAGTGGCTGGAAAGCTGCCCAGCAGAGAAAGACCTGGGGGTGCTGGTTGACAGCCGGATGAATATGAGCCAGCAGTGGGCCCAGGTGGTGAAGGCCAACAGCATCCTGGCCTGTATCAGAAATAGTGTGGCCAGCAGGAACAGGGAGGTGGTTGTTCTCCTGTACTCTGCACTGGTGAGGCCGCACCTCGAGTCCTGTGTTCAGTTTTGGGCCCCTCACTACAGGAAAGACACTGAGGTGCTGGAGTGTGTCCAGAGAAGGGCAGCCAAGCTGGCGAGGGGCCTAGAGCACAAGTCTTATGAGGAGCGGCTGAGGGAACTGGGGTTGTTCAGACTGCAGAAAAGGAGGCTGAGGGGAGACCTTATCGCTCTCTACAACTACCTGAAGGGGGGTTGTAGTGAGGTGGGTCCTGGTCTCTTCTGTCAGGTGGCTGGAGATAGGATGAGAGGAAATGGCCTCAAGTCGCACCAGGGGAGGTTAAGATTAGATATTAGAAAAAATTTCTTTACTGAAAGGGTTGTCAGACATTGGAACAGGCTGCCCAGGGAAGTAGTAGAGTCACCATCTCTGGAGGTGTTCAAAAAGCATGTAGACAAGGCACTTCAGGATGTGGTTTAGTGGGCATGGTGCTGTTGCATTGATGGTTGGACTTGATGATCTTAAAGTTCTTTTCCAACCTAAATGATTCTATGATTTCTTGAAGCAGCTAAGAAAGCAGTGTTGACTAACTTTTGTCCTTAACATGTTTTGCATTTACCTGCCTACATTATGCAACACAGCCTACTCTGAGAATATCCTTTATTTGCTTCACTAGCACTGAAATTACAAAACTTCTTAATGATAGATGTGGAAACCCAGAAAAGTTGCCTCAATACTCAAAAATCATTTGTTCATTATCAGATCTGTATCCTTGAACCTTCCTACACTTCTGTAATATGTGGCTTAAAGCAAGATCAGAAAATAGTTTACAAGTTATGATAGTTACACAGGATATTCTATTAGGCAATCATAACCAAGCATAGCAGAAGTGTAACTACTTTGAAATATCTATTTTAGCTTGCTCCATCTTATCAATGTGCTGATAAAAATCAAGATAGGAAAAGTTTAGAATTTATCAAATCTACATCAGTTCTTCTCAGGAGTCTATCACCTAAGAAAACTTGTCTCCCTCCAGGTTTCCCAAGCCATCAGTCAGCATGTGAAACCCACTTAACAGAGGCCAAGCCTCATTCTCTTCTCACACTTTCCTAACCTGCAGTTACTTCCAGATAGAGTTGAAGTGCTGAAGTTGTTTTCACCACAGATGCAAAGGCCCAGATACTGCCAGTGACCTTTCCTACAGTTCATCTGGACCCCAGATGTCAAAGAACAGCTTGTCTCAAGTTCTGGGTTTGGGGGTTTTTTCCTCCATAAAACAATTGGAAAGCCTCAGCCAAAAGAATGTTAAAAGCATTAAGTCAAACACTCAAAAGCTAAGAAACTTGAAATTTAACAAGAAACTTTAAACAAAGGTTACTCATGCAAATTTAAAACAGCCCTCTTCTGTCAAGGTGCATACAATAGAGTACTGCTTATTTATTTTTCACAGGACTGGTGCCTTTTCCAGGGGACTCAAACAATGCTGCAGGAATTAATCAGGCTTCTGTGGGCACACCACTAGTGACAAAAGACTCTACATCGGTTGTTGAAGTATGAAAGTGCAGAGTACAGGTGCAGAGTGCCTGTGGAGGTGACCTAGGCTTACTTAGATCCAGTAGCCTTAGGCTAATATGGATATTGCTCACATTCCCCATCTAATCTCAAAGCACCTATTCCTCAGCTGACTCAGCTGTTAGCCTTGTTGCAACACCAGGATGATGTGACCACATCTTATTTGTTTGAACTTGAGCACAGCCTGAAACTCCTTTCCTAAAAGTTTCCATTAGACAGAAACAGCTCTCAGCTGAGAATAACTTAAAAATGCATGGCAATGCATTTCCATTTCAGCAATGCACCACAACTTGAGGACTCTACTTACAGGACTGGTTTAGAGCAGCTTTTTCCTTCACTGAAAGATCATTGTTCTGTTGGATAAAACTTATTTATGCTATATAAACTTCCCCTGGAGTATTCTGCAAGTTATTTAAGTATGTGCTTCTGTGGCTGTTACCTCTACATATGCTGCAGATGTATCCTTGTCTTTTGGCTTTGCTGCTACAATTATAAGATTGTTTAGTTACAGGACTTCAGTAATTATCACTGATAAGTCCTCAGTCTGCAATGAAAATGATGGTGGGGTTCCTGGTGCATATTATAGTTCAGGTGAACTTGTCTTGGCTTATCTTCAGAGACATTTACAATTTAACATTTACACAGCTGTTCTGTGGAAACATTAGATATTTTGAATATGTATTGTGAAATTGCTTTGTTCTGCTCCAGGGTTGGTTTTTTAAAACATGTGAAAGTTTCTACAAAGCAAGAAAGTACCCTCAAATATTTTCCTCACATTTTAAGTGTTTACCTCTTGAAGAAAACCACCCCCCATCATTCAAGTTAAAGTTCAATAAATTTCTATTAATATGCAAATTCATATCATATTATATGCTCTTTGTATTTCCTGTAGGTAACAAGATGAATCTCAAGTTACATGCCCTATAAATTAGACCATTTAATGAGTCTTTCTTAATTCATATTGAAGCTGCTAGGTAAGTTGAACATCTTTAAATATGTTTTCTTTTAAATTATGTTGAATCCTATTAAACTGTATCAGAAACCTTTTCATTTTAGATTTTTTTTTTTGTGTCTCAACATTTTTATTAAAACTTTCACCTGCTTTTACAGAGAATATCACCTGAGGTGAAGATACTTTAAGAGATGGATGCCATAATGGAAGAATAAGCATTAACAATTGTTTCACTCTTAAACCAATTGATAAAGACAGCATATCCCAGTTTATCTTAACCTGGCTTTCTCTTACTAAAGCAGGCACGTATCTATTGCTCCCCTGTAAAATTAAGGCCAAAACTATGCCATTTTCCCAATGCAAAAAGCTATATAATGGTATCTGCTGTACAAAAAGGAGCTTTGAAGGGGGTGTTTTGGTTTTCTGCTCTGTAGACTCTTGTAGACTAGCAGACTGAGTCTTTTGGAAGAATATTTTAATTATCTGAAATAACGTAACTTTGTAACTACATCAATGACATTCATGTCACTGAGGGCAAAGCTCAAGGTGCATAAAATTTCAAACCCAGACAGCAAAATTCTGAAACATGTTTGGTTTTTTTTTAATGCAGGACTCTACACCAGAGAGTAAACCAGTCTGTTTTACATTTGGCTCTAAATAATGCTGTCTCCACAGTTGTTCCACAAAATCTTAGCAGTAGCTTTTTCTCTGCTCCTGTACTGTGCTCAAGGTAAACCTGCAGTTAATTCTCCACCACCTGTTTTCAGGAACTTGTCTGAAGATCAGATAGATGAAAGATTTATGCTAGGTACATACAGTTACCATCTCCATTTTTATCTAGATGTACCATTGTGTTCTATTTTTATGCTTTGTAAACTCAGTGCTATCTTCTATAATCTGATGTGGGTTCTACTTGATAGAAAATAAACAGATCTTTATTAATTCCTTGTATGAAGGAAGATGCTTAAATTTCTCCTACTTAATGACGCAATGGTTCAATTCATAGAGAAAAGGATATCATTTTCCCTAACACGGGGCACAAGAAACTTGTTGCTAGGTGTTAGGCTGAAGCTCCAAGCAAGTGCTTTAACAGCCTGAAGGATTCTGTCAACAAACCCTAGACACAGTTAAAAATCAACTAAACCTACTGCACAAGTGCCAGTGTTTTACCTGGACTGGCTCAATCACTTAGAGTGAAGACTAACTCAGTTTGCTAATTTGAGTTTTCCATAAACCTCACTGCTCTACAGGTAGTTTCCAGGAATGTATTCCCTATCCCTACAAAGATCAGTGTGTGAAAAGATCCCCTATTTAAAACACAGCAGTAAACTAAAACAGGTCAGACATACATTTTCAAAGTTCATATTAATTTCACATGATTACCTCCACTTTATCTTGAAAGCCAAGATTCAAACTGTAATGCAAAGCACCTAATAGCTGGTTTTTTTCATAGGTTCAGATCTCCTCATTGATAGTGAAATGGAAGGTGTTATCTGTCAGATAGAACATCGGATTTCCAGACTTGAAAGAGGTAATTTATCTGCCTTTACTTTCTGCTGTAGCTGGATTAGTAGGCATAAAGAAGATGAGCAACAAAATGGCTTCTTAGGAAAAAGGCAGAATTTTCTGCAGTTTTGTTCCATTCCATTTATATTTTGTTCACTGGTAGATCGGGGCGCAGGGGGTGGGTGGGGTGAGGGGAAGTGCTCCATGGGCACCTCATGCTCCTAGAAAACTGAACACTAAGAACACACTAAAACAATCACAGCCAGATTGCATCTAAGATCCTATTCACTCAACGACTGACATACACCCTTGTATACTGCAAACCATCTCAGAGCATTTATACAGAGAGTCTCAAATAAAATAATAATAATATACTTTTTCCAAATGTAGAATTCCTCATTTCCTTCCCTCTCTCTCAAACCTCTTTTGTGCTTCTCCTATTTCATTGTCTATATGTTTATGAGTTCCTTCCCTTTTTCCCTTCCCCTCATCTTTTCATAATTCTCCAGGCTTTGGGGGTTTGTCTTTTTTCTTTTTTTATCTTTGATTTCAAGTTTTCCTCTCCTTTACCTTTTCCTGGGTTTAATCTAAAGTTATGGAGAACACCAGCAGGAATTACAGTTGGCAGCAAAGTGAGCACAAAACAATGCATAAAAATTAACAACTTTCACCTCATCTTGCAGTCCTCTACTTCCTAAAGATGATAACAGCATCTGGCGGAAAAATATTTGCTACCAGTGAGAAAAAAGCTGATTTCCATACTACACTGACAAAATGCAAAGAGGCTGGAGGGTCTATTGCCACTCCAAGAAACCCAGATGAGAATGATGCCATTCTGTACTTTGTGAAAACTTTTAATACCTATGCCTACCTGGGGATAAAGGAATGTCTAATTCCAAGTACATTCCAGTTCCTGGGCAGTCGACAGGTGAGCTATACTAACTGGCATTTAAATGAACCTTCTAGCAAAGAGGAAGAAGAATGTGTGGAGATGTACACTGATGGCACTTGGAATGACAAAAGCTGCAACAAGAATCGCCTTATTGTCTGCCAGTTCTAGTGCTTCCCCCTGCCGCTCTGTGCCAGGCTCCCTGGAATATGCTTGCTTATTCCTTGTCTCTTCATTTGTAGCTAGTGAACTCAGATAATACAGCATGAAAAATAAAGTCACCTTTTCCTAGCCTGATTTGTCTTTTAAACAAATACCAGCCATAAAGAGGAGATTACTTATAATGAAAGCAGCGGCTGTGTTGTCTGTTCTGTTATTCACTGCCCACTGAGTTTGATACAACTGCCTATGGGTTCCTACTGCTCTGTTAACCTGCTGATTTATTACAAGAGCAAAAAGATTTCTTGGGCACTAAAGTGACTTGCAGCTACAAGATCTTCCAGCAACCTTTTACCCACAAGCCTCTACCTTGCATGTATTTTGATTTATTTGTGTAAGTTTCCCTCAAACCTATCCACACTGACTCCTCCTACCACTGCTGTTGTTCAGCCTGCATTTCTTTGGCCATCTTCACCCATAACAGATCCCCTGAAAGAAGAAATAAGCAGTGCTGCTAGGGTGGTGCAGAGCTATGAGCACAAGGGGGACTCACCCACCTTACATTTCCCATGGGAAAGCTTTAGAGTCAGCAGGTCTTTAGCCTTCACATACCTGAAAAGTGGTGGCCAGAATCGACCTGTCCTAAGTCCCTCCAGCAACTCCTAATCCCTTTCCCAACTCAAAGCCATAGCAGCACAAGAAGCCCAAGGTCCCATGCCATGTGGCATGTGTGTGGAAGAAAACACACAGGAGCCAACAGGAGTTACAGTGCCCATGTGGTTTAGGGAGATCAGTAGAGCCATGACAAGGCCATTTTTTTTATTTTTTTTTTTTTTTAAGCTAGGTAGTAGAGAGATTCAGATGCAGCTAATTTGTGGGCACCACAGAGCTGCTTGGCAAACCCCCATTGGGATTCCCATGGGGCTAAGCTTAGTTGGTGCCTATATTTCTGAAGAAGCCTATACTCTGTGCTCATTGCAGAAGCTGCTCAGGGCCTGCACTCTCCAGCTCAAGCTAAACAATTAAGACAAAGCTTTCTGAACAACTTTGTTACTGGACTCCAGTCACCTACTGAAGCTGAGTATTCCCAAGGTTAGATTCACAATTGTGCAGCGTAACAGGCAAACCCAGAGATGTTTTTTTCCTTCCACTGGGGCAGTTGACTTCAACATAGCTTAGGCAATGAAGGCTCTGCATAAGCTCCATGACATGTTACGAAGGCTGGTTGAGCATCTGGGCATGCCTCCATATACATAAAGCCAAATGCCTGGCTATCAGTCACACTCACATGTGCCTTATGAGTTCCAACTTGGTCATGGAGAGCTGAGCAAGGAAACATCCAGCTCTAGAGCCAGACTAGCTCCTCTCACCCTCTGTGACAAGGAGACAGAATAGTCAAAGTATGAAGGTAACTGAGGAGGGAACATGAGTTCACAGCTGGTGTGAATGCAGGGGCCAGCAAAGGGGCTGCTTGGAGCCTCACAGCCATGCACATTGCTATAATTCCAGAGCAGCAACTGGCCATGCACAACATTCCTGCACTGGCTTAAATTCAATTACTCAAATATTTTGAGTACACATTCTCACCACCTGCTCTGTGACAAGGCATGGATCTTTCTGGCCTCCATTCAGCCCTCTGCTCAATGTCATGGCCTGTGAATCATTCTTGCTGTTATTCTCTGCAAACTAAGCAATTTCTCTTATAGGTATTTACTTAGGATGATTAATGTCAAACCAAGACACCTTTCTGCTTGAACAATTTGGTGCCTGCAGGTGGTATACCTCCACAGGTTACTTAATTATTCACTCCAGCAATATTCAAATCCTTCTTCACAATAACACATATTAAATAGGACCATGTTTCCCTGTTCCAGGAGCTGTAAAGTTATCCCAACACATGCAAAGAGAAAACACTCATAAGCAAAGTCCTCAGTTTATCCAATGCATCTGTTTGGCACCTAAGGAGATCTACAAGCTGCTAAATAATGCCCTGTTTCTGGACAGAGCCAAAATTTAAACTACTGAATCCTATATCATATAAGGTCTAGATAGACTGTTATGTTGCTATGTTAACCCAGTTGAAACAGGTATGTAGAAGGGAAATGAGGACTCAGGAGTCCGAGGCACCATTTCACTTTCAAACTCCATTCTTACTCACAAATGTTTTACAACTCACCAGTATCTGCCTGACCCATGAGCTCACCTGCCCACAGTCTTAAGCCTTGCATGACTCCTGTTGTGAAACTAACTCTGGCACAAGCATGAGGAAACAGGAACACAGGCATCACCTTGTACAGTAGTTTTCCACTCATTGTACTCCAATAAAGTTTAGGGCATTTGCAATGATTAACATCAGCCTGAGAATGAAGTTGGACCCCCTCCCCAAACATTTAAAGCCAGGGTAAATTTATTTTATCCTGCTTATCTCCAGGGGATTACAGAGTTATCTCAATATTTGAGCTAATTGCAGGTGTAAGACAGTGGCTGCTTTCAGTGTCAGTGTAATGACTATGTGCCACAGCAGAAATGTTCCCCCACCGTCCCATGTTTGGGCATTTTCCCCTCTAGACTCCCAGGGAAGAAGGTAAAGGACTTAATGTGTTACTCCACAGCTACAGATGCTAGCCCTGCTCAGACACCTTAGCTACTTGTGGTACTAGATGAGGACATAAAACCTAAAACAAAGCAAATATTTCTCACCCTGCCTGAAGCTGCTCCCTCCAGCAACCCTGCTGACAGCAGGCAGGTCTGAAACAGGCAGTCTTGACTTAAAAAGCAGATTGGTTCAGCATTTGTGCATCTAATTTATTTCCTAAATCTGAATAAGAGGGCAGCAGAGCATCCTCTGATTTGTAGAAAGACAGGATTCCCCAAGGCTGGCAACTGTTTACTTTGAAGTTTTTTTCTGAAACATTTATGAACTTATTTTAAAAGCCTAATCCACCCTATCCTAACCTTAAATACTAGTTGTGTCTTATAAGACTGCCACCATTTGCCATGTATTTACCTGTACTTGTGCATGTACGGGACCATCCAGGTTGCTGACAAGCCGAACTGTGATGTTGTTCAATTTTCAGCCAATGGAAAGCACCCCTTCCAAAGGTGAGAGTAATGACTCCACTACCAGGATTAAGTAAGATTAAAATCTTACTCATCTTAAGAGTTAATAAAAAAACAGGATAAGCAGATTTCTTAGAAAGAAGCTTTAAAAAGAATTTGGTTTTAGCAAGATCAACGAAGTTAGCGTCAAGTATCTAGAGATGGAAGTCACATGTCTAGTTTGAGGGGAAAAGCGTTACTGATTCTGCCTTGTACAGTGGAAAACAATTATTTCATTTCTTTTCCCCCAGACAAATGTTCAGAAAATTGTTTTTAATTCTATAAAAATATCCATCATGTGAAAAATTATTCTTAACAGTTATTTTCTGTAATAATACCCTAGTTCATATTTTCTGTGTTTCATAAGGGTTTAAAAAAACCTATTGCCAGTTAGGTGACTTTGTGGTCTAAATGGACACGCTTGAAGTCTGAACTTTGGTTTCTGTAGGTGCAAACATACACCCCTTGGGATATACCCATTCCAAGATAGATAGATAGTTGCATAGAGTTCATTCATTGTCCCCACCAATGGGTTTTTAACCCAGGCTGCAGCTTGACACCTTTCCCTGTCATCAGACAAGTGCTGGATGCAGCACTGTGCACAGGTAAGAGGGCCAGTTCTCAGGGACTGAGTAATGCCACCTCCACAACAGCGTGGAGCGGAGCACAGCCAGAGCTGGCTTAGCAAAGCCTCTGAGAAGGTTTCTGGGTGCTTTTTATTCCATACAGATACCGCAGCAGCTTCACTGTAGCCGTGATTTTTCAAATATTTAAATAAAGGTAAGCTTGTAAGTAGCAAGTGGGCTGTTGAACATACGTAGTTGGGAGAGAATTGGATCTGCAACAACCTTAGGGGCATCAGCCTTCATGCTCTGAAGGCTACATGTGCTACTCATTAAATAACTCAGATTCTGACTAGTTATTATTATCAGATTATTCACTTCTGAGTAAATAAGATGATTTACAAGGAAAGCCCAAGTGGTTTTCTGGCAAAAAAGGGCCATCATTTCTCACTACAAGTGACTGCCTCCTAAAGCAGCTTGTGCACGTGTGAACAGCCAGCTATTGTTTTGCTGATCCCGAGCAAACTGTGGTCAAGGCAGAACAGCTTCATCCTTTCTTTGGAAAGGATTGTGCCACTTTAAGAACACCAAGTGGGAGGTGATATACACTGTACAAACAAGTACCTGTGCACACTGCTGCGCTCACCTGAGCCTCGCACAGCTGAGGGGACACTGCCCTCACCCTCCCCAGTTTGTCCCACAGGTCGAACACCTTCTCCAACACGCACCCTTGCTGCCTGACAGCAGAGGATGGACACCCAAACAAAGCGATTTGATTTTATCTGCAGGACTTGCAAGATACCTTGAAGGCACTGAGAAGGTAAGAGTGGACAGAAAAGAGCTGAATGCCTACAGGACCACACCAGCTTTAGAGAACGCCAGAACTTATTTCAGGTAATCGAGTTGAGAAAGATGCAAACATTAAACTAAAATTCAACCGCTTGCTGGCCTTTCTGCAAAAATAAGGGGAATGATTTCTAATTTGGTTAAGAGTTTGTCAGCTTAGAAGGGATGAAGAGGAAAATACAGAGCTGCTATTCATGTAATTTATTTTAAGTTCACTAATATCAAAATAGTTTGCTAAATGGTTATAGAGCTATGTCTGCAAGCGCACTACATAAGGCAATCCTTTATTTCCTTTTAAAGTAAGCAGACCTTCAGCTTATATAAGTTTATTCAAAAGTGTTTAAAGTCTAAATATTTCAGAACAGGAAATATCTATTTGGCTTATAGATGTATATAACGCCTCTCTGCAACACATTCAAGAGTCAGAAAAACTAATAGACATATGCCAGGAACTCCAAGATAACACATAAAGCCACCTTATTAAATGAAATACAGAAATCAGAATTTACATGTCCAGAAAAAAGTGATTTATGCATACTTTAAACAACAGCTGAAAACAGTTCTGTTGCATTTTAACTTTCATCATAGTCACCTGCTCACTTGGGAAGCAAGGTGAAACATACTGCAACTAAAGATATGATCGGCAAAATCCCAGCAGTGTGCTATACTACTTTTGCATTATTAAATATGCTCTGTCTTCGTCATACCTTTCTTTTAAAAGTCTTCTCCAAAATTTTATACATCTAATTTCTGCACCCAAGCTTCATATTGTTTTTAAAATTCTTTAAGCTAGATTTGCATCCTCTAGTGACTTTACTCACAGAAAGCTAAATATACATGGGTTTTACTCAAAAGTAATCAGACTGAACTACGGCACGCTTTATGAAGTCTGAAATCCTTTTAAAAATGAATACTGAAATATTTATAATTAGCACTTTATTCAGCTGTTACTTGTAGAGGAGATGTTTATAATAAAAGCAAACTCAGTGATATTTCTTTTAATATTTTATGATTCCAAGCATTTTCATAACACTCTGGTTTGAAAGGTTTGGCCCTCTAGAGATCAAAGCAGTGTTATTAGATCTTTCTGAGGTTTCACATAGTTGAAATACAGCCTTTTCCTCTAAGGTACTAAACTCATGAATTTGATTTCTGTTTTTCACAGGAGTTTTAAGTGATACTTTTAACTTGCAATATAGTTCTCTTGATCACCACCCTCATTTCAACTCAATTACTGTGCAAGAAATCCAGGTGTCAGAACTTTTCACATTCCTACTGTTTGCTCTCTCCGCTTATAACATACAGTCACAGAAGCAGCACGGAATTCACCTTTCTGCAGTTGCACACAGTTACAAGGCACATTATGGACATTGCAGCAGTGATGACCTCTTCAGAAAACTAGTCTAGACATGTGTAATTATCTTTAAATTTTAATAGGAAGTTGGCAGTTATGTTAGAGAACAAATACAGAGTAACACTTGTTTTCCCCACTTGAAGGCTAAAGATTCAAATCACTGAGTGGAACAGAAAGTAGAACAAGTTCATTGCTGTTGCTGGTTTAGCGCTTTTGACTTGTTCTTCCCTTAAAATAAGTACATGCCTGGCAGAAGATGTGTTCACACCTTTGCAAAATGGAAAGTGTTCTGCTGCTTCAGTTGTGCTAAAGCATCTGATAGTTGATCTTTGTATCTAACTGGGCAGCTCTCACATCTAGATAATAAAACCCCTCCCCACATAAAGAGCTATAAGCCCTGTTTGTATAAGATACTGGAAAGTTATTATTACATATCTGGTTTTATCTGATAAACTTAACAAGGATAATTTAGTGGAATTGCTGATCTGCTAAAATGTCAAAAATTATTATGTAAAGAGGTAGCTAATATTCCACCTTTAACATTTCCAATACATGGTTTTGGTTAGTACTATTGATTGTGTTTTTTCACCCCATCTGACCATATTAATCTCTATCAGGAAATTAATCTCCACCAGGCAAACTAGTGATTGAGCACTGCCACTTGATTACACAAAGATAAGTCTGCAACCACAGTATTCCCAAAACCACTAACACAACTACATTACGTAGAAGTTCTTTTGTACTGTCTGCTCTAGCTTCCTTCTGTTTCAATAATAATGAAGATCCAAGCTTATACTGAATAGGACCCTGCCTTTGGGGATGGAGAAGGAAAAAGGGAAGGATTGATTCTCACTTAAATACAGTACAATGAATGGCCTAGAGCTCTTACAGAAAATTTGTCCTGGATGATTGGTCTTTCTTAAAGCCACAATCATTTTCTTTGATGTAGGAATAGTTTTTCTCTTCCCTCCTCCTCCCCCCAACATGGAATGTGGAAGAAACTAAACAAAGTGTGATGATTACTTGACATGATAAACACCAGTGCCCTGCTACCTGTTTCAGGGACAGCAGCAAACCCAAGCCTTGCAATATGTGTTTCCAGCCAGGTCTTTGCAATTGATACTTACTGCTGAGATCCATATGCCAACATTTGTCAGTATTTTCTTGCCTACAAGAACATCTGGGGTAGAACTTGATGCTGTTGCCAAGAGTTTCAAGTAACCCTAGGAAAAAAAAAAATCTTAAAGCAGGCCACCCAGCATAAAATTAAACACCAAATTCACCTGTTTGGACATCAGTCAAGGGTCTAATTTCCTTGATGTACTTGCATAAATACTCTGACACACAAGCCTATAAGCAAGTGTCAGCCTGAGGCATGTTTATGCTTGCTTTACAAATATTTAGCAGCAAGGTTTTTACTCAGTAAGCAGCACACTGAGTAGTTCACCCATGGGGAATTTGTACTGTTGCAGGCACTAAGGTTCTCACCTGCCTGAAGTCATCCAACTCCAGAAATCATTTAACAATCACTGGATTTACACAGAAACAGTTCTTTCCAAAAGCATGTAAATATACGTTGGGGGAAATGAAGGAACTGCAGCTTTTCTGTTGGAACTCAAGATGAGAAAAGGCAAACAGTCTTTGCCCACATTTGTTTGCTTCTGAGTGAGGCTTTTGCTCTCAGGTGCTTTTTGATTGACATGAAGTGCTGTAGTTACTAATCAGAATATCCTGATAGAAACAAGAAAACATATAACTCAATTCACTGATATGAAACAAGCCTTTCACACTTTGATCCATTCTGCCTTTTGGTGGCTGCACTTACAAATTTACTAGGCCCCCAAATAATTTTTTAAAACTTGTTTTTCTGTTCCCAGGGGTTAACCAACAGTACTAGATTTGTGACCTTTCCAAGCAGAGAGAAAAAATTATTACATGCTAGTCAATTATTCTGAAGTTTGGAGGAGGACAAATTAGATAAATAGGTGCAAATTCAGATACCAGAACACCTTTTTGCCCCATGCAAAACATCTTCAGAGGAACCACAACTGAGAACCAAGTAACAGACTGGTGGGCCACCATCTCCTACTAGCATCTCCCTCGGGGATGTTCTTCTGTTACAGTGACCCCTATAATCTTTGGAAGGCTGTCTTAAAGCTCTACACTACTTCTGTAGACTGCAAATAAGCCTTTTTTTGCATAACAATATTGCTACCTTTAGCATTTGGCCTCATCATATATTGGGAAAGTATAGCTTCCCCCCCACCTGGTTGTGATGGGGGATAAATACATCTGGGTTTTTGTAAGGTTTTTCCTACTGTTAGTTCTCTAAAATCAAGATATTCGTTAATAACTTGGAGAAAAAAATGCAAGATTAGCAGAGGAAAATAACTGATTTTTTAGCATAGGTTTATTACAGCTAGAATCAAAGAATACATTCAATACAGCAATGCCTGCAGCAGGCAGGACAAACACTCTTACAGAGTTTCAGATGGTAGGGAAAGATTGGGGTAGATTCCTTGCAGGGCGGACACCGCAAGGCAGCTGTCTCAGCTGCACCCTGCCCATCTGCTTCACTGAAAGAGAGCAGCCCATGTCAAAGAGTAAATCGCCCTGTCTGCCTATATGTCTCTTTGCTTTTTCCTAATAATCAAAAAAGTTAAGGCTTCAAATCAAGCAGTCCAACAATATTTTCTGACTTTTCTATATTGCAGCAGGCTGTAAACTGGCAGAGAAGTACATCAGCTAAATACACTATAATGCAAGTCTTTCGTTTCCTGTTTACATAGTCCTCTGCAACAGTTGTGTGCCATGATCTTGAAGCTATTACGATCCATAAATGATCTGTGCTACGGGGAGCAGTGAAGCAGTCCACAATCTAAGACACACATTTTTACAAGGCCTACTTTAGACTGCATTAAACATATGCAGCTAACGAAGCATACCAGCTTCAATTCCAGAATTATGTAACAAGGTTATGATTTTGTTTTCTGTGGAGAGTATAAGGATAGAATTGTGATTTTTCTAAGAAATTATTCTGTCCACTGTTCTAAGATGACCCCTTCTTTAGTGTCCAAAAAGGTCTTTCATCAACTGCAGTTCAGAAAAAAACTTTAATTTGTGTAGCCTTCAGGCAAATCTTAAATGAAACACTGGAAATGGAAAGTACAACCAGAAATCAACTTCTCTAATAGGCCTTTTTTTTGCCTCCCCCAAATGCCTTCATTATTGCATACTTATCTAAAGAATTAATTTATTGCATTCAATGTACTGCCTTCAGCTCCAATCTTTGCAGAGTCCTTTGCTCTTCTACTGAATTGTTAAATTTAAGGCATAGATCTAGAGCACCTTTCACTGCAAAATATTTTGTGGTTTAGAGACCAGATTTGGTATGCTCACACATTCACAGATGAGGATTTTTGTTGAGATGTAGAACTTGTAAAGCTCCAGTTACAGCGTGTATTTTTTCTGAAAGAAACACCACTGCTTTTGTATTTCTAGAGCTGTGTTTTTGTTGGCCACTATTTTCATTCATTGATACCCTCCCATAATCAAACCTTAGAAGTTTAGAAAATTGCAGGGATAGTGGCTGTTTGGAAAGATTATTTAACCACACACAGCCTGTGTGCATCGAACACTGTCAATGTGAGAAACACCTCATTAACTGAGCAGTCTCAGATCTTTTACAGCTGTGCCAAATGAAACACAGGCTGGCTGACATAGGCAAGCAACATTTTCTAAATTGAGTCACTGAGTCATGGCCTCCAGCCTCTGTACCTGCTGATTGCACAGCACCACAGTTTAGCAGACTCACTTATCAGTGCACCTATTTCTATTTGGGATGGATTCCACTGTCATGAATGTACCTTATTTATGATGTATCTTACTGAAAATTCATACTATAGCAATACTAATATATTACGTGACCCTCTTGTCATATAGGCATAGTTGTGAAGAGTTGCTGATGTATTCTTTCCCCAGAAGACCAAAGCAAGCTGCATATGCACCCCAGGACTCTGCAGCACTCACTCACTTACAAGCTAAGAACCCAAAGCCTTAAAACACAAGAACACAAGTGCAGGGAAAGCACAGAATAGATGGATGAAGGACAAATTAATAGTTTGAGGACATTATATAAAACTTACTATCAGTTATTAGCCGTCAACAACTTTTCTAGCTAAAGCCAATGTAGTCAACAGCTCCAATAGGCAAACAAGGCCCTTGGCAAATGAACTGCTGCTCTTTACAGCCTTGAGATACACAGCCTTGACTCCTTGAAGCTGTCTCCACACTATCACAGACCTTCCCATCACTTCCCAATCACTTCTGCAATATCACCATTATTTTCTGACTGCAGAGCACTTCAGCTCCTCAGAAGGGCCAAGGCAGACAGAAACCCAGTAATGCCTCCCAGTGAGCGCTTCCCCCCACAGACACACATAGGGCTGGTTTGCCTGACCTTTGTTTCGCCACCAGTGATACGGCTGCCAGGACAGTGATCCCTTATCCGAGCATAGTGATATGTTATGTCTTCTTCATCAAGGGATGAAGCAGAGAGGTGCCCTCACCTCAAGCTATAGTGTTGGCTTTCTCAGCCAAGAACAGAGCCTTCCTTCATCCTCAGCATTCAGGGAGTCTTAGGACCTCTATTTCTCATGCAACATGATGTGTAGTCCAGCTGAAGATCACTGGAAGTTTGTTTTGTGGAAGTTTAACTGGTGTGGCTTTCCCTCACAGCCAGAATTTAAGGGAAAGGGCAGTGCTCTGCTCTCATCCTCAGCAGATCAGGCTGCTGGGGGAGCAGTGGATGCTCTCACTGGATTTTTTCCCTTAGCCAGGTGCTGGTGAGGAATCAATAGAGCAGAAAACAGGGACAGGGGATTTCCTATGCAAACTATGTCTGAATAACTGCTTGTCCAACCAGGGGAATTGCAACAAACTGAAAGAAGGGAATCAGGAAGAGAATGAAGTAGCAAACAGCAAGAATTGAAACAAAAGCTGGAAAGGTAGCAGCAGCAAGAGATTAACAGAAAATGCCTGACAGAGAAAAAGGCAGGAGCAAGAGATCACAAAGCAAGTTAGAAATTAAGATATTTAAAGGAATTCATTGACAGACAAAGAAAATTGAATTAGAGGACAAGAGGCCCACCTCTGATATTCCCAGTGCAGCAATGGAACAGCACAAGGCAGCTCCCTGAGCACAAACATCTCTTCTCCCACAGCTGCCTCCCCTGGCTGCGAACAGCCTCACACTTGCCCTCATCCACCAACCAGGGGGACAGAGAAGAATAAAATCAAGAGTGCCACAAGAAAGGTCAGAATATCACATAGCCTAACTAGCTCCAGAACACAGCCTGCATCAGTCAGAGCTGCAGGTCTGAGCAGATGAAAACCAAGCAAAACCAAGCAGCTACTTTGCAACTCAGGTGAAAAGAGAGCACAGCCAGGGGAGCAAACCTGGTGGGCAGCATTCCAGCACCAGCAACTGTCCTGCCACAGGTATGTGGCTTAGCTGGCAGGAAGGCAGCAGCCGTGAGCATGCTCCAGGCTCTGAGTTAGTGGAGCTTCACCCATGTCCTCCATACTTTTCCCCAGTTCGGAAGACTTGACGTTAATCTAACTGTAAAAGTTGACACAACCTTGTGAGAGCTGAGGTTTCTGGAAAGGTCTTGGCACTGGTGCAAGGCAGACACTGACCCTGGCTGAGCAGGCACAACTGAGGCTAGAGAGAGAACATGTTTTCCACTGTCAAAGTCTGTGTCTCTCTCCCAAAAAAGGCTGAACTAGTACTTCAATAGCAAGAGGAGAAGGTAAGCATACAAGAAAGGTTGGCACCAGAGAGCCAAGGTTTGGCTGGGCAGCAGAGTCCAGTCCATTTAGCAGCCAAGAGAAACTCCATCTAGAGTCTGCCTAACAGATAGCTAGCCTTCTTTAAGGAATATCATCACCTAAATCCTTCAGGACTTGTTACCAGACATCTACTGCTTCTCCTCACAGGCCACAGCAAAAAGCTGAGGGTAACCTGATAAGCCAGGTACAAAATTGTTGGCAACTCATTTGCATCCCATATAAACTCAAATTTTTCTACTCTCTCTAAATAAGTGTATTCTATCAGCCCTGCTTCAGTCTTCTCCTTCACATAAGGGTCAGGATTTAGTGACAGAAAACCAGTACACTACCCACTCTGAAAAGCAATGGACAAACCTGAGAGGTCCTCTGGTGAAATCTAGGCAAATTCCCATGCCAAAGGCAGCACTGCAGTCAGGAAACCTCCTTACTACTGGGCACAGAGGCAAGATGTTGCAGGGGGAAACAGTGGCCCTAGCCACCACCTTCTAGTCATCCTCCTTAAGGCTTCGGCTTCATTACGGCTTTCAGGTGTGTAGGTCCTGTGCTGAAGGAATTGCACTGGGCTTCAGTTAACTAGGACACACCTGTTAACAGTTCTGGTTCCTTGACTCAAAACTAATGTGATTTAACTCCTTCCTAGCTGGTTTTCTCTTTCTTTTTCTATTTTGCAAAACTAAAGACTTGAGACTTACTAGCTCTTGCTTCTGCTCTGCACATACACCCCACTGCCTGGCTGCTAAACCTCTATGCATCTTAAGCTCATACTTGTTTGATTAAACCATTTCAAATAGAAATCAGTTTTCAACAGATATAACAGTTTCATTAAAATATCTCTCTAGTCATTTTCAAAGCACATAATTCTTTACTGAGCGTCCATTAAAGCTCTCTGACAAGCAAAAAGTTTCTAAATCCTACATTATAGGGAAAAAAAGGAGATAAAATACACATTCTGACAGCAGATAACTTACAGCTCTCCCTTCTTTCCATCATATTCTTTTACTCTCAGTGTTAGCTTTGATACATGTCAGTGTAATAATAATTTTTTGTAGTGATGCTCTCTAAGCAGGATGGGAGGGCCTTAAAAATCCAAATTTTAAAGAGAAGCTGACAAAGGCTTACCCGAGAGTCAGGAATGGTGTTTCAGGGTGGACATAGTGTCTTACACCGGCATCAGTGACTACAACCGAGTCAAAAGGGAAAGGCAGGCTGATGCTCCATGGAGGTTCTCGAGGTGACAAAGAGAGAGAGAGAGCAGGAGCTCTCCTGGGGCCTGCAGCTGGGGAAAATGGGTTTGTTCTTCAGGATGAGAAAATAATAAGCCAAAGAGGCTGACAGCCCTATGCTGGCTAAAACAAACACATCTATACAGTCCTAATGCCTATTTACAAGAAAGTAACGCAGTGTATTTTTTGCTTTACAGCTTCAGACTCTTGACATGGAGGAAATCATAGTGGAAACGATCCTGGCCCCATGGGAAATACTGCTGGTCATTTTTGCTGCAGTGCTGATAATGAGTTTTCTCATGTTTCTGCCCCCCGCTGCGGTGGTGATCTGGAGAATGAAGCGTGTGCCGCAGATCTCTTTGCATGGCTCAGTGTGAGCCAGCCCTAGTACAAGCTGTAACACCACTGATCCCTTTAAAGGATGGTTCAGAATGATAATATCTCTCAGGATCACTCTTACTGCCTAGGATCCATCCAAAAGTGAAGGGTTTCCCAGTCTATTGCTGCTAAGTTCCTGTGAAAAGAGAGTGTGTATAATTTTGTCTTCATGTGCTAAAGTTCTCAGCACTTTGCCTTCCATTTTTTGGCTATGTTGTAATTACTGTTGTTGGCTTAGTTCCTAGACTGACTTCTTGCATAATAATGGACAGAAAACAAGACTGAAGGAGAAGCAAGCGTAATACAGCATTGGATTCCCTCAACTAATATCAGGAAAGCCTCCCTTTCTATAGTTATGCTGTAAATATTACCAAAGCCTTTAGCTGAGATGACAGACAGTTATGCAGGTGGACATATCAAAAGCGTGCTGTATATTCTGGGGAGGTAGTGGTTTAGTCTGGTTGTACTGGGAAGCCTAAACAAAACCAACAGAGAATAGTGCAATAAATAAGCATCTTGTGCTTCTTTTGTCTGATCTGAAAACTTACTGGCCTAAAATGTTTTTTGTTTCTTTCCTTCTATATGAATTTTCCTCTCTCTGCAAATCCCAAGTGCCAGAACACAAAGCCCTCCCCATCCTGGGGTTAGAGCAGGAGCATGAGGGATGGTCCGATGCTCAGACATGCCCGGCCAGACAGCGACTTGAAGTTAATGCAAACATACAGCAACTATTTGCTTGAATTACATTATGCAAATTTACTTTGGGAAATAACGAGATTAAGTTACTTAAGTTTTTAACTGTGTCATATAGGCTTATTGGTTCAACTTCCCTTTCTCGTATATAAATAATAACTTGGATTGTGGGAATAGAACAAAACTGCTTCTCTGCAAGTTTGTGAAAACAAACAAACAAACAAACAAAAAAAAACAATAACCCAATCTCCAGCTTAATATCAAATTCATGCCACATCAAATTAAAGCTTTCCAGTCTAATTCTTCCACACTGGGGGATGCTTATTAGCAGGCTTTCTGATGCACAAATTTAACAGTTTCTGTTAGTTTACAAGAGCAATGGGTTTGATTTCCTCATGAAATCCAATACTGGGTTTCTTTTCTTTTGTTGGTTGGATTGAAAAGTCACTAGAATAACTTAATATAATTCAAAGAAAAATGTTTTTTAGCACCAGTAGGAAAATGATACTGGAAAGTGCTCAGTGCTTCAGGTATTTTATTTGAGCATCAGCTGATAATGAATTGGCTGGAAGTGAAAGACTCAAGGACATTACAATTTTACTTGATAGAGATTATTTGTTTGCCAGAAATAAACAAACCCACCAGTGACTGAAAAAACGTTGCTTTTCTTTAAGACTACAGCACTTACCTTTGTCTTCAGCACAATGACTTAAGTTACTGCCTCATAGTTTATAAGCAGCCAAAGCAGCCAACTCTTCCCTTTGTTGGTGTAATTGTCCACTACACTCATAGTCATATGGCTGTCTGGTTCTGGGCCCAAAGCAACCAATGTTTTTTTTGCTTGTAATGACTGGATTCTGAGTCTGAAAGACAGTGTGTAATTTTATATATCTGAATCATTTAACTGATTAACGAGGTAAAGGTCAATTATACATCATGTACCTGTCTGTGTCTGAGAGATTCACAGGAATGGGGAAAAGGTAAAGAAGAGAAAGGAAACACAAACAGATGAGCTGGCTGCCTTCAGATCTGTAGCTTCAGTGTTTGCTCAACAGAAGAAAATTAAAACAAAACCCCAAACACGGATTCCACTGAAAAACAAGCAAGCAGTAACTAAGCTTTTTGTTTAGATTTCATAATAATTCACATGAGCGTCTGTTCTGTAGCTACAGCTCCACAAATAAACTGGATCACCAGTGCTGAGTTGTCTTTGGTCTTCACTTGCACCAAGTGCCAGGCGGACAACGGCCCGGGTTTTCTGCTCTTCACGCTTCTTACTCTGTGCCTTTGGTTTTCTACCGTACACACACACATGGAGGGGCATGCAGAGGGGTGTAAAAGACGGAGAGCTCACAGAAAAATGGGGATTGGAGGAGGAACAAGTGGTTTTATATTTCATGAGAAGGATCAGTGACCAAAAAAATCACTTCGATATTTGTTCTTGTTTAGAGCTGTTACAAATTCAGATGATTAGCTAAATCTTTGCTAACTCTGGCAACAGCCAAACCTGCCCCAGTCTAGACCAGGTTTAGAAATAGAATGGAGGGGAAAAAGTGGGGAGGAGGACTAGCCAGAAGCCGTGGAAATATTGGGCTAGGACCAGCAGCTTCCCCGACACTACTGTGCTGAGACCAGAGCATCTCAGCTGGTCAGCCCTGTGCTCAGCCCAAAGCCCTAGAGCTCTTCCCTAAATATGGCCCATCCCAACTTCATTACCAACCAGACCTCATTTGCTTTGGTACTTTGCCTCCAAAGCTAAGCCATAGCTTGTGGTAACCCTAACCTCTGCCTAAGGGAGGCCCCGCAGGTGTGTGTTCCGCATATGCCCAGGGAGTGCAAGGAAGCGCGAGCACAGAAGAGCTCTTGCAGCACTGGATCCCACAGGGTGGGCAGAGCTGTTAGAGCAAACCAAGGGTCAAAAGGACTTTCTTTCCATGGTTTTGCATCACAGGGACTGAACAGCAGAGACTGAAGCTGATCCCTGGCACACGAACTAGAGAGCTTCTCATGCAGGTCCCTCAATGCCCACCTCCTTCATCTTTTTGGCAGAGAAGACATGATGCAAATATCTGCTAGTTTAGGGCAATCCCAGTTCTCACATTTTGTACCGGACTGAGACGTTACATTTTTCCTGCCATTTTGCCTGGTTACAGCAAGCATACAGGGCACTTTTTGACTCCTAGAATTGCATTGAAGTATAACCTAAAGGCTATGTCTTTCTGTGGAATGTCCTGAAGGTGATAAATACAGGAGAAGCCTTTGAGTTGTCCCACCAATAAACTGCAGTGCTTCAAGTTTGTAGCTCATGCAAAACACAGCACCTTGAACAGCTGTATGTACAGCCTGATTTAACCCCCAGTCAAGCGGGCACATGAATAAAGAATTACACTCCTACAGCCAGTAACTGTTGTGACTTGCATTGCTTTAATGGTCATCAGAGCAACAGCAGTGATTAATTTGCAACTGTAAAAGCAACTAAAAGTATGGCCCGTTCTCAGTAAAGATGACACCTGACAGAAGATGATTTCTAATAACAATTACTGTGTTTAACTATTGACTGCATCCGTTAAGCAACTCTAATTCTTATTTAATTCCAGCTAGACAAATTTAAGCCATAAAAGTGATCTTTCTTTGAAACACCTCTGCCATGAGCTATGTGATTGTGTTTAGCCTATATATTTGTAGCCAAGAGCTAAATTGTGACTATCATCTCTAGTCCATTAACTAAATAAAAGCTGTATGTTTACATGTCTTAGCAATGATTTCGCTGCTCTGCTTCTCTTGTCAAAATAGCCATGTCAAACTGCAGACGGCTGGTTGGTCTGTGGCACAAGCTTTTTGGTGCTAGTAACCACAGAGGATACAATCAGCTTCCTTGTCACGGTTGGAGCTGTCGATGCCTTGCTCAGCAAGCTCTTTGAGGAAGATGTTTAGCTGCTCTGTCTGAGTTTCAGTGAAGGCTAATGTGTGCAGACAGGTGCTGTTGGTGGGGAAATAGGCAGATTTAGCTCCACTGATGGCCATCTCAGAGGCTGAAAAGATCAAAAATGACAACAACAACAAAAAAGCAGCTGAATTACTTAGCTTAGATTTGTCCTGATATTTAAACAAGTGCCAGCATTCCCATTTTCCAGACTAAAGACTTCAACTTGGAATAAAAGTGCCTAGGTGATTGCTTTTAGTAAGCCCTGGGAAAAAATACTGCTTTAGCAACAAGGCACTGCCAAGAGTAAAATATTTTCCATTAATCATAGGAGTGATAGGTTGGTCCTTTTGTGTATCTGTAAGCACATTTATTTTTAAATTAAGGCAATAACAACAGAGTCAGACAGCCTGCTTCAGGTCACAGATTGCTCCCTGGATGCAACCAGAGCAGTCTTAAAGACCCTTGGGCTGCCACATGAAAAGGGCAGCATTACTGGCTGGGGGCCAGCTGCTGGGTTTTATTGTATGTACATATGGTGAATAGTGCAGGTGTTGGCCAATTTTGCTGTGGTTCTTCAAATACTGTTGCAAGATAAACAGCAGTTTTGCGTTCTGCTGCTGTCTGTCCAGTGGGACACACAGCCCTTCTGCAGCGTAGGGTTTGTGTTAAGATGATACCTATTTACTGTTTTTAAAAAAAAGATGCATCTTCCCACAAACATTGCAGACATGACAGATTTGCTACCTGAAGCTGAAATAGCAATGCTCAGGCCTTCGTGATAGTTTTAAAGCTAACATGATTTCTTGTTCAGCAGTTTGCCAGTCCAGCACTAGCTCTCACAACGTCACACATGCCAAGGTTGTCACACATGCCAAGAAAAGAGAAACTTTTCTTTCCTCCTTTTTTTTAAACAAAACAGATGAAGCCTCCCATCTCTGTGACCAGATGCGCCTGAGAAATACTCACGGTTACAAACAGCAAGTGCCTTTCCCCCAACAAGCTGCGTTGTCCAGGAAAACCCAGTGGTGTTGCCACATACTTCATACAGTCTACTTCTTCTGAGGAATTGAAAGTCATAGCCCTTGGGAAACAAAGGTGGAGAAAAAACAAACAAATGGTGTCTTAGGCTACATCTTGGTGACTGTAAGATGAAGAAACATTCAGCCAGTGAAGGTCAATACAAACACCACAACCTCTCCCTGCCCTAAGGGAGAAAAAAAAAGTATAACGAGGAAGATTATGCATTACACAATAACACTTCTAAATTAATGAATCAATGCAGCAATATAGTAGCAGTAAACTATGAACATTACCTCATTGCACATGGGTTTGCAGTACTGAGTGTCGCCAATGGTGACACACACCAGCCCGCCATTTCTAGGGGCTCGCGGCAGTGGGCATGGAGGTAGCTGCTTGCAAACTTTTGAGTGGATTAAAAAGAAAAAAGCGAGTGAGAAAACAACATGTCAGAGTGAAAGTGAGTATAAAAGTCTCCCTTCCCAAGCAAACTGTAGGCATACCCATTGACCTGAGTATGGGTGATAACTGCCCCCACTAGCTGATTCTGTCAAAGTAAGCATTTTGGGTTTTTTAAAAGCTTTTTTCTTTTTCTTTGGCAGCACCCAATTTTTCCATCACTCGTCACTGTGACAGCGAACTCCCTGTCAGCCCCAGTTACACTTCAAAAGTGGCTCAAAGTGGCATTTGCAGTCACAGCACTGGCATTCAGTATCATTGTGGCCAAAACTATCCAAATATTTCTTGGAAAAGTATGACAGACCTGATCGCTCCCAGGTACCAAAGAGGCCCTTGCTGGAGGGCGGAGCAGGCCCTGCTGCCTCTGCCACGCTGTGCTGGTGCTCAGCATCAGGGGCCGGGCTATGGGGACGGTGGGACCCCGCGCGTTGGAGCTGCTGTGCCTCCCAAGGTGCCCACCAGCACAGTGGCCAAGCACCCTTGCTTTCTGGCTTGTTGCTGAGAGGTCTTTTATCTTATTTTTCCCACCCCTCAAGAAATGCAGACGCTTAGCTCACTCTGACTGCAAGTAAAAAAATTTTCTTTGTGCTTCTCCGCTGCCACTTTGTTCAACACCCAGCAAAGAGGAGCATCAGTTCAGGAGGGCCTCACATTTCTCTTGAACAGGGCGCAGGAGATCAAGTGTTCCTTGCAGTGTCCAGACAAGCAAATTGATTGAAGCTTTTTCACTCTTCCCAATCATGTCATGAAAGCATTTTGAATATTTCTACGTAGTTAGGGGAGAAAAAGGATAAGTTGAAGAGGAAAGGCCTTGGAATTAATTTATGAAAGTGGTCAAATGTTTGTTTCTTTTTTAATGCAGAACAAGAACGATTTTTAAAATTATATGGCTTTAAGTAACACTAGTTTCCCCACAATGTTTTTGGAAGAAATCCAGTTACTTTTTTTGTAAACAGTGGCTAGATAGGGTTTTTCCATTATTTTGAGTTCAAGAGGGAGGACTAGTATGGGTTGGGGCTTTTTCCCTATATATTAAAAGATGCCTTTATAAACAACTGTATGTATCTTCTTTCTATACAAAACATTGGTTTGTTATTCTTATCTTCCAAATGCTGGCATCTCACAGACTTTCTGTGTGTGTGTGTAAAAATATGTATTTGTGAATGTGTGTAAACAAAGACGCTCCTATTTTTTCTAGCTATTGCTCTATACCCATATAAATAGCTTTCAGTCCATACGTGTGTGCCTGTGCACATATGTGGTAGTGCAGAGCTGTGGTAAACTCCATAACCAAAACACAAGTGTGTGCCATTATTGTCACAGACACCAGTTACTTTGAACTTACACAGATGCAAGAAAAAGAGCAAGTCCAATTTTCTGTAGTGGCTGCTGAAGCACTAGCCAGCAAAGGCGAACTCTGCTTCTTGGGCGGAAGCTTACAGAAACATTGTTGGAAGTGATGGGCATTGGTCATACAAAGAAAACAATATAATTCAAATCCCTGGGGGGGGAAAACATCAAACACGTGGGAGAACGCCTCCTCAGCAAGTGCTGCCCTCAGCCTTTTTCCCCCCTCTGTGTGATAAGACCAATACTCCTGGCAGAAGCTCACTGTATGTACTGGTATGTGGACTCAACCCCAGCTATTAGTTCTGTGTTACTGTTTTACAGACAGATGGCTTGACCATGTGTGAAAAAAAATTTATAAGCTCTGCCCTGGTATTTCTTCACCATTTCTGCCGTATTCAAGGGTCCCTGCCTGATGACTCCCTTATGATATACCTAGCCCATAGAAGACAGGAGCACTAACTCATAAAACACAGGCTTTCAGTTGAGTGGCTTAATTTTTATTTAAAATATTTAGCACTTTATATTTGAAAGTGGTATTGAAAACAACATTATGCATATAAGGCAAAAGACATAACTGTTTATGTTCAAGCCACTTTATATATCTGGAGCAAAGCAAAACTGGAAAATACACCTACAAGGACTTTTTTTTGACTAGCAGTAGCAGGGCCAAAGGCATGGCAGGTCAAATGACACTAATCTTTTTTTGCTCTTCCATCTGGCTCCCCTCCCCACCATGTACTTTTGTTTGGAGCCAGGCATTGCCAAAGCAATACGCGATTGTGCTTGCCCAGGCACGCGTGGCAGGACCCCGCTCCTCCCACCACCACAGAAGGTGTGCAGAAAGCAGGTCCTGGCTTGGCCGATGCAGCCAACCTCTTACCTCAAGACTTTCATTCACATCATCTATGGTTGCACTTTCACATTCACTTGGACTGGAAAAAGCTCCAGTTTCAGTAAAATCTAAAAGAGAGACAGAAGCAGGTACGTAGCTGGTTAATAAGCCCTCTTGACACATGAACAAACCCCCAATACCACATAACAGTACTTTTTTATGGGAATTGTGCCACTGTTCTGCAGTCCTAGTGCTACCTTGTATATCTGAGGCGACTGGAGCTCAAATGTGAATAAACTGCACAAATATTGATTTATTCTAAACAGTTAGCAATCTGATCGCCTGTTTGTGGCCACCTGGTGCTGGGTTCCCAAGTGGGATGTTTCATTTCTCTAAAACAGCCTCTATTTAAATAATTGTTAGTCATATTCAAGAATGGCAATATCTTACCTGCAAGAAGCACTGCTAAACTTATAAAAAACAGTGTTTTCCAGAGCGGGTGGGAGCTGAACAGCATTTTTTCTGCAGGAGCCGAGGGACTAGTTACTTGTTGCTGGTGGAGCCTAAGAGCTGAAGCACTGGAGTCAGGCACAAAGCTGCATGTCTGTGGGTTGCTGGTTGTTTGCCATGTGCCTCGCTCGGAGGCAGTGCTGTGATAAGGTGTTAGGGAGATGCATATTGCCCAACTTGCTGGGAAGCCAGCAGAGAGTTTGCCAGCACGGTTCAGGGAGGGCAAGGGGAGATTTCTCAGTACCTTACTGAGGCAGTCTGGCTTCCCTGCTGCTGCCAACCCCACCGGGAAATTCAGATTAACTGGTTTACTGTAAACATGTTTAGTGTATGCACACTCTTGCGTGCTCTTACTCTCTCCCCACTCCCCCATCTGTCTGTGTTTGGCTGTCTGTCTGTCTCTCTCTCTCTCACACACACACATACATATGGAAGTGTTCAAGGCCAGGTCGGATGGGGCTTTGAGCAACCTGGTCTAGTGGAAGGTGTCCCTGCCCACAGCAGGGGGGGTTCAAACTAGATGATCTTTAAGGTCCTTTACAATCCAAACCATTCTATGATTCTATATACACATTCATATAGAAGACATAAGTATGCCTTACCTACAGGGCTCAACCCTGTATCTCATGCTCCAACAGAAAGCTCAGAACATCAAATGATGGCTAAACTGATTTGGACCAAGGGGATGCGCTCCATATCCTGTAGCATCCAGAGGTTAGCTACTTGGTAAAGAGAGCAAGTTATGGTTTCCAATTTCCAGCTTCTGGGTTATTAAATACAGATTAAACAAAGCAGCAACAGCAACAGAAAAGGGGAAAAAAAAAATGTCCCAAGAACATGAACCTACTTTCTGTGAGTATCTTAAATTGCCAGCTGCATACCTGCTCTCTGTCAGCAACTGCATGGTATTTCTATTTGTAGGTTTTTGTTTGTTTTTTTTTTTAATGGAGCCATGACCCTCATCTGCTTATATCCATTTATGGGAAAAACTGAATAACTAGCAAAATTGCCACAAACGTTCAATCATTTCTACCCTGTACATTTACTAGCAGATGAATCCAATTATCCAGATAATGCTCAGGTGCTAGGGGTGTGACGGACTGACCCCATCTGTAAACTGCGGGTTTCAGTGTTGTGGCCTTTCACCCAACAGCCTGTCACCCCCCCCCCACTGCCAAGCCTCCACGCTGACCTCGCCTGCCCACCAAACCAGCTAGACACGCACGCACTCCCAATCCAACAAATGCTGTAATGGTTGTTATTGTCACTGCCAGAGCAGAGCTGTTCATTTTGTCTGCAGATGTTTGGTTTTGTTGAGACAAGGACATTCTGCTTTCATGTTACATTATGCAACATACTTATTTATACAGCAATTTTTCAGGATTCTTTTTGATTTATTTTTCATTTGCTTGCTTCTGCTAGTTGTAGTATAACACAGTATGACCAGAAGATCCTGAAGAAGTGAAGCCAATGACAAGGCCTCCGTTGCATTAACAAAGACGTGCCTTCTTATGCCATCTCAAGGATGTCTCGATAAACAGGTATGTATGTGACGCTTCCACAAAACAGTTCTGTGGCAGCATGAATGGCGACTTCCTTACTATTAGTAAAATGCCTTTGTGTACATTACCAATGGGTAAAAGATCATTAGCATAACAAGTCTTTAATAACGAAGGCCAAGGTTTATATTTCTAGGCAGGCCAATAGGACCTGGCTCCAAACAGTTTACGTTTTTGAGGCTGACACACCCAACAGTCTTCTTCCTTGCAAGATGAGCAATATGCAGCTGGGAAAATAGTCCCTGGGAAATTTTTGCCAATACATTCTTTAAGATGGAGCTGCACTTTAAGCTTTTTTCCTGTCAAAATGTATCCAGGTGTCCAACGAGGGACATATTGATTAGCCCTCTAAGTCCTCGGGAGATCAGGAGCTACACATAAACCTACTACTTGTTCATCTCAGCTTCCACAGTGTATATAGCACATTAGCATAATTAATGAAGTGGAGCAACTTCTGGCTTGAACAGATAAAAGTTGTGTTTATGACACTTGAAGAGAATGAATGGCAGCTTTTCTTTAATGACCATCACAGTCAGGCACTCTCTTTCCACCTCAGTGTCTGTTTGGGAGACACTCTACAAAGGAATTTTTTGGAGAGGAGAGAAACGTGGGATGGCAGCATTTGTCCAGTGCAGAAGATCTAACAGGATGCTGCTTAAACCACAAAGCTAGGATTAAGTGACTCTTGGGGTTCATACACAGGTAACCCTTGTATTGCAGGATTAAGTTCATCCTTGTTGCCTATTGACAAACCAACCTGATCGCAGAGGATAAATGTGATCTCACACCCTCCCAGTTTAAACAAACCTGGGATGAATCCACAGTCCTTTGCAGAAAGTATTTTGTCACTTTATAGGACAATATAGCACATGAGCACAGAAACATCCTTATCCTCAGTCTAGATCATATCCAATCCACCATGCACACCAGTGACCCTGATCTGTCAGGAGAGGCTGTCACTACCTCCAGCAGGAGTAACGGGTTACCGGTACCCAGACTTAGTAGCTGAGTACTGGCACAACGAGGGACATGCTTGCTGCGCAGACTTGCTCCCACAGCTGTGGAGGGACACACAGCCACGTAACAGCTAGTTCTCCGGTGAGAGACTGCTTGGTGGGCAGGGGAGTGGTCCACATTTTAACCTCATGCTATATATATCTGTTGATGTTTTGCAGTTATTTCTATGCACTTTATTTTATTCCAAAATTACATCAAACCTAACTTTCGGAAGCAAAAAAAATTAGGAGGGAATATTGTATAGCACAAACCCAAGAGTTAACAATAAAAATCTAATACTTTTTCACCAAGTTTCTACTAATCACAAGGACTAAACAGTGATCACACATGTAATGAAAGATAAATTTGTATCACAATTCCAAAATCTAATAAAATTCAATTATGTTGGTAAACTAAAATCCTACAAGAGTATAAGAGGCTGAGTTGAGAAGGACCATTATACTGCAACATTTAAAAAGATAGAAGAAGAGGCACCTTTACATACGTGGTAGGAAAAAGCTTTTTATTCTACGATTGTTGTTTTGTAGGAGAACACTGATGTTTCAAAAACACAGGAAATTGAAACTCAACAGTAACAGCACATATGCAGTGAAGGTGATTTAAATATTACATATGCTAACATCTTCTACAAAAGAGGCCGAGATACAGTTATGTGATATTCAGCCTTCTCCCATCAAAGCAACTCCGGTCTGTATGCAATGCTAACTCCAGTAAGGAAATTGGACCCCAGAATTTCCTGTTGTCTAATTAGAAGCTAGAGATCTGCTGATCCTTAGTCAAAGTTGGGAAAGTCATCTTCGCCTTTGCCCATGAAAGGTTTGAAGTTCAGCCGTTGGTTTGTGTACCTGAGTCATACTTTGCCTTTATCAAAAGAACCAACAGAGCAGCAATAAAAAGTAAACTGTGTTTTGTTGTCTTATGCTGATTAAAAAAACAGACTCTGTCCTTTATATCTTAGATAATGAAAGACACTGAGGGTTCAAAAAAATCTATTTCCAAGAAAACTTCCTTTTCTTTCCATTTAAAAATCTAAAATTCCTTTTGTTGAATACAAAGCTGTCAAATCTGATTTTTGGAAACATCCTCATCATTAGCAGACTTCTCTTCCTTTCTGTGTTTAAAGAGTCACTGCTAGTGTCAAAACACAAGTTTTTTAGGGACCTCCCATGAGAATTCATTTCTTCCAAAGTGACCATAACATGCAGTCTTCTGGTAAATGGGCTTTTTTAGGTCCAAATCCCTGTGTGTATAATAAAAAGAAGAGAAAATTCCTCACATTAAGATACTTCATGATAACTACCATTAAAATCCTGATGTTGATATCCATTTCATGCCCTTAGTCTAGCAAGCATATTCTGGAGATGCAAGCATACCAGTGAACATGTCCAATGGAGAACCATAAAAGTGACAACAAAACTTAAACGTGAAGTACTTTAGGGCTACAGGAAAAGTCCTCACTATTGAGAAATAATAATTTTAATGGAAAAGGTGAAATAACCTTCAATTCCTTTTGTAAAACAAAACATATATTTTTTTCACAGCAAAGTAACTTAAAATTCTTGGAATACAAAAGTTATTTTATTTTATTTGAATTCCACATACTATATAAGGCCAAATGCTGAAAGTATATGCTTCGTATGAAACTTGAAAAGTACATCTGTTATCTTAAAAGATATGGCACACTGGTAGATCCATAAAAAGTATCACCTGTGAAGACTCACAGAATGACAGAATGAGATAAAGTCTCTTTTGTACTGCATGGAACAATCCCATGCTAGTTCAAGAGGCTGACTCTTACATTGTAACATGTAATGGGGTTGCAATAAATCATTTCTAGGATGTGATCACCAAGGTATTTTCTTTTTGTGTATTTCTATACCTGACAATGACTCCAGGCCGAAGATCAAAGTTTTTGTGCACAATGTCCAGCAGCTCTTTCTCTGTTTTTTGGGAAGTTCCATAAGTGAACAGTGAAATGGACAGTGGATGAGCAACTCCAATAGCATAAGAAACCTAAGGCAAAAAGACACCCTAGTTAGCAAATAAACACAGCACCTCAGTGGGCAACAGTATGCAACAGAACAAAGCATTAATTCATGAACCATCTTAGGAAAACTAAGGCCTCTCACTTCCTGTATTTGCACAATCTGTATTCATAGAAAAAAAGAGAAAACTTTGAAAATGCTGAGGTGTCTGGATAACTTTCTTCCCCATTATCCAGTCACCCCATGCTCATTTCCATGACAGTAAGTGTCAGAGGGTTGAGGGATCGATAAATGTCCAGAAAAACAGCCAATAAAACGAAAGCTAAATGAAAAGTTCCAGCTTCAAGAAGCTGATGGGCTATTTAGTGACATTACAGTGGTCTTGAACCAAGTACATCAAGGTCTTCTTTCTTTCTTCAACTCCAAGCCATCACCAAGACTGCTTCTACTACATGTCTCGTACAATGTGTATGGTAAAGCTGAAAAGGAAAAATTGTTTTGAGAAAAGCAACATTCACAGCAAACCATACCTGAACCAGAACACGGCGACAGAGCCCAGCTTTCACAAGAGACTTGGCCACCCAACGGGCTGCGTACGCAGCTGAGCGGTCCACCTTTGTGTAGTCTTTGCCAGAAAAGGCACCACCTCCATGGGCTCCCCAGCCACCGTAAGTATCCACAATGATCTTTCGACCAGTAACACCAGCATCACCCTGAATCAGCAAAAGAATTTGTCCATTTTACAATCAATTTTATTATAAGTCTCAAAGAATGCTATGCATCCTTCAGAAGACTACAACAACGTGTAAGTAAGTTCACTATATATGGATTGCTGTGGGGTAGCTGAAGGAATGGACTTGCCTCACCGAGCTACAACAGTGGCTATAAATGTTCTTTAAAGCCAGATTCATAAGACAAGCCATTCACGAGCTGTGTTTGATAATCAACCAACCAGGTTTGCATCTAGGTAGCTAGAGCATGCACTGCCTGTTTCAAAAGTAAATATTCTAGACAATGTGGAAATTTTGGTTTAGAAGTGACCTATCAATCACATCCAAACTGATTACAGAATATTGCTAACAAACTACATGCCATATAAGAACCAGTGACAGATTTTACACCATTTAAAAAAATAAAAAATCAGGCTTTCATACCTTTTGGTCAAAATCTGAAGTTATGTGAATATTAAATAGCAGATGTCTTTTTTGTATATACCGTCGAAAGGTATGTCAGTGCTACCTTATACATCATTACATGGAGCCTGGCACCCAACACTTCCAGTGCAGTATCATAACAGAGACTGTCATACAAATATGTGCTAAAAAACATATTTCCAGCCCCAAAATATTTATAGTCTAATTTAAACTATACACAACAGGTACAGAGCAGTAAGCAGTAATTGAGAAAGAAGGATTACTCCTTTCTAAGAACTGATACTTACAGAACGATATTCTAAAATATTAAATAAGGAAGTGCAGATAACCTTCTAGCTGCCTACACAGCTATCCTGATTGCTCCTCACAAGTACTTGATATTTTCATTTGATCTTGGATAGCTGATCAGTATGTGACTAATTGTCTGACCCCCCCAATTTATTAAATGCTTAAGCTTTCTGGTGTGAATGGAATCATGCTCAAATTTGAAACTCAGTCTCCACCTGTGCAGGCAGGTTTGAAATTCTTTGTCTACAGAATATCATGTCAGTAAAATGCAACTGCTGGAATGTTTGCATGGCAAACACAAGCAGAAAGTCAAAGTTTTTCTTAGAAAGACTGTGCATATACACAGAAGAAAACCTTTGGCACTGTTTGTTCCATTCTGCTAAGAAAGCAGCAAGATGTTAATCTGAACTGTAGATAGCTGAATTTGTTTAAAGGATCCTGTCCTCCTGGGGTTCTGCTTGACTCAAACCTTAATTTGATGGCACAGACAGTTGCAATAACACCTTGTGTGCCATCATGACTTCACTGCAGAACTGAGTGAGAGGAAGAGAAACAGACAGCTGAAAGGAAAAAAAACCCACACCCCTCTTTTTAAAGGTGCTGAAAGAGCACAAATGCATTTGTAGAGCTTGTGGAAGTCACTTTTGCGACGAGCTGTAATGTCCTCACAGTACCAGCGGGTGTTGCTGTTGGGAAAATGGCGACAGCAAAATTACTAATTTTGCCATAGCCAGAATTCAAGGTACCACCGGGCTCAAAAACATAAGGTGAAAATGCCAGGTGAAATACATGTGTCTTCCTTAGATGAACTGAGCTGGAGATTAAGACAGCGTTCTATAGCTAGTGTTGTTAAAAATAAAACTGAGTAATACTCTCATGAAAAGTAATCAGAAAGTTGAAGACGTAAAAGACACGGAACAGTTATTTTCTGGTTGCCACAATGCTATTGTAAATTGCACAAGTGATGATAGCTGTTGTAAGGCCATGGACACACAGGCAGAGTGACCCGTATTAAGTAAACTTATCCCAGGTTTTAAAAGCAGCAAATATACACTGCAACATGTCTGTGTTTGTATGTGCAAACATCAGCACTACAGTTCCACCACAAGAGTAGAAAAGGTATTCCTGGTTGGCTTACCAAATGTAATTATATGACATTTTTAAATGGGTGCAGTTCATTGCACACCTAAAAGATTTACATTTTTAATGGGTGCAGTTCAGTGCACACATGAAAATTTGTGTATGTGTAGCCTCCCACATTGGTTCATTTGCACCAAGTTACAGCTCAAGTTTGCCTCTCCATTTGTCCATAGTCTAGGATGTCAATGATACACAAAGTTACAGTGATACAACCAATTCAACTACACAAAAACTAATTTTTTGTATAATCATTATTATAATGATTAATCTCAAGACCTTCCTACCTGTTCCATGGCACTGATGTAGAAAAGACACAGCACCTTAGAAATAATTTTGGCAAATTCCAGTAAATGAATGAATCTGAACAGCAAAGGAAAACCAATGTCTACTTGGATTTGTTGTAAAACTGGACCTAATTTCAGGAAGGAGCTTTGAAATTTTGCTGTGATAGTTCTGAAGGGAACTGAAGACTAAAACATTGGGAATGGTGAATTTGTTTTCAAAAACTAAATCTCAAAAGTCCTGATCCTACAGAGAGTGGAAGTTCTGTCTGACTTCTGTGAGTGCAGGATGACATTATAAATCCCAGCTCCTGCATTGCCTAGATAAAGCAAAAGCAACATCTATTTTCTCACCAGGAGAAGCCTATCAAGGGCTGATTTTCAGAACAGATGAACACCTTCAGCTCTTATTGGTGTCAGGCAGAACAGTGCAAGCTCTACAGATCTGAAAATCAGGTTCACTCTAAGAGAAGTAAACCTTCTGTTGTCCAGCTCTCTGTAAGGAGTGCTTTCCAAGAGAAAGGATTGCTTGTCTCGCTCAGTGCTGGACTTGAGAGGGTTTGAGGAAACCCAGAGCTGGGCTGTACATTCCACGCACAATGTAAGATTCAGCTCAACTTGCCTGCCTAGTCGCAACACATATATGATATAACCGTGCCCTCAGAGGTTACTTTGGCATCCTGCACATGAAACCCTGGGTGCTTCTCCCACATACAACCGCAGTTAAAACTTCCACTAGGCAGCTTGCTTCTTACACCCTGGGACAGACATGCCAAAAAGCTGAGCATTTCTTTTAAGACACACACTCAATGACAAAAGCAAGCTGATAAAAGCACCAACACAATACAACACAAACCTGAGGTCCTCCAATAACAAAACGTCCACTAGGTTGAAGGTGATAAATAGTTTTCTCATCCAAGTATTTTGCAGGGACAACAGCTTGGATCACACGCTCCTTCAGGGTTCTGCGCATAGTCTCCAGCGAAATGGTTTCATCGTGCTGCACAGATATCACAATGGTGTGAACACGCACTGGGATGACTGCTCCGTTCTCCTGGATATACTGAACCGTGACCTGAATAGAACAGGGAGAAGGAAGAAGAAAAAAACAAAGTTGCTATAAGGTATATAACTGGTCTACATCAAACATCACGCTATGCTATTCCAAGAGCAAAATTGTAGCAAAATGTCAATGCTGACATGCTAATGATCTTTGCTCACATTGTTGCCAAGGTATGAGAAATGAAGCCTGTTTTCTCACTCTTCATTTTTGCTGTGCTGAGGGGAAAAAAAAAAAAAAAAAAGACTCAGTAGGGACAATCTGATTTTCTCTGAAATTGCCCAAAATGTGCCTTTTGGTTGGGATTTTCAGCGAAACTCCCAAGCCTCAGAAATTTTTTTTCTCAGTGCATCTTCAAAAAGGCCAGCCCAAATCCCTAAAAACAAAGAAATCCTTTGGATCTCCTGTCACTTTTTCGATGAGCACAGATGGCTTAGGTCTGAAGGGTTAAATGTTTCTTCCCTGGTAGGTGGTTAAGTGCTGTTCCTAGCACTCTGATACAGGTTAACCATTTTCCAACAGTCAAGGAGACAGTATCATAAGTGGTGGCTATGCTTTACCTGCTACTTGTAGGTTATATATCTGCTATTTGTAGGTTATCCTGATACTCTGAACACCATCACTTGCTGTCTTTAAAAATATTTAAGATTCCTGGAAAGAAAAAGTGTTAGTTTTCAACTATCTGGACTATCCATAGCAGTATTTACCTGTGTCTTAGAGTCAGGCCTCAGCCAAGGAAGTTCTCCATTACGCCTCAGCTCTGCTAACCTGGCATTCAGTTTATGAGCAAGAATAATTGTCAGAGGCATACATTCTTCTGTCTCATCTGTTGCATAACCAAACATCAAACCCTACAGGAGGAGATGATATACTTCAGTCACTGTTAAAAGCACCACAAGCAAAGGCAATGAGATTTCATCTGAAGCAAAGAGTAAACAGTACCCTTAGGTTTACTTTCTGCTGCTTTACATTACAGTGCAAGAAGCCTAAACTCAGATCAGGCTCCAACATGTTACAGTGTAATGAGAAACAAACTACGTTCCTAGAATTTTTCACTGAAAGCCTGAAGGTTTACACGTTGATCTGGAAACCTGGACAAAAATGGAGATGTTTCTGTGAAAAAATCAGGTTCTTTCACCGAAAAAAATTATTGGAGCAAAACAATTTGAGGACTATTCTGTCATCGGAAAGGTGTTATCATTAGACTGGAAAAGTTGTAGAGGCTTTTATGTATGAGTAGAGACACACATATACTGCAGCTCGCATCTGAAATTTCAGTGGAATGGGATGTGAATACTCCATGAAGGACGTACTAGTCAACAGTTTAAGGCACCTGCCTCGGACTTTCAATGCCACATGCTTCCAGTCACAGCTTCTACTGTTATTCAGTCATGTCCCCTGCATCAGATTATCATTTGTTAAAGAGTTAGCAGCATTTTCTTTCTCCTCATCCAGTGTATGTTGTGATAAAAAAAGAAAAAAGACAGGAAGGTACTTTGATACAATGGGAAGGGAGGCCATCAAAGTGCCAAAGAAAGTCAGATATCTTTTCATTTTATGTAGTATTATGTCCCCATGACAGCATAAAAGCATTTTAATTTAGTCCTCAAGGGTTTTTTGAACAATATTAGCTTGGCTCCCGGACTCTCATATCTCCACTTATGGTTCTCAACAGCATTGTTACAAACGGGATATTATTACCAACGATAACTACTGTAAATGTTAAACTCACTCATACTGGCATCAGTCAGATTATGGAGTTTTTATGTTAGCATCTTTCTCTTGGGAACATACCATAATTATCTACATATGTTATTTAGCTCATATAAATGCAGCTTGGACAGCCTTAATTATGTGGAACACCTATTACAATAGCTGCCTCTGGGAAAAAAAGTGAGAATTAAAAGTACCCTGGTGTATTTGCCTTCATTGGACTACTGCTGAAGACAGTTGAAACATTGCCTAATTTTTTGCTGTGTAAAATCTCAAGAGCTCTGTGAAAGTGAAAAGATCCTTTGTTTATTCCATCTTAGAAGACAAGGCTGGCTGCAAGATTAATGGTCTAAGGAATCTAAAGCTACTCAATAAAAACATGAAATGCATAAGCAAAAAAACTTTGCTAAGTTCTAAAGGACACATCCTCAGCTACTACAAACTGCCAGAGCTCTCCTGACTTGCATGGAGTGCTATAACGAACACCAGGCAAAAGTCTGCCCTCAAAGAACTTCCAACTGTTTTAATAATTTTTTTTTTTTTTTTTTATTCTGGGGTAGCCCAAGATGGAAATGTGGAAATTTTCACGTGGGTTTTGATTTGAAAATAGGGCAATAAGGCAGGGTAAACTTTTTCCATTCAAACAGCTTTGATGTTTTTAGAAGTGATGTTATGTCTACCTGATCTCCAGCACCAACATCCTCTTCATCCCTGTGTAGATGAACACCTTGGGCAATATCAGGTGACTGCTGTTCCAGTGCCACTAAAACATTACAAGTCTTGTAGTCAAAGCCTGTTTGGAAAAAAGAATAGCGTTGAATTAGCTTTTTCTGTCACAATTAAGGAAAGTAACATGGAACAATATGAAAAAATTTTCTTTCTGAAGGATACTACATTCAGAACTCAAAATTAACTTCTATTTTTAGTTAAATACAAGACTTGAAACCTTTTTTTTTGGGGGGGGGGAGGTATATAGAGTTGCCTTTATTGCTTGTTACTGCTTGTTTTCTCTTGCACTGGCACCCTGTGCCAAGCCAATTCAGATTATGAATGTTTAACTGCAGAAAACTAGTCAAAAAAGTAAATAATGAGCCTCTCCCAAATAAATAGTATTCAAAACCTCTACATAAATTCCTAGGAGCTGATGTTTTCATCAACTGAAGGCTCTGCTCTCCGATGCATTTTTTGTAATACACGTAAAGCAGCGTCTGTACCTAAACCTCTTGTGAGAGTTTATGTGAGAGCCACAAACAGAGAAAAAACCACAGATTGAAGTCTCACAGCAAATCTGGAAGTGGGAGTTTACTTTACATTACTTTCAAAGGCCAAAAGAAAGGTTTTTAAAAAGAAATTGAAAGACTTACAGAAGATTGTGGCAAAATTTTCCACCTGTTCATAGGTATATTAATAGTAACTTGCTTCTCTCCAAATCCAACCTTTCCTAGAACTGTAGCTACTGGCAGCTGCTGACCAACACACGTTCAGCCAATACAACACATATACATGTCCATATGCATATTATCCACTTGAAGAATGCTCTTCACCCTCTTTTAAGTAGGCTATGTATAGAAGAAAATTACATTTCTATGTGCAATTGTTTGTTTTGGCTTTTTGTTTTACTTCTGCATAGAAATTGTTTTTTACTGGGTCACTGCATCTCCACTTATCATTTTTGGCAGTTAGGATAAAAAGGAGATTTATGACCTACTAGATTTGCCAGTGTTTTCTGAAAGCACTGCTGTTATGTGATGGTGGAGGTAACCTGCAGATGTGCTCCTATAATATTCTCCCACCAAAATCTCCCTGTACATTGAATAGCAATTAAAGGACTGCAGGAAACAACTTTTTTTTAACCAAAAGCTCTTAAAAGTTACACTTCACTGTAACAGTATACTTGGAATATTTGTAATGTAGAAACAGATACATGGCAAATCAGAAAGTGAAATGTGTGTGGTATATAAAGCATTTTGTCTTTTTTATCATTTGGACATTACACAAACTGGATTTGGACTGCACACTCCTCAGTGTAGGTGGAGTTTTTCAGAGCACTTTGCACAGTGAGAACCTGCTTTACACCTGGGAATTCTAGATCCTGCCACAGGACAAATATATAAAGGTACAATGAAATGAACTAGGTTTCTTCCGTCTCTTTTGCACCAAGATGCATCAGTCAGCTTGGCAAATGAATAACCAAGATTCGAGTTCTCGCAAGTTTGGAGGAGTGGTAGATTCTGTGGCTCAAATTGCAATTAACTGTTCTGGCCTAATAGCACAGTTCAAAGTATATTCTGCCTACTCCCTTTCAGTTTTAACTAATATATGATGGTTTTTCTACTTACTGGGTGTTGTGGTTTAACCCCAGCCAGCAACTAAGCACCATGCAGCCACTCACTCACTCCCCCCCATCCAGTGGGATGGGGGAGAAAATCGGGAAAAAGAAGTAAAACTCGTGGGTTGAGATAAGAACGGTTTAATAGAACAGAAAAGAAGAAACTAATAATGATAATGCTAATAAAATGACAGCAGTAATAATAAAAGGATTGGAATATACAAATGATGCGCAGGGAAATTGCTCACCACCCGCCGACCAACACCCAGCTAGTGCCCAAGTGGCGATTCCCCACCCCCACTCCCCCCAGTTCCTATACTGGATGTGACATCCCATGGTATGGAATATCCCTTTGGCCAGTTTGGGTCAGCTGCCCTAGCTGTGTCCCCTCCCAACTTCTTGTGCCCCTCCAGCTTTCTCGCTGGCTGGGCATGAGAAGCTGAAAAATCCTTGACTTTAGACCAAACACTACTGAGCAACAACTGAAGACATCAGTGTGTTATCAACATTCTTCTCGTACTGAACTCAAAACATAGCACTGTACCAGCTACTAGGAAGACAATTAACTCTATCCCAGCTGAAAGCAGGACACTGGGATAAAGCCAGCAAGTGTATCACGTCGCACCATGTAAGCAGCTTTCACACAGGATATTCAGTTTTTATCAGGCTTGCTAAAGCCCATATATGGAAGTGATGACAGACCTGTTTTGCAGTTGCCTATTGCTTGCTCTTCAAGGATTTCATGAGTTTTTCCACCAACCTTTAGCTGAATCATCATAGCCGATATGTCTAATTGCATCTCGGACAACTCGTTGATAATCCACAATAGCATGAGATGTGATCTCCCCACAGAGCAACACCATTCCTGTCTTACATACTGTCTCTGAGAAGAGAGATGAAAACAGGATTACAACAGCATAGTAACCCTGCCCACTAAGACAAATAACTATGATGATGGTGATTTTGACAGGTCTGCTGTATACATACAGTGTAAGTCCTTTCTACCCATATTTTTAGCATTATTAGCTCCTTCTACAACAAATTCTTTTCATATTCACCATATGTCTGAAAGTAAGGAAAAGACTAATGTGTCCAATTTACAAATGGGAGAGTCAAAGCACTGAGCATGATACAGTAATATGCACAGATTTTAGGGAAGTAATAGCATTAAACTGGGATTTCTAAATCCACTTAATCACTCTGAGATACATACTGAGGCTAAAAAAACCTCATCAGTGATCAACTATTTTGAAAACTTGCCTCCAGTCCCAGGAGGAAGAATGTGAAGATGGGGTTTAGTTACATAATGCATGAACTGGGGTAATGACCTGAGAGTGGACAGTACAACTCTTTCTGAAGAGATTTAAAAAACACAAGCACTTATGGGGACTTAGACTGAAAAAATTAGTACTTTATTAAATATAGTAAGTGAACTTTTCAACAAAACGATATTAAAATATTCTTTCAAAAGTCCACTGTAATGAAGCCAAATCTGTTTCTCCCAGGAAAATTCAGTCCACACACAAAATTAACTATCCTACCCTTCTACAGCCTGCTTAGGCTTCAATCTTTACAAAAAATGTTACTGTTTCTTTTCATCTGTCCTTCTCTTGAAGACTGTAATTCTCATGTAATTTTTTGAGAGTAAAGTGAGTTAGCAAATAATAGCATTAAACTCTTTGCAAACATCATAAAAAAAGAACAGCGACCAGGTGATGACTTAAAACAGCAGATAACTTACCACAAGCAACCTTGGCATTCGGGTCCTGTTTGAGATGGGCGTCTAGTACAGCATCGCTTATTTGATCACAGATTTTATCTGCAAGACATCAAAGTTGTGATTCAAAACCATAGCACTCAATACAAAACACGGACTGTCTGCCTCACTTTGAATAGGTAGGTATTTCAGCAAGGAATTCTTTTATTGCTTCTTACTGGAGTATTTAAGTTAGCTAAACAGAAAGACATTCGAAACATCCTGCAAGCACTGGTGTAAACTAATACTGACTACAACTTTAGCTGTAGTTTTCTGCACTTAAGTGTGAAACAAGTATGTTATGCACAGAATTACCTGAGAGGCTAAGAGGCTTTACTCCCAGCCTTCTCCTTTAACACCACAAGCCAATACAGCATGCACTCCACATCAGTAGTATTCTAACAGGAAGGTGATATTCCACCATCAACTTCCATCTCCCCAGCAGAAAGTTAGACTGTACCTGACCAACGCTGCTGGTAAAGCCTGAGAAAGTGTTTAGATTAATACGGATAACGCACAGCTCAGTCAAGTGGCTGTTCTGGGTTTGCTCCTTCTTACTGCTTCCCACCATCCTGCAATGCCAGCTTCTAATAATCCCTGCAGCCCACCTAAGGCAGGGCAGTGAGTAACACAGGCAGAAACAAGAAGGGGTTACCAACTGAAGTCTGCCTGAGGTAAATCTTGAGTATATCTTCAGTTACATCCCAAATACAAAGTTTTCAGCTCAGCTTTATCATAATAATATTTTCTTTTTCTTTCTTTCTTTCTTTTCCTACCTTTTTAATGAATAATGAATCTTAATCAAATAATGTAGCTAATCTAATGAACACAAAAGGGCAGCAGCCATAACAATGCCTTCCACATGAAGACGGTAATTTTTCTTATATAATTTAATTTTATCGTCTTTAAAAAAGTCTAGTATTGCATACTATGTTTAGATGTTGCCATAACATGCTGTGTGGCAAAATAAATTAATCTCCTGCCTTGCCATTTGCAACACAATCTGTTGGAAAGCAATGTTTTGTAAGAGTATGTCATTAGAGACTTTTAATACATTTAACCTCAAGTCAAATTCTCATTTTTTTTTCATGAGGAACATGTACATTTAGCTGAGAGGGACAAATCAAAGACTAGAGAACTAATGTCGTTCTGACACTCTTATCTCCCTTATTAACCACTTCAACACAAAAAGAATGAATACAAAAGACAATTAGCAAATGTAGGCTGCATTGGAACTTCCAGCCTTGCAAGAACTGTACAGGGATTACTAAATCTGGGACAATTATTACCAAACAAGAATCAGACACGATTCTTGCAATTTAGTTAGAAGTCCAAACGAACCTTGTTTAGCAGGACTGGGGACAAAGGTGGCAGGTGTGATTAAAATGTTTCTCTGCTTGCTCTCTTCAAAGTTTCCATTTTTTCTAAGGAAATACAGCCATATTTTTGAGCATAAAACCAAAAACTGTTGATGAAAATATGTGATTTTTTATTACCTGGGTGGGACAACAGAGCAACTGGGATAGGATGACCTTCTTAGTGCAGGTCCAATGCCCTGCAGTAAACTCCTAGTGATTGGGACTGCTTTGTAGTCTTTTTTTCACCACCCAGAGTTTCTATGCCAGGAACAACCTTTACCCTGTCCTTGCTCCACGTGAAGCATGTCTCACCTGCATTAAATGCCAGTGTCCCATGTTTGCCTAAGTTCCCTGTATGGCACATACAGGGATATTACATGGATTCTTTCCAAAACATTCAAGAAGAGTACAGGTAATCCTGTATGACTAATTCATCCTCATTTCTCCTTGTGGCACCCATCTGGTACAAAGAAACTTACGTTGGTTTTGCGTGCTGTGGTTGAAATTAATTTATGAACTAAAACTTTCATGAAATGTCTCAAGAGAACATTAACCATAGTATGCAGTGAAATCAGTAAGTGAAGATTTAACAGGATGTTTTCATGTTTTGGTTTTTTTTTTTGCATGAACTCTATCATTAGTATCTACAGTATTTCATGGATATTGGTAGATAGAAAAACAGCTCTTTTGCTTCCCTCTCAGAGCAATAACACAGCAAACATTCATGAACAAAAAGCATAGTCCACATTTACAGAAGGGGAGAGTTTGTCTTACAAAACTGTTACACTGAAAAGATCATGACAGAAGACTAGATGAACAGTCATCCATAGAAATGAAATTATCTCCATACAATAGCATTAGTGAGACTGCTACAGAAATACTAGATTTTGGTGATGGTATTCCAAAGGTGACCTTAAGAAGCTGCAGGAAGGTTTAGGACACACTGAGAAGAATGTCCCCAAATTAGAAAAGTCTATATCTTACAGGATGAAATCAATCAAGCTCAATCTAGTTTTGAAAGGCTGAAGGAAAGGCAACCTGCCAGAGGAAATCCTTATAGGCATTGGGATCACAAGCTCTAAAAAACTAAAAATAATATGATGAGAGAAAAGGTTTTGTCTGATGGACAATAATGTAACTATTTCAGATGATAGCTGAAAATTAAAGAAAGAAAGATAAAGATTCAAAAAGGAAAATAATAAAAAAGTGAGAGCCATTGAAACCATTCATCTAGAGGTATGCAGGATTCCTTGTTCCTTCAAATCTCTAGATGAAAATTGGATATCTTTTTAAAAGGCATGAATGAAATTCAACCATCATTTACTAGCACGTTTGAAGAATTCTTGCACAAAATATTATTACCTGTGTATGAAGGTTAGACCAGATTATATGTCAGAGGTCCCTTCTGGTCTTTAAAATCTATGTGACAATTTAATCAATTAAAATGATAAATTAGAATAATTTAATCAACTATGCTGATAGCACACCTTTAGATTAAAATAGGCTGAGACAAATCAGTTTGACAATTCATGTCGTATCTGATTGTTGGTGCAACAACCAGCAGTTCTAGTGCAACTAGATCCAAATACAGATACAGATATATCTATCAAGACTGGAAAGAGAAATCTAGCTGGATGATTGGCTGATTAATGCATTAAATTAAAGGCATGCCTATTAGTAAAGGTCTCTGGTGTAAAATAAAACCAGGCATTCTATTTTTAGCAATGCTTAGCAGGCTTTGTGCACCCTTCATTCTGTTATTTAAATTTCTCATCTCAACCATCCCATTTCTCTTATTAGCTGCTAAATGTGGCAGGATATGTTTGTCCATTATTTCCTTCCTTTTTGTGTTCCTTCTCTTTTGGAAACAGGGAAAGCATAAGGGACCACCTCTGGTGAAGCATTATCGTCTTAAAAAATGATGTAATATGTAAGAATTCAGTTCATGCATACCGTCATGTAGTGAATTACTATCCAATAGGATAAATATTGCAAAAGGATGTCTAGGCTGAGGATTCCTTGACTGAACAGGAAAGTATTAGCTAACCATGAATTCTTTTCATGAAATCCAATCATCCCACAGACCCAGCCTTATGGCAGAGATGTCAATTAGCTGTAAAACAGCTCTTGCTAACTATAAAAGGAATGAATGAGTCTAGGAGACCTTATGATAAACCCTACTCAAATGCCCAGTTGACAAATTATGAAGCAAAGGAGGCATTCAACAGCAAAAGTGATCTCCAATAATTAAAAGGAGCTTCACAGTTTTCCAGACAGGTGGACATAAGTTTGTTATGTGAATCTAGACTATGTAAGAGCCTAACAGAAGCTGTGACATCTGCAAGTTCTCAGGACCTCCTCAAGAATTCAGTTTCATGGATTCACCACACACACACACACACACAAATCTATGAATAGCAGTAACAATTGAAAACTTAATTCAAAAAAGCTCCATCCCCTGAAGAACAACAAATAGGTACAACCACAATTCTGGCTTTGATGGTGTAGTAAATATAATAAACATTGAACATTTCAAAAGGTAAGGTTGATTTTCTTCAAAACCTGTGATCATCAAAATAAAATTTGTTATTTTTAATGATACATTATTTATATCAACAGAAAAAAATTATTTTAAACTAGAAGCTGAAATTATATATTCAAATTTGATAAACTGAGCAAGTCTCAGTTTTCTGGTGAAAAATTAAAACAGTCAAGAAACACAGATAGTTATCATGAGCACTTCATCAAAAAATAGGCTTTCCACCAAAAAAAGTTTCACTAGAAAGACTTCAAATAGCTGAATTGTGCTGTATTACATTTTTCCTATTTAAAAGATTCTTGAGGAGTGCTAATTGATAACTGCAGTTGTACTTCAATATTAACACTACACTGTTTAAATGTCTTGTACATCTGTTCTCTTTGTTCAATACACAGTTTACTGAAGTATTATGTATATTGTTAAGTCTATACAATGTTAGATATTGTTAAGTATATATAATATTAGATATGACATGCAAGCATCAACTTGCTGAAAAGATCTGCATTTTCTGTTTGTTTGGTTTTCCTTTTGTGATTCTTTTTCTGTGAATATCCAGAAGATAAAACATACGTTTTTAATATGGTTGAAAAATCTGAGGGTGCTTTTAGCAGATGTTTTCTCTTATATTTTTAAAGAGACTCCTTGATACTTACTGGGAAACTGAATGACATTCTGTTTGCAGGCAATTCCACCTGAAGTCACACCAGATAGGGGAAGGAATTAATCCTAAGTGTTTTGGAACCTGTAAGACATTGTGGGTCAGAGAAACACACAATGCCTTTCAAAGCACAGAGAAACCATTGTGCAGCACGGACAGACACGACTGGACAAAGCAAAATGGAGCAGTGACAGAAAACAGCTATCTAAAAAAAATCTCTTCTCCATGCTACTATCTATGTGCTTTTATTATATTGAAATGAAGAAGTCACATGTAAGTCTACAGAGTTTGGAATTTACCCCACTAAATGCCAAGATTAAAGACCTGGAAGGAAATCCCAAATTTTATACCCAAGTGATTTTGAAGAATTTGGACTGAGAGGACAGGATAAACAGAGTCTTCTATAAAGTCTTTGGGGAGCATAGGTAATACCTGTATGTTAATTATTGCCAGCTATTACTTGCTTGTATGGAATTTGGGCTTCTCAGTGACACACAACTCTTAGGCATTGCACAGGTATAAGGTGGTTCTTTGTATAGCCAAATAAATAAGCATGTAATTTCTCTTGCTTTGTTTATTATGAAGGAGGTCTCCATTAAAGCATTCAGTCTTCAGCTAATATAATCGGAACAATTTAAATTTCCACCAGACAAAGATCTGGTTCAAGATTTTTACTTCACATAATGCCCTCTAGCAAAATTATACTATCATGTACAGAAGAGAAAGAATCAAGAACACGCAAATTATCCATTTGGTATCAAACAGAGGAACTCAAAACTCACAATAAAATGCTAGTGCTACTGATAATGTCAGAAGCCCAACTACAGCATCAGAACACTGGGACCCATTTTAAGAAATAGCCAAGATTTACCTGGGTGATAAAAACCTAATGGCATGTGTACACCTCTCATGTAAAACCACAGACAGGGAGAAGGGCGGTTGGCCAGGATGTAAGGGTGATCAATTTGCTGTCAGGAACTAGAGCTATCACTGAGATGATTAAGACCTATTGCTGGGCTGTGTTCAGGAACAAGAATTTGTAGGACCACCCAGAGTACTGTCAACCTGTCCTCCCTTGATCTGGAATATGTGTATCTTTCCTTTGTCATAGGTGTTAGGGTTTTCAGTACCCTACATGAAGACCTAGGCTGCTTAAGAAAGTATAAGCATCACAGTCTTGAAAATGTAATTTCAGTTTCCCACTCCCTCTACAATAAGCCTCTGGGGTTGCCACTTTGCACCTCACAGCACCCAGAGATCTGCCAGATGAGAGGCTGTACACAAACCTAACAAGTGGTAATGTTGTTTCTCAATGGCCTGCGGCGTATTTCAGCACAGGAGGAAAATAATGCTCATGGGCCTTAAAAGAAGGCCTACTGAGGGCCAATAGAGTTTTGGGAAATAAAGACGGGAATGTGAATAAGAACTAAAAAACAGGCCAAATTCTAAAACAAGAAACAAGACAAAAAGAGAATTGGTAAAGGAAGGAAACCATGGGACAAAGCTAAACCTGGGGACTCAGTTAAACTCTTCCTGTTCTGAGACTTATCTATTATTGCCCCAGGGGGATTAAAAATAATGATTTGAGTTGCATGAATTGTGACCTGTCATTTCTGGAAATACCATCATCAATTTAAAATTACCATATTGTATAATGTTATTTTTCCTATGAAACTACATTGCGCTACAGACGCTGGACATAATTATGTATAAATTTGAGATGGGACCTATGTCCCAAGGACTGAATGTGGTTGTCATTTTCTGATTGTGTTACATCAGAAAGAACCCCAACTGGCTTAACCTGATGTAGCTGCCTTGACAGTGGCAGAGGTGTACTCAATTGCATCAGCCATGGAGTTGATCTGCAGTAGTAAGTTAATACTATAGAAGTGTATCAGAATTATACACATGAAATTCTCACAGCTAACCTTTTTATTCTCTGCTATGTCATTCCACCCATTTATGATTTAATCACAAAACATGAGTACAGACTTGAAAAAGCAAAAGGTACAGGATGCTAAATCAGCTTCTAAAATAAATACACTTTTCAGGACATCAAACAGTCTATTGTCCCCTGGCCTCATTTGGGGGAACACTTGCTGCTGACATAAGATGCGTGTTTATGGCAGACGAATATGTGTTTTCAACAAAAATGAACTAAGCTCTGCTGACCATATATAAAGTTTAGCAAATAACTGTCCACTATTTGCTTAAGCAATTCCATATATTGCATCAGATGATGATGGAATGGGGGGGGGGGGAAGTTACCAACTTTGCCATGTGCAGCTGCTGGGACCATTGATTTTTAGAGGCTTTAAAATAGCCTGCTTAGAGATATTCTTGTCGTGGGTGAGTTTTAGAGCACAGCATATATGCAGGACAGTTCCACAGGGCCCATAAAGATACAGAACTTGAGAAGCAAGCTATGCATTCTTATCCATATGTGAAACTTGAGTCTGTCAGAGACATGGTAGTGTCTCCACAGTAATACTGAAAGAAATTCAGATGAAAAGGAAGGAGTAGCAACCATAAACCCCACTGCCCTCCTCAGTGTAACACACACCCTGCAAAAGCACGCAAACTCCTGTTGGAAGCATCCTAGTTATAGCGGTTCTATAGTTTATATGGACAAGGTCCAATAGAAATGAAGTAAAAAGCACCCCGTTACAAATAACTTCTATAATAAGATTAATAGCAGATGAATTCTTCTTCAGGCTTTTAAAACATTTTAAATGAAAATATTATTCTTTTTACACATATGCCAGAGCTGGTTTCTTACCTGGATGTCCTTCTCCCACTGACTCTGATGTGAACATGAAAGCCCCTTCATCATCCAGCGTGTAATCACATAAACCATCCACCGGCCCATTCATGATTGTGATGCTTTTCCTGATGGATTACTACAAACAGTGGTTGAAGAGTCCTACCTTTAGTGCCTTCTCTTAAAGGAGAAGGTTGTTTATCAGCAGGACTGTTGCTGTCTTCACTTATTACCTCTTATACTAACTTGAATTTCAGTGTGTGAAATCAGCATGTGCGTGCATCTGTGTATGCATGCAAGGAGTATGCATGTGCCTGAAGTCTGTATCCCTACCTAGTCTGATCTGTCAGTCCCTGAGCTGCTCCTATATATGGAAAAGTGAAAGTGCCTAGATAATCATGTGAGGAAAATGGAAGAGCCCATTTCTTGGCAGGGGAGTTAGTTAACTTTAGGATATTTCACTAATTAACCCAATTCTTGGAAACATTCTGGATTCAACCCATGCAAGACTGGTTATCTTAGCAACTCAACTGAGCATGAAGAAATGCAGGAGTAATGGTGACGGTTCAGGTCAGCCGCTTCTTCAGTTTGTGTCTCCCCTAATTCTGGGATCTATGTTGTGGTTGTGGGTTTACAGGGATAGATAAAAAAATCTGTAAATGCATGTCTTTCCTAGCAAGAGACTGGAAGAAGTTTGCTTTGCATCACATAACTGTATTTTCCTTTTACTTTCTCATCTCTTGAAAAGCAGAATTCTCTCCTGAAATATTTTTTTTCATTTTCATTCATTCTTCATGCACATTTGAGAGACGAAACATCTGATAAGATCTAGCATGACGAGTGCTTCGCATTTATGCAAACCTCTCCTTTCAGCCTTTGCTTTTCTTTTCCTCTGTCCTCTCTTCTGTTAAGATCCATCTTAATTCTCTTTTTGTATCATATTCTCATATTATATTCCATAACCCTTAGAAATACAGTAACCGCCACATCTGAGTATTCAGTGCTCAGTTCTGCTACTGAAAATTTCTTCTAGTCAGATGGCTTGTGTCTAGAATATGCTGATGGTATGACAGGTATGAAGACAGATGGCATTTTGTGGGTGTTCGTGTCTTTAAGTTAGTATACAAAACCCAAGTAAACATACCTATGGGGCAGATCCAGAAAATGCCCAGCACTACTGCACCATTATAAAAAAGTGCAAGTATTCTTCTTTCCTTTACAGAAACCATTCTAGTCTCAATCTCAAACTAAATCATTGGCCTACCAAAATAAAAATTTCCCTTTACTTCAATGAACTCTGAATCCTACTCTCTTAATCATTCAAAGTGTACCTGATACTTGGGTTGGAATGAGTAACACACTGCTTGTTCCATAGCCCTTGCAATTTTGACAGCAATTAAATTCTTATTGCTCTTCAGTTTAAAAACTGACTTAGTTTACTTCAAACCCTTGGTCAGTATGATTTTAAAAGATCACTTTATATGCCCCCTTGGATTCCAATTTCTGAATGGCTACATATTTATGTTAAAATTCATTAGAATTTTCACTTTCTGCCTACATTCCTGAAAACAATAACCAATGCCTATAATGTTCACCACTAATCTGCTGTAGCATTAGCCCCTCTACAATTATTGTCGACATGGAATCATTAATTTCAAAGACATTTTCTTGGTTTTCTGTTGTACAGAATTCATTTCATGGAATGAAAAGCACTCACTGCACTTAAAAATGCAGAATTCATACATCAGATACACATTATGAGGCATAGCTTTCTCTGGAGTAAACTGTCATCACCCCACTGACACAAAGATCCTATCCCAGCCTGAATAAATGACGCATTAACACCACCTAGAAAAATAGAATGTAACTAATTATATTAACCCTAGTTAATGGGTAACATTCAAAAATTATATTAACTTTTAAAGTAAAATAACGCCAGTGATAAGCATTCATTCTTAAATGCAAATGTTTTTTCCTCTGTGGAAGCACAGAAAGACGCTATGGGAATGGATGAAACACCTCTGACAAAAACTATTTTTGTACATGTAAGAGTTTTCATTCTAATTCTACAAACAATCCTCCAGCAAAAGCAGACAAGATTGAATATTGTCAGTCTGTGAGTTCCACTCTCTTGCTTCTGGTTTTGCTTTTTCTTGGTTTTCAGTGCCACTTAAGGATACAAACTGTAGTTTGGGAATCAGCATTCTTCTCTTAAGGTAACACTTAAGCAGAATGCAGAAACAGGCCTCTTGCATAATCCTCTTATCCCATATAAAAATAAAAAACACAGGCTCTAAAAATGCTGAAGAGTGCAAGTAATTTGACATACATGAGTAATGACTTTACAGGCCCACTGTTTATTTTGCTTTTGCAGTTCCTCTTTTTGGACTCACTTCTGGCTAGTTAAATGTGTTGGTCCTTGAGACGTTTGAAGGGTCACCCTTCATTAAAATAGCCTCTCTGGTAATAGTATTCTAGAAATGCTGCACAGCTGCATTTCACATAACTTGTGTAAAACCTCCAGTTTGAACTGCTTCCAGTTGTGGTTTTACTATCAAGAGCAACACATTTGCTTTATGGCCATGAAGCATCTCAGCATGTTCTCTTCTAGGACATCTGTGACCAACTCTAAACCACTGTAAGGTTAGGTAATGTTTAATTTGGCTTCTCTTCCCAGACAATTTGACTTGTTAAATATTTGTAAAAAGGTAAGATAGTGCTCTACCATCATGCCTTTTTGGCACAGATCACCTGCCTATGCAAAAAAAAAAAAAAAAAAAAAGGATGATAGTAAAATAATGATTGATATCAGCATTTTTCCCTATTTCATTCTAGTGATAATGACTCATCAGTCAATGTAATAGGCTTCCAAATTTTCTGTTAACTTTATTGCCATACTCAACAGCTTTGTGGGACCAAGCCCTAAGAAAGTCAGTTTCTCTGCAAATCTTTTTATAATTCATATATTGCCCAGCAGTGTATTAAGTATCTTTTGACTATATTCTATGACCTTTACTCAGAAGATACCTAATGGCAAAATCCTTTCAATCAGTATGACTCCTGTGCTTTGAAATGAGGCTAGAGACAGGAAAATCATGATGTAAAAATAACACTGTCCTTCTGTACTGCTCTAAGTATTTATTCATATTGACTATAACGTCAATCCCAACCACTGGAATACCAATGTGAATCTTTCTATTAACTGTAAGAATCTTCATATTTGGCACCATCCCATGGTTTTGCTACTTTTACTCATGGCAGTTCTGCAAAAGTACCCCCCTTCTAGTTCATATAACACTTAACAGCTGTCAGAAGGCATGGTTTTACTGAAGCCTTGAGAAAGCCCTGAAAATAATGAACAAGATTTAACTGAGAAAAGAATTTTATGAATGATTGCTATTGATGCTGCTGATTCTCTAGACAGATATGACTGATAAATTGTCTTGACCCTAGACCTCTCATGACATTCTCATCAGATTGTTTGACTTGCTCACCTTCTCCTTTCCTACCCTTACCTGCTTTTCTCCTCTACTCCCCTCGTTTTGTCTTGCTTATATCCTTTCAGTTAAAACACATTTCCCTTTCTTCTTTTTTTTTCTTTTACTTACTCCTTTCTATCTCCCTACCTGTCTCTACTGATGTCCCGTTTATGTTATAAACCACTGAGAATGGAGCCTACATGGATGAACGTTATCTGTAGAAATGAGAAAACAAGTTCGAGCTAACAGCTTACTTCTATCACAGCAGAAGGGGAAGGAAGAAAGTAGGTACCCTTAAGACCTGGTCATCCTCACCTCAGCTGCAGAAGAATCATGTTTTCACTGAAAGCTGTACAGGTTTAGACCCATTCACGCATACTGTTTCACCACCGTGGTAACTTTTAGGTGACTTCTTTTGAGTAAGGAGGAAATCATATCAAAAACTCTGAAGAACTACATGACTAGAATCGGTCATGGGAAAACCATTGCTTAAGCTATGTAATATGTCTCACCATAACTTCCACATGCAAAGGACAATGACTTGATTTGTAGAGAGCACACACTTCACAGCAACTTAAAACTATCATTCCGTTATCATTAACAGACCCAAAAATGCTTAACTAACAATATACAGAAATACTTCATGCATACAAATAACACATAGGAAAATGTTTTCCTAAATACTTCTATCTTGTTCTCTCAACTTTTGTAAAATAAAGTCTTATCTGATGATAAGGTTAACTGTTTAACAGGCTAACAGTTTCTTATCTTGCTATTTTATTCTCACTTTACAAAATCATGCAAGGAATTTACACCTCATTTATACCTGTGGAAATAAAACAGTTTTCCAGGTGTTTACAAAAACAACTTTAACACTAGTTTTATTTGTGCTACTTACTAGGAGTAGTTCATATAATACAAATAGGTTTTTTTCAAGAAGTTACTGCAGTTCATCTTTTTTCCTATTGGAAATAAGCACTAAATTATGCAAGCCTCACAGGGATGTCTTTGAAGGCTTTTTGGTTTGTTGGTGAAAAGACTTGATTTAGCCTGTACATTTTCGTTTGGGGGAGGTGGATGTTTTGTTTTGTTTTGAAAGTTAACATAAGGAGGATTTGTTTAGCTGGGTTTATTTCTTTTGCACAAAGAATGACAAGCCTGATCAGAGCAATAGAGCTTGAACATCAGGAACTCAACACAGAACTCCCACCTGCCTCAGAACTTTCACCTCTATCTATTATTACCTGAAAATGAGAGTGGCTCAAGGCCTTTCAGATGTGCAGGTGTAGAATTTCACTGGCCCACAAACATTCAGGGTAAAATAAATTTTGCGGGGCAGAAAAAACAACTGTGATTGTAGAAGGAAAGGAGGTAGTACATATTCTGAGATGGGTGTTTATCACCCAGCATTTGATCTTTCAGATCACCTTTCTCCTCTGGCGTATGGGACCTCCAGCAACCTCTGCACACTACCATAAGCAATTCAGCTCTTTCATTCTTGAGTTTTCTTATAACTTTTTGAGTGAATACCAATTCCACTCACAGCAATTTCTTAGTGTGCATTCTATGTAACTTCGTCCACAGTTACTTCAGCTTCAGAGAGATCCTCTGCTGTGTCTCCCATCTGCCTTCCCTTCCACTCCCTAAGAAGACTTTCCAGGTTCTTCCATTACTAACATCAAAGAAAATAATTAATTTTGCTCCTCTCCCATGATCTTGTCCTCTTTGCATCTGTTTGACCTCGAATTCTCTGACACATCACTGAATCATACAGTGTTTGACGCTGGATGGTCTCTAGTCCAAGCCTCTGCTCAAAGCAGGACCAACTTGAACAGGTTGCTCGTGGCCATGTCATGAACTAATATGTGCCAGGGCCTTATACATGAAGTAGCAACTTTGAGTTGCTTCTTAGGAAATAATTAAAGCTACTTTGGGGGCTAAATTCTGCTTTCATTAAAGTCAGATGTAGTCTTGGTGCTAATTTCACTGGGAGCATTATTTCCTCAGAACTGGGACACTAGGTGGAACTGAACACAACTTAATTTTCTGTTTATTCTCTTAATAAAAATCCTAGCTGTTTATGTCTCAACACCGAGATCATTCTTCAAGGCTCTGTAAACTAAACACCTGTTCACAAACACAGGCATTTTTAACACCTCATAGATATAGACACCTCAGTTTCCTGCACAATAATGATAAACAAAAAAAAGTCTCTGTTTTCTAATCAGTCTTCATAAATTAGCATTGTTGTACCAGAAACGGTGGAAAAATAGCAAGATTAGTTAAATTTTAAGGTCTCCATTACACTGATTGTTTTTTATTGCTTCATTTAAACAGCATTAAAACATACTGGTATATAATTAGTTCTGCCTTTAGTCTTCAGCAGTTTTTCCTGTTTAGTTATAAGCTCTACAGAGCAATGTACAAGCATTTGTTTGTGTTATGTCCTTATGTGGAGCCCTGTTACAATAGAATCACAAATTCTCTGGGTCCTCCATAAATGATGAGCAGGTAGATGAGAAAGAATGGCACCCAATTCCATCTTTGCCTCACACAGCAAAAAGTTTTTTCAGTTTGCAAACATAACAGTGTATAACTTACAGATTTAGCATTTTGCTCATAAGCTATTATGCGAAATTTAATAAATTAATCCATTCATTGTTAAAGTTCTGCCTTGGACAGGAATGGAAAAGTCTTCAATTAGAAATGGTCTCCCTTTAACCTTACAGAAAGCCATCTATGTATTTTCCCTGGATGTTTTTCTCAGTTGCTACAGTCAGTTGTTCAGCTAGGGAAAGATTGTCATCTGACATGTAGCAAAGCACAACCCTTAATTTCAATTGTGCGGGGTGTGACCACACGTCAGATACACACAGAGCCACAGTTCCTTTCTGGGGGAATAGTTAGGACTCCTTGCTGTTAATGACAGGTCTGATCATCTGTCCAGACTAAACCCCATTACAGTCATAGATCTATATCTCAAAAACAATTTGGCTAGGGAACTTCAGCTGTCTTCCAGCAGCTTGGGATCTGCATGATCTGCTTTCACGTCTTGTGACATTATTAGTGTATATATGTAAACCATTAGGATTTCCTCAGTACCTTAGGAAACAGACTGATGCATTTAAACATCCATTACCTAAGAGTTTTTGCTGCAGTGTTTCATAGATGTTTACAGTACAGGTGGTCTTTGGACTTTGAAACAAATATTGACTCTAGTACATGAAGTCAGGTTTCAGGAACCTATCTGCAAGAACAGTTGTGGAATTCGTAAATTCTGGCTTCCTGACAAGGAACATTAGGTTAAATTCAGACACTTTTGACTTTTTCTAGATATATAATGCCAGAAAAGACTTTTCTTTCCTGCGGTATAGGACTGCAATTACTTTTCTGAAACATTTAGTGATCAAAAACGTTCATAAGTCTACCCTATATGCACAGCGTATGTGAAACAATAACCAATATTTACAGATGTACATCTTTTATGCTTACAATGAAAATACTTACATCCTTGAACATTTACTAATCTAATAAATAATGCATAGTAGAATTTTACATTCATTTTGCATGACTGAAAACGACTGCACAATGCTGTGAGCTCTGGAATTATGCTTGTATGGCTATCTGGAGAAAAAGATAAAACACATCCCGCAACTTTTTTAGTCCTGATTACTATCCCTGGGTTATTCACAGCCTTTTCAGAAATGCTCCAACCATCATTGTTACAGAGCTCAAATACACTAGTGGTGCTCTGAGGTCTGCAGGAAACTGCTAACCAAATAATCTGATTGGTCACATCTTTCAGAAATCCCCCAACCTGACCTTGTTACCACAGTTGGTTCAGCCAGGGAAGGTTGCCATTCAAGTAGCAATTCCATATACTTCACCTGGGCAAATATATTAGCAAACAGCAAACATCATTATCTTTCATCTATGTCTGAAAGATTTCACTGCAACTTGTCATTTAGCAGTTTCAGATAAACAAGTCTGAAACGAAACACAGCCAAAAATATTCTTAGATATCTGTCTAAACAGGGGACGTTAGATAATGGATGAAGGGTATGTAGCATCAACCAACACAAGTATATAAATGGTACTGGACAAAAATGCATACAGTAACCAGAACACACAAATATTTCTACAGATTCCTATTCATAGATGGAATATGGAATGGAAAATTTCAATCTCACCAAAAGATCTTCAGGCTTATAGACATAGTTGCAATCTCACAGTTTCATTATGATACTAATTTTTGTTTTCCAAGTTCTTTACCCTGAAATAAACTAAAAGTATCAGGATTTTTTCCAGATTTGTAAATAAATAAATTTGGTTTCTTAAGACAAGGCACATAAGAGTCCAACATCTATTACTGTGTGCTACTGACATTTTTAATAGCATTACAGAAATGTTGCCTTGCAATTTTTTAAATTAGTTTTGAAACTTTGTGTTCAGAGGAAACTCTGGGGAATGTCAGCAAAAATTCACAAGCTGTGCAGTGCAGGATATCACTACGCCCCCTCCCCCTGCCATCTTTCTTTTGGCTTTGTTTTCCAAAAGTTATTAAAATTATTATGCTAATAATTGATTCATAACCATCTAGAAAGAAACAATAAGGGTAAGAGGTCTCTGCAAACAATTTTTCATATGCATAGATATATATATATTTGTCCACATACTTTTTCTATAGCATAAAGAATTTTTTCCATTACTTTCTCCATCTCTAAAGAAGTATTTTGACATCACAGAATGCTTGAAAGCACCTCATCATGACAATACCTTGAAATCAGATAGATGAAGGTGCTTAGAATAATTAGGCTCTAAACTTTCAAGATTGTATTGTGGAGCTTGTTACAATTATTGTTATAAACTTTCATATATACTGGGCTAAGTGCACAACTGAGTCTTGTTATCTGTGCCATTGTTTTTCCAACAGAATGCTTATCATGAGAGTGAAATGCAAGTAATATCCTTTTAAAAAGCAATTTTTAAAAAGTCACATGCAGGATTATCAAAGTTTAAAAACAGAAATAAGAGAATTCATTTCCAGGCTTTGAATTCACAAATATCCGAACCTACTCGAAGCTGCAGATTTCATTTTTACAGTGCTTATAACATTGAAATACTGTAAGCAATAAAATTTTATTTTACTTAATACTAGGAATTTACTTATCCTGCCAAACAAAGCAAAATCCAGAATAGTCAATGGAACTTTTTTTAAAGGTTAGACGGTCCTTTGATTTAAAGAAGTGTGAAAACGAATATTGGTGTATTGCTCCCAGCTGCATGAGCTTACCACACATACAAGTAGCAACTTTCTTGTAGTCACAGAATAGTGAGACAGTTGTAGGTGTTGGAGAGACATTTGAAGAAACTAACGACAAAGAAAGGAAACCTGCCTCTACAGTACTCTATGTCAAGAGTCAGGCCAAATACATAGAAATATATAGGTCTGTCTGTATTCTTCTGGGGTTCTTTTTGTGCCAAGCAAAGCTTGGGCAAATTCTAAGATAGATTCATACATCATGTAACTATGCTGAGTTCCAAGTGATAGTTCAAAAAAACCCCAAACCTAGAGAAGTCATATAAGAAGGGTAAGGGAAATATGTGTTCGAGTCAACAGTGGCCTACATCTGAGCAGTGGTGAAAACATTTATCCTAAAGATATTAAGAGATCAGTGTCTATAAAAACATGATCTATTGAGATAAGAGAATAATTCATGTTTCAGAGGGATGACTGATTATAGTTCTTGCCAAGAAACCTAAGTAGTTTTAAAATACAAGCAAATACAATAACCCTTAACTAAAGCCCAAGTGAGAAACAAAATAGTGATGCATTTTTTCTATAGGCTCCAGTTAGATACATATGGCCACTGAAAAAATGTTGAAGAACAGCTGTCTCAGAACTTCACAGCAGTCCCAGCCCCCAAAATTTTCAGCTGTCAGTGCCTAAGGGTAACTTTTCAGTGCAGCTAGGTTTACAATGAAACAAACAACAGATCCTGTTTCCAGGGTTACAATTATCGGCTAAATAAATAGCATTTTTTAAACTTATCTACGAAACACATCAGTGGCAAAACCGCAATTGCTTAAGATAATAATGAACCAAATACAGGTGTGTCTGCATGCAGCCAGTCATTTCTGGAAGAAAGTACATTTAGGAGGTGGAGTAGAAATGAAGCAGAATGATTGGAGAAGCCCAACACACTCCCAGGAATGTGACTTGAAACTGAGCAAAGGGGAGCTGCAGTGCCCCTTTGCTGCAATGGGAATGATTTACTATCTGAATGCTTCCTCTCTCCCACTCTCTTCACAATTAATCTCTTTTTATTTCTGCAGTATCTTTCCCTACATGTAGCTTCAGTCAATCAATTCTCTCATGTTTTAATATTAAGTATATTAAAAGTTTAATAAATAGGAGACAGCTTCTCAGAGGTAGAACTAATGCTCATGCTAGTAGAGAACTCAATCCTCTTAAAGTTTCAACCACAGAGTTTTCAGCAACTTCAATGAGAACAAAATTGAGATCCTTGGAAGACTACTTCCTCAGTGCACCAAAAAATTTTTTGCTTCAAATTTTTTTGGAAACAAAACAACAACAATCAGCTCTATTATAGAGCTGAAAATATGGTTCAGTTCATTAAGAAAAACAGACTGACCAAGATACTTTCTCCTCCTCCCCCAGGAAAAGCTAATTTCTTTATCTGGAAACTGCTAGACTACATCTAAATTATAGAGAAACCACTGAGTAAAATAATTTATTTTGTCCAGAAAAGAATTTGCTGAACTCAAACACCAATGGGTTCTTGCATCAAACTAAAAATAACATATTTTTCACACTTACTTTCCCAAGATTATGGGGGGGGGGGGGGGGGGATTTTT
>NW_010972665.1:7032660-7043723 GCF_000737465.1 Haliaeetus leucocephalus
GGGGGAAGGGGGGGGGGGGGGGAATCTTTTGTAATAGCAACTTCTGTTGAGATCCATGAATAACTACATGCAGAAAGTGGCAAAATCTCCTTGGAGAGTTTGTTAAAAGATTCTAAATACTCCTTAGAGAGAGTAAGATTATTCAGATAACTTTGGTGTGATATTCCTAAATATCAGTGGGTTTTTTTCTAGATCAAACCCAAGCTTCACATCATCATTTAGAGTACATTGAAATTTTAAATTATGCCAGATGCAAAATGGGGAAGAGTTTTGATTTTTAGTGAAGTTTATATTTCCGTGTCAGTACAGAGACATCAATCCAGCCTTTGTAATAGATAACAACTCAGCTAAGATTAACCAAGAAGCAAAAGGCAACTGTCTCTACTTACTACATTACTTGACCATTTGCCTCTGGATTTACTTTCAGGTGATAATACAAACATGCTTAGTATTAATAATAAAATGGTTTAACATAAGCACTTTTTTCTTTTTTTTGCCTCCCCCTCAATTAACTCATGTTGATATAGTCAAAATACTAACTAAGGAACTGGTCATCTCAATTTTTTTCAAAATGGCCATTGATTTTGGGTGCCCTACAACTAAAGATAAAATGGAAGCACTCAGCATCTCCACACAGGCCCAAGTGAATGTAATTTTTTTATGACGTAGCATCATTTAGAATAACTTATTTCAAATAAAATATAGTAGTATAAATGACAACAATTCTGATCTCTAAGTTAAACAGTGATTTTGGTTTATGATAATAATTCTATGAGGTGCAGGTTAACAGGGAAGACCCACAGCATTTAAGTGGGATATACATCTGAGAGCTCTCAAATTCTGTGAATCAGTCTTCTGCTTCTTTTTGAAAAGTTTTCTACACTGTGACAGCTTGCTTAAATGCACATTCCTCTACCTTGCCTTTCTTCCACTACTGTTAGCTCAATAATACCTATATAAATGTTTATAATAGTACAGCTTCTTCCATCATATGAATTGAAACAAATATACAAGTATAAAGCACAAAGACTGCATGAAGGTTTATAAAGGCAATGCCAGAAAACAAACAGAAGTAAAAAAACATCAAACAAGTGTACTGGTAAGATAATTTTAAAAGTAAATAAGTCCTTACCAGCAAATAACAGGTTTAGACTCTCTTTTCTAGCTTTAGTCAATAGACAACACTGTTCTTATCTAACCTAAGTACAGAAAAAACTTCACAGAAGTACAGCAATTAATAGCTGACTTCAAATATGAGTAAACGGTATTAGCAAAGTTCAGAGATATTCAATTTTACATTTAATCCACACTAATTCATATAACGCTCATTACCATTAGCAAATTACTGTATAAAGCTTTTGCTTACAAAAAGATGTTAGTTCCTTTAGACTTTGAAGGAAAAATCATCCATCATAAGAAAGGGACTGCAGACTTAATAAAGCCTATTCTGTTAAAAGATAACATTGAAACATGCTTGCTGCAACATGTATTTCTCCTTCTAGGAGAAAAGCTTCTCCCATTGCAGAGCTGAGTTTCCATCTTTGTGAGCAGACTGATAGCTAATCTGATTAATTTTGTCCTATTCTGGGCTTCATATCTGTTTTCATCCTTCTGCTTCAGTATTGCTGGAATGAGAACAGCTGTGAATGGGCACATTACTATCAGCACGTTCTTTGGAGGATCTGTACATGGGGTCTGATAGCAGCCTAAATAAGTCTGATCCTATTCTGAAGAAAGGAAAAATGACAATTTCATAAATCTTCTGTCAGTATGTAGCACCTTATTTTCAGCAACATTTTCCATCATCTGCCTCTGAATTCCACCTTCTTCATTCCACAAAAGTGTATTCAAAGGGAGTCTAAGCTGTAGCTGAAGTTACATTAGGTAATTGCATTTTTTTTTTCAATATGTGACTTCAGATTTTATGCAGAGGTTAAATTGCATTAACACTTCTGAAATCACATCACATGCAGTAACAATAAAATAGTATCTTCTCCTCTATTCTCTTCCTGTTCTAGGCTCTAGCTTGCTATACTCCAAATAAGGTTAAAGTTCAGGAGGAGAAGCCAAAGATGATTTTAAGCTGCCTTAATTTCCCTCCAGGTATAGACACCCAAGCAGAAGTCATCTCTGTTGTGAACTACATTTCCAAGTTACCTACAGACTGCTTTGCACCTTAAGAAAGCACTGAGCCAAGAATTGTTTACCCTCTGGTCCCATATCTAACATAAGAATTCCTATAAAGCTGAGAAGGTGATCAATGCACCAGGTCTATGCACATCAAATCCCAAACCAATGGGAATTCCTATAAATAACATTTGAACAACTTATGTCTTCTGTACATAATGTAACAGCAAAGGAATAGGTAAATTGGAATCTACCATTTTATTTTGACCCTTGCTAACCAATTTTCTGATAGCAGTTTCCATCCAAAAATTCAATTCCTATCTAGAAAGAGAATGGGGAATACGAACTGCAGGATCACAAAGAAAAAGTCACAGTTAAAAAATAAGCTGAAACAAAACGACAAACAAAAGTTGTAGTTTTCATGGGTTGTAACTGACAGAGCCCCAGTGTGTTTATTTAGGATGCACTCTAGTGGACACACATATAACAAAATCAAAGAAAGATACAAATGTTACAAAAAGATAGAAAATAAAAGCCACATGTTGGAAGTAGTAATTAGAATTATCTACTAGCATGTTTTAAAATACTGCCTTATTACTTGAACATATTTTCTAATTAAATATGAAGGCTGTATGAAGGCTGAAATTTTCATAGTCAACATGATTGTCCAATCATGTAAAATGTAAGTGGACATAAGTTACTTATCAATTTTTGAAAATTTTAATCTAAATAACAAGATCCAGTTATACATACTGGCTCAAAAGGGAAACTCCATCTATTTATCCCGTCACTCAATCCCTTTGAGATTGTCACAAGAAGCTGCTGTGCATATAGTGTTAATAGGTGTAACTAGAACTGTAGTACCTTAAAATGCAGCCTTAAAATGACACTGTTTTAATGGTTACTAATAAATATAATCATAAACTGTGACAAAATCGGTTTACTGGAATATCAACCATAAGGGTATATTTATTCCACAGAAAAGTTTCTTGACTGTCATGGAAATTGCAAACCTATACCAATGCAGAATAAATGTAGATAGCAAATCCTGACCACCTAGTCACAAAAGTAGTTCCATTTTTCATTACTTAAAAAGTTACACAAACATTTCTAAGTATTTATACCTGGAAAGTGACATTTTTCTCTTTTGATTTTAAGGATGTTCGTATAAGACACACCAATTAACAATGTCTAAAAAGCAATGTGGCAATAAAGAGGGCAACAGGACTTTTTTAATAAATGTACTTTATTATTTTTAAGGGAAAAATAATATATTACTATACTAGAAATCAAAAGTGCTCACCTTTTTAAAAATTGGTAGGATTATGCCTAGTATGACCTACATGAACAGAACAAGTTAGAGCATAAAAATATTTATTACATGATTGACCTTTGCCTGTTGGGTATGTAGATATTTTTAAGTTTGCCAAAGATAGCAAAACCCTTAAAGCTAACTGTAATATAAACATATTAAAGTGAAATTATCCCAAAAATCTCTTTTATCCCAAAACTGAAGAATGCAGTGAATGCACTAACTATGCACTGAATTTCTAATGAAGAGTATTTCCATTGCACAATATTGGCAATGACTAAGTGTTAATTGTCCAACTAACCTGTATTATTGGAAGACACTGAGATGCAAAGGCCTCTTTTAGCCAAGAAGTGTAGGATTTCTTAATGCTGGTGTCTTTTCTATTTATAATGAACAGACATGGAACATTCTTGACAACCTGTACCAAGGTATCAGTGATGACAGAAATCTGTTCTTATAAAAATTAATGCAGTCTTTAAGAATTATAAAACTTATTTTTATAGTTAAATATGGATCAAGCTAAATGTCCTTCCAATTTTTATTAGAAGTGAAGCTTTGAGAACTTACAATGGTAGTTAGTGAAGACAACACAGATGTAATTTACTGATTTCCAAATTCAAGGCAAAAGCAGAAAAGATTATTTTAAGACTTGACTAATTAAAACTCTAAAGCAGACACTTGCAGCTCACCTAATATCACACAATAACCAGAAAAGGTTATTATAAAGCCTAGAGCAAACACCTAGTGTTACAGAAAGCACCTCATGATTTCCAAGACAGACAAGATCTTTCAGTACATCTGTCTACGCAGTCACACAGAGTTCAATTTCTCTCTTCCAGATAAATTGGAAAATCTTCTGATTTGATTTTTGCATCTAGTTTGATGTGCAGAACTCTCTCCACACCTTCTAATCTGTAGATCATTGCCTCTATCAGAAATCATTCAAATTCTTGGAAAATCCTTTTTCAATAATCTTTTATTCTTTTAATATTGATTAAAATTATCATATTGTAGCCTGTACTCCAAAATAATCTTGACACATTAATTATATCTATAATTATTACGGTTACATGTCAAGAATCAATGGACAATAAGTGGAAAATATATTTACTGCTTTCATTTCAGTTGCAGTTTTCTTCCTCTGAGTCAGCTGTGCTAGCTACAATGGTTTAAGAACAAAAAGGAAGCATCACATGCCAGAATTAACAGACTTCATACAAACACTCAGAAAGCATAGAAACTGAAACAAAAGGTATGTAAATCAGTTCTATATATAAAATACATAAATTAAGATATTACACTTCAGGATCAGCAAGTAATGAGTAGAAAATATATTTACTGCTTTCAGATCAGTTGGGAACTTTCTTGTTCTGCTTCTGCCATGAGATCTGTTATACTCTAAAAAAACAAAAAATACATTCTATCAGTTGCCAGCATTAACTGAACTTTGCAAAAAGTAAAAAAGAGGAGAAAAGAAAAAGAAAAAACTCAGTGAAAGACAAGTCGGTATTCATCAATATAATTATGTATTCTTCCATTCAGTGAAATATGATGAAGTTTATCACCAGACTTTTATTATAAAATCCAGCAAGTCTGGATAAAGTACTATGATACTGAGAGCAGTATAGTTTCAATAGTACAAGTCTATATATTTTAATTTTATTGACCTGTTCTTAATTTGTGGTTTAATTCAACAAACATCACCATAAAACCTGAAATAACATCACCAAAGGGCAATGTAATCCAACTTTAAATGACTTTAGGCATGGAAACTTGGAAGCTGGCACATACAAGAAGCAGGAGGTAAGTTTACTACTCATGTTCACTTCAGGTTTTGCAATTCACTTATTTAAGAACACATAAAATAGGCCTGAAGCCTCAAGAATACTTTTTAATATGTAATTATCAGAAAATTGTAAAAATTGGGGCTATAGGAGATTTTGAGAACTCATCTGATTTACCCTGGTAAAAAAACACCTGTGAAAACCTGACCCTAAGTACAGTCATAATTAAGTTCATAAATGTATTTAAAGAATACCTATAAAACAGGCTGTTATTAAAGTAACCTTAAGCATAAAGCATATTAATAAGGCTAATAAAGGCAAAAGGGTTCTGATAATGATGTACTAAAACTAGTATATCAAAATCTCAAGTCATACCACTTTGAATACTCTAACTGGAAAAAGTCGGACCATACCAATATCTTTATGACCAGTGAACACTCATAAAGCTGATTTCACAGGAGTTGGCATCATCTGTTAAACGTACTGCTATGCCTTACAATAAATGAAGGCTGATTCATGTTCTCTCATTTCCCTGGACTGTCAAGTATAAAAGGAATAATAATTTAAAAAAAAAAAAAAGCTGGCATAGAAGATAGCTGAGGATCACAGCATAGAGCCATAGTTGTAGTACTGAAAGCAGTACATTCATCTTGGCACAGGGCTCAGATAACCCGATTCTCAGCAGGCCCTAGCTTTAGTGAGCGCTGTATGTCCTTAGTATCTGGTGTTATATGTTAAATGTTTGCTCAGATATCTCTGCACAAGAGTACATTCTTCTGCACAGAAAATATACTTCATACCAACCAGAAAAATATAAATTCCTTCAATCACTCAAAAGTGAGTAATCTTTTGTGATTTAGTACATGTTGTACATGACTATCCATTCACATGGCAAAGGACGGCTACCTCCTCTCTAAGAATATTCATATTTTCATTTGTAATGCACCTGAATACAAAAGGGCATTTTAAAATCTTGAAGATTTAGTCAGCCAACACCACATGGTGTTTTAGAATGGCTTAACTTGTACCAGAGAACAGGCTATGGGCAGTTTGGAAGTTGTGGCCAAAATACCATCCTTTAAAACCATAGGAAAGAACCAGCACAGTCTTAACTGCAACAGTTTTAACCTTTGATATGTCAGTGCAGAAAAGCAAATCTGTAAGAATCAATCATTTATAATCTCCCTGTTCTTTCTAAACACTTACCTCAAACTGTCCATTCTCATCTAGCTCCTCAACTCTGGTCAAATTAGGTGCTCCAAGTCTATCTGTAAGTTCAGCTATTGTCTTTTCATTTTCCTATGGTAATGAAAACCAGTTTTCAATTAAAAGTATTCCATGTCATGAATAATTATCTACAGAGAATATTTCAGACATGTTAAAATGACATTATGTATTAATATAAAGAGGTACTTTAGATGCATGCTACACAAACATGTTAGTATGAGAGTATGGTCTTTGTATGCTTGTTAAGACTATATTTATCAGTTTTTTTAAAATAATTTTGGTTTAAATTTCTATATATTAATTTTTTCTGTCACTTCAATACTGTCATCTTTCTACAATTATGTTCTGTTAGTATTTTAACAGTGCTCTAAAAATGTACATTTCTCTAAAATATGATGTGCTCCATGTAAATGTAAGAGATATTCACATTTAAAAGCTTTATTGAGATAAGCATGCCAATTATCAGTGTATGTTTTTACTGAAATAGCATTAAAAGACCATACATTTACATGGACATCTGTATATGCACTCTTCTGTTAGTATAAATTCCTATGCACCAGGAAGATCTCACAATCAAGAGGCATCCCAATTCCAATCCACAGTTCCTTTTCCAGGCACAGCAAATGGACTTTGTGCTGGCACACTGTAAAGCATTACTGCCTAGACACTTAAATTAGACATGCTTAAGTTATAATACTTTCTCATAAATACCATCAAGGTAGGGGAAAGCATCAACTAAGCTGACCTTAGGCTAAATTTTACAATAAATTTATGCTCTGTTCTGAATATAAACTAAATAAATCTAATAGAACAGACCAAAACTCAAGTATAAAACCCAGACTGGAAGCAAGGTGTTAGACATTCTTCCCCCATTTTAACTTTTTTTTTTTTGATTATGTGTTAGTTCAACACCCATGGGCTTCTGCCTTGTGTTTCGTATTTAGTGCCTCCACCTGGCAAAGACAGCTGATTAACAGTACTTCCAAACCACTGACTAAGCTTTGGCTTAAACCTCTTGATCTTTCCTCTGCAACAGCGTTTCATCTTCTTCATTCTGCAGTTTCAACTCCTCACGCTCTTGTTCCAGCTGACCCTGCAGACAGTTTAAGAAAGGACAAATAAGAAGGAAAAAAAACACATTCATCTTCCCTACCCCATTGCTTACAATGTATTTCACGATTGCAATCTTAAATAAAATAAAAAAGGAAGCAGAAAACATAACTGCAATGTTAATAACATAAAGCCCTTTCAGTATTACCTAGCTCAACATTTTCATACGTTTTAGACACACATGGATAGAAAGGCTTTACTGCCAAGAGGAAAGAAATAGACAACTGAAGTTAGTGTACACACTTAAGATACTGTCTCCTTCTGCATGCTCTTTATCAGTCTATATTCATTATCTCCTATACTTTGGATTAAGATCTTTGATACGTCGTATAGTATCTAGCACAGACAGCTGAATCCATATAGAATCAAACTTATAGAAAAGGTTGGCAAGCAATGTCATTAACATTATTATCATCTTCATCAGCAACCTTTAATATTTCCAATCGAAAATATCTAATACAAAGTGTTTCTTCTTTGTGAGCCAAGTCCTATTGCATCAAAACTTCAGAAATGGCATAATCAAACTCTTCACATTCAACAGCACTAAGGCCTAGAGAATACTGTTTGCTGTAGCGTTTTGTGAGCAGTTGCTATAAATATGGTCATATTGTAGTAACTAGTTTTCACATTCATTTTTGGTACATATAATCAAACCATGCCTGAGTATGTGACTATAGCCAAAATTGTGAGTTAGGTTAAAAAAATGTGTCTAATGTATTGTTCAACATCTTTCCTGCAGTTTACATGAAATAACTTATTTAATTCTCTGTGAATTATCTCATATTCTTGTTTCCATTTCCTATTTTATATGACTCATGAAATCCTTAAGCACATAACTTTTGGTCTGCAAATTTGTGAAGTCCAAATTTAAAAAGTGCAAGTGAAATAGAATGAATGCACCTTGCACTAGAACTGGGCTTAACAAGATCAGCACAGATTTAAAATTACTCTTGATTTTAATGTCGTGAAAGTCAGCCATGTAAAAAACATCCAGTCAGATAAAGTCAACATTATCACAGCAACACTGAGGCTGTTACATGTGTGGTCAAATTCATATGAATCCTTTATAAAGGATTATTTCTCATATTCAAAGTCCATATAGCATAGGACTCAAATTGCTTCATATACCAACAGAATACTCCGGTAGCAAAGGAAAGGAAAAGGGACCTCATTGGATCACACTATACATACTGCTTACATACGCAGTCTTCATTCATTGATGATCAACCATTTTCAGGACTCTATAATTGTGTTTACATTCTCATTACCTTTTTTTGCATTACTGATATTACATGGAAGTAGCTTCAGACAATGATTGGTTATTACTCCCAGGCCTCTTAGCAGGCCTGTCAAAAATTTTTGCAATGATTTCTAGCTTTATTTGCACCAGCTCTTGTTCATTATTAACTACAGACGATAGTCTACTTATTTTAAGTTACTTCTCAGGTAAGTCTTAAATTGGTTGCTTTTTACCTTAAGCTCCTTCATTTTTTTAATAACATTTTACTGCATAGTATGTAAGTTTTTCTTCCCATGGGCTGACTAATCATTTCAGTTATTTAGAAAAATTAGATTAAAATACTTGTTTTATGCTACCTTCTATCAAAATCATTATACAGAGATTAGAAGTATACAGAGAGCTACAAGATGCCACAGCATCATATACTATTTATAACTATCTATAATTAAGTATTATTAACCTGGTGTTGTTCTTCAAGTTTCTGCTGAATCATTAGCTCTTCTTCCTTCATTTTTTTTAACATTTCGAGTTCTACCAGGGCCGCCTCCCGTTGTTGTTCCAGCTCAATTCTCTCCAGCACCCTCTGTTTCGGAGGTAACACAGAATCAATTAAAAAAATAAAGAAACATTAAATAGCATCAATTATATTGTCATGAATTTTTTTGCCCAAGATGGATCCACCTTTTTTTCTTCATCTAAGATTCTTCTGTAATTGTAAATCCAATGTGCCAGATACTCTATTGGATCTGCCGGCCGATGCTCTACAACCTCTGCCAGTCCCTTTTTCAAGCAACTTCCCAGGCATCTTTTCAGATACTGAGATTCCATTCACATCTACTGACAACAGACAGAGATTAGCCATCAATGTCAGAATTAAATTAGGGTTTTTAAGAATCATTGCCTCAGGCACCAAATAGTGAATATGACATTACTCTTTTTATTAACCCGGCAATTAATAGAAGAAAGTTATTTAAATTTAATATTGGTTTAGTTCTTAAAAGCTCCAGCGATAGATCAGTTTCACCAAGCACTGCAGAAAAAGTACTCAATCCCCACCCCCCACCCCCTTACTGTTTAGGCTTGTGTAATTCAGAAACTGTTTGGAAATATGCTGGTAATTCTAGGTCAGCACAATAGCAAAAAGACCATAACAGGACATAGGAAACTTCTAGACAGGTATCTGAAGAACAGCGAAGTAGTTCTGTGAAGGATTAAGGAGAGGTTTTAGTCTGAACTAACAAAGCTATCTTTAGGATACGTATACAAGACCAGGGCCTGAAGCATTCACTCTATACAGTCAGGAAAGGCACAAATCTCCGTGCTCACACAGGGTTTTACTGGCCCTGCGCCAGCAAACACGTAACACATCTGAAACGCGACTTCTGCGATGCTGAGAAGAGCCTTCGCTTGCTGTCAGCGGGACTGAGCCCGCGTCGCGCAGCCCTGGCCCGGAGAAGGCAGCGGAGCGGCTCCCTCGCTAGGAACGGCGCCCGTCGAGCAGCGGGTGCCCCTGAAGGCGCCGCGCCGCTCTGCGCCGCACGGCCCCAAGGCGGGAGGGAAGCCAGGGCGTTTCACGCTGCCCTGTGTGAAACGCCGCGGGCATAAAACCTCTCCCACCCTCCGCGTCCGCACCGGCTCCTGAGGTAGCGGGCCCCGAGAGCACCGGTCAGACCTTAACTGTCCCGACCGTTTTCACCCGGAGCCTCCACCCACGTCCTCTCGCCCCCGCACTCCCCCGAAGCACAGGCTGGCGCCTTTACCTCACCCCCCTCCCGCCCGGAGCGGCGCGCGGGGCGGGCCCGTTCCCTAGCCCTGCTCCCGTGGTGCTCTTCGGCTTTCCTGGTGGACCTGGCGCGTCACCCCGCCTCGCCCGGTGCTCCGTGGACTGTCACTAGGACCCGGTGCTGTCCCCCCTGCCTCTGGCGCCGCACGCTGTCGCTAAGGTAATTACCCGACCGCCCTCGGCTCCTCCCGCTCGCCTTCCCCCAGAGAGCGGCCCCGCTCCCGCTGCTCCCGGAGCCCCGGAACGGCAGACCCTCCCAGCTACCGACCGCCTGCCTCCTCCGGCCCAACGGCGGCTGGGCGCCTCTCCGCCCGCTCCGGGCCCGCGGCGGCCGCAACGGCGCCCTGCGCGGAGAGGCGGTGGCGAGGCGCGCGCCGCCCCACGACGCGCTGGGTTGCTAAGCGACACCGCTCGCGGGCGCACCGCGATCGCCGCGTCGCCGGCAGGAGGCACGCGATTGGAGGAAAGGCGGGGCGGGGC
>NW_010972665.1:7043750-7044620 GCF_000737465.1 Haliaeetus leucocephalus
GGCGGCGCAGCGATACAGCCGAAACGGGGCGGCCGCTACCGGTCCCTGGGGTCGCGGTGGGGTCTTCCTAGGGACAAACCCACTTGAAATGCGTTTAAGGGCATCTCTCCGTGAACGGTTTCCTCCCGTAACAGACGGGGTGTCCACAAAACCGAAAACCCGCCGTCAGTCAGTCCTGGATGCAGCCAACCGGCAACGTACAGATCCCTCCTGACGAACTTGGAGATTAAATCAGTCTGCGCGCGTGGGAGCATGAATACATACACACTGGTAGAAAGCAATTTAGGGGAGAAAGATACCGGTGGAATTTTAGCAGAAGGAACCTGAGCTAACGCCGAGTACGGATTTCGCGGCCAAGTGGAGGGCACCTTTTCAAACAAAGCGGTGGTCTCCTATGCTTGAAGTTAAGACTTCCAGCATTACAGCAGAGCGGTCTTTTCTCCTGGCGGACAAAGTTCTCGACTGACGTTCGCCTCGGACTTGGCCAGCTGTTTGTTTCACTGGCCACTCTTAATCGGGTATTAAAAAACCCTGCAAGCGATTGCAGCCGAAGGCGTTAATTCGGTGTCCGTATCCCTCCTGCAGCTCAGCTGCACTAACGTTATCGTGGTCTTTCCCTAGCAGCAACGAAAGGCTGCCCGGGAGGAACGAAGCAGGCGGCCGCCGAAGCCGGCTTTCGAGCGGCGAGAAGCTGGCCGCACTGCTTCCTGCAGGTGACCCGGTAGGGCGAGGGGACGCGCCGGCAGCGGGTGTTCCTGTTCTGGCCGGAGGATGTCGCTGGCGCCCCGCGAACGCGTTCCCCAGGGGGGGCAAGGGTGGTGCCGCCGCCGCCTTCGCCCCGGGGCTGGGGGGAAGCCCACCGCCGGGCCG
>NW_010972665.1:7044819-7055349 GCF_000737465.1 Haliaeetus leucocephalus
GGGCGGCGCCTACTGGGTGGACTCGCAGCAGAAGCGGGTAGGGGCGCGGGGGGAGCGGGCGTGTGCCGGGAGGGACCCCGTCTGGGCCGCGCTGGCCCGGCCGCGCTGACCGCCGCCCCCCCGCTTTTGCAGTACGTTCCGGTGAAGGGCGACCACGTCATAGGAATAGTGACGGCCAAGGCGGGAGACGTGTTTAAGCTGGACGTCGGTGGGAGCGAGCAGGCGTCGCTGTCCTACTTGGCCTTCGAAGGCGCCACGAAGAGGAACAGGCCGAATGTGCAGGTTGGTGCTCTTGTTCCTCGGCGGTGACGTTTGGTGGCGCTCCTGTTACGTTTTAGCAGTCTTGCCTAGTAAAAGTATTTTTTTATACCGCAGGTAAGAGGAGGGGTGCACGTTCGTCTGCAGTGATTTTTGCCGTGGCCCTCCTCGGAGGTTTCTGCGTGACTAGGCTGTGGGCTTTCTGAGGTGTAACGTGTAAGAGAACGTGTAACTAGTGTGGCTCGAGATCTATCAGGTGGCAGGCTTTTGCACTCCGTACATTTTAATTTTTGCCAGCCGTAGGTGTGATTCATGAGTAACATGCATCCAAGGGGGCACTCTGAATTTAAGGCTCTAGAACGAGCTTTTAAAACACCATCTGTTACTGGTGGAGAACAGTTCTTTAAGAACACTCTTACAACAGTTGCATGGCATATGCGTGCCACAGTTTTCTGCATTCAACTGAAATACCATCACCAGAACGTAGAAGTGGGCTGTAAAGAAAAACGAAGTATGTTAGTGTGGGGTTTGTTGTTGTTGTCCTCAAATGATTACAAGAGCAGGTTGCTTAGATTTTTTTTTTTTAATACTCTTAAAGTCTAAAGACAGAAATTCATGTTTGGTATTTAAAAAAGAAAAGAGGAATACTCTGTGAAATAAAATTCTGTACTTTTTAAAAATATCTGTCAAATTCCAGTAGCGATACAAGATAATTGTTCCCAGAGGCTGTTGCCTTTAGTAGAAGAGAAGATGAAAATTCTTATTATACCAGTTTATTTTTCTACCACCAATATTTTAAAACTATTTTGTGGCCTCATGAGAGCATCTTTATCAACTGAGTATTTCTTACAAATGTGCAGTATGATCTTCTCTACTACTTCTGCTCTTTGACACTATTTTGTCTAGGTGGGAGATCTTATTTATGGTCAGTTCCTTGTAGCAAATAAAGACATGGAACCAGAGATGGTCTGTATAGACAGCAGTGGAAGATCAAGTGGAATGGGAATAATTGGACAAGATGGCTTCCTCTTTAAAGTTTCCTTAGGTCTAATAAGAAAGTAAGTACTAAGAAAAGTAAGTAGTCGCTCTAACGTGCAATATGGTGGGTAGGAGTCGCACAACTATGTCATCTGAGCAGTGTGGGCAATTTGGTAATCAGAGTGTGTAATTGTTTTAGTGCCTTTATACCAGTTCTACTGAATAGAGTATGGATATTGACCTAGAAGGAGTGTTTATTTTCCCCCTTAATAGATTTAGATGCTTTTCTTTATGGTGTTGTGTGACCTGTTTTTAAAAAAAAAAAAAGTGATGTGGTTGCCAAGGCAGCATGGAGAATACAACTAGTGACCTGGGGAAATCAAACATTCAAGCTAGGGTTTCAGGTATGTACCTAGTACCTTGGAGTTTAAAAATGGGAAATGCTTACTGTCGTTTTTCTGCTTAATGTGATAGTGAGGGATGTACATTTGACTGACAGCTGATTAAAGGGCTCTTTCCACATGAATACACATTTTCTTACTTCCAAAGCAAAATTTGTGGGATTTCATTTAAAACTGACATGTTAATCCAGGAATCGTTTCATAAGCTTTTAAATGAATTGTGAACTTTGGAGTTACTTGTGCTGATGTAAAGATGAGATTTTTATGACTATCAAAGAATATCAGATTAAATGAATAAATGATAGTCAAACTTTGTTGTTGCTTTTGGGTGGGGTTTTTTCTTTGGTTTTGTTCTTTGGAAAAGCAATCTGGAGATGCAGAGCAGCTATTTCATACCTGTTTTTTTAAGTAATCATTTGTCTGGTTTACATGTCCCATCAGAAGTCAGGGTGAACTGATACAAATATTTTTGCAGCCATTCTGTTTGTTTTCCAAATCTTGTCTGTATGTAAGTAGAGAAATAACAGTATATTACAAGCAAACTGCTAAATCCTGATATGTTTGTCTCCTTTGAGAAGCATGTTGAAGCTTGATTTAATCCTAGATGTATTACAATGTTCTTGACATTTCTATTTTTCAGTATGCTGTCACCTAATAAAAACAAAATACTCTGTTTACTGCTGTTAATATTGTTTCCTGAAGGAGAAGGGAAGTTGTGTTTTGAAAGACACATCTTTAACTCTGGTGTCAAATTTATAAGTAGCAGCACTTTAAAATGTCACTTTGTCAAACAGTGTAGTTTTAGAATTTATTAAACCATAGAATTGTTCTAAAAGTATCAATTCACTTTAAATTTGTCAGGTGTTACTTCTGAATCTAATTAGAAAAAAAACCTACTAAATTCACAAGTGCTGTATTTTTTTAGGTGCATTTATTTCATATGAGAGGAGAATTAAAAATCTGATACTGTATTGCTAATAGGTCCCATAAGACCAGTACTGCGGTTTAGTTACTGAGTGATAATAATGCGGTGTCTATCAAATGTGAGCACTTACTACTTCCTCTGACTTTTTTTAATCTTGTTTACAGACTCTTGGCTCCCAAATGTGAAATAATTCAGGAGTTGTCACAATTGTACCCGTTTGAGCTGGTGCTGGGAATGAATGGAAGAATATGGGTAAAAGCAAAAACAGTTCAACAGACTTTAATTATAGTAAATATTTTGGAAGCCTGTGAGTATATGACTGCAGAACAGAGAAAACAAGCTCTTGCCAAATTGTCAGGGAATTGATAAAAGAAAACATTGAGGATTTGCTTGAGATGACTGTAGGGTGTTTTGGTTATTTTTGTATTCAGATTCATATTAAAAGCCATTTTTAAATGAAGTACTAGACTTCCGTTGTTCTTCAGTTCCCTTCTTTATCCACTCATCTTGTTCTTGTCTTGTTTAGGAACTTTGTTTTTACTCTTACGATTATGAAACCCTGTTTATGCTTATGAATTTTCTAACTGATGTGGAGACAGTCTTTAAAATCTTCCATTAGCTGTGAGTTTTGAGGTGTAACTAAAGTCTTCTGTAAGAACTGGTCAATTTGTAAACTGCATATATTTGCTTTTTTAGTCATTATTAATATTAAAACTTCAAACAATATGTGTTTACTTGGGGTAGCAGAAAGTATCCTGCAGGTCATTCATTCTGGTCAGGTGCTCTATACAGTGACAAAAAGTGATTATTTAATATTTTACAAAATTTTGGCTTAGAAATGCAGGTGGAGAATACCAGAAGATAATTACCACAGGGCGTAGCCTAGGGTGCTTAAGGCAGATGATCAGGTAAGACCCAACATATGCTTATAGTGATGTTGCCACTTTCCCTAAAAGACTACCTGGCTAGTCGTATTAAGGAAATAGCATGAACATTCCGGTAGCTTGATGGCTCACTGGAGGTAAAGAATATAGTTGACAGTAATGCTATTTGAAGTCACTTGCAACTTTTCCGAAGTGCTTTTTAACTAGAGATTAGGTAAAGACCACTGCAGCAATAGCCATGTATTTCTCACTTCTAGACATTTTAGATTTATTTTCTTTAGCTACAGCATGAAGATTCCATATAGCTTTGCTTCATGTTTAACAAAATCAGCATTTCTGAAAAAAGCTGTATTAGGCTTCATTGTGTAGTAGTTCCTCACATGCATATAGAGGAATTGCTGTCCTAAGAAGGATAAGCTGTCAGTCCATTTTAGTATGTGAATAGTTTGCTGCTGTTCTTTTGAAAGAGAACCTTGGAGTAATGGAAGGGAAATTACTGATGCCTGCTTCCTGTGGGAGAAGAATTTGACTGTATGTACCCATTGAACTGCACTGGAGCTGTTTAAGCAGTTATTTAGATCTGTGATGGTTTTGGTTCTTAATAAGCTGAATAGTTTGATAGCAATAGTTAAATGAAATTTGAAAAAAATGGACTAATTAGAGTAAGCTTGAATACTGTCTACAAAATTCTTCCTATTCTGTATTTCATCCAAAGTTCAGCCTGTAGTATTTGATGATGCGGTTTTCTTTGGCATCTCTCTAATTCAGAAATTGCTTCAATTCAGAGCATTCCTCTGAGTCATCTTTAATATGCTTACCTAGGGCTTCCCCGGATTCAATAAAAACATAACTCTAATGGTTTCCATGTGAGCCTAATGGCTACAATCCAGAATTCTTTCTGGGTTTCACTGGCCTCTGTATTTAGTGTTTAGGATATTGCTTATCTGGCTTGGTGGATCTTTAGTCATCTTTTTTTTCACCTGTCTTCTCCCAGCTGAAGTAACTTTCATTCACATCCCATAAATCTTTTAGGCCTATAACGTTTCTCTTACTACACCTGAAAAGCTGTAACTTAATAAGGATTTCACTAGTGCTGCTCTTCTCCAGTGTTTTTTCAACTTCAGTTAACTAGAGGCCCTGCAGGTTGTCTTTTGTTAGAACAATAGCTGGCATAAGCAGAAAAGCACTTGCCAAATCATCTCAGGGTGCTAGCTTCGTTTTCTGTGAATGTTCTTGGATCATAATAGTAAAACCACAGGAATGGGGAATGACATGGATCATTTCCTGAAGAGTTGTGGCTTGAAATGCAATTAGCCTTACCACTCCCCCTTTTACTTGTCTAAGCAGCCTCCCTTCCCTCCCTAAAGTCTTGAGTTTTAAGCCTCACCTGCAAGATATGTGAACAATCCCTGATTTAAAAATGCTGTTTTGGTAGTGCAGCATAGCAAATGGTGAAAGTTTTCAACATCATCAGTGCCCCATTTCACACCACCCATTATTCTGTCCTATTGTCAACTGATTATCACCCAGGTAGAACCTTGATTAAATCAAGAGCAGGGAACAAAATGCATTAAAGCTACGCCTGTGTTTAATACACAATCATTTTAAGTATGTACTACACTTAAGTTTGACACCTTATGCAGTGGCAAAAATGACAGTGGATGTGAGTAAAACAGGTGTGTGGAAAAATGCTTGAAAGCAAATACATTTAAACACAGTACTAAAAGAAGGCAGTATTGGTGTTTTGGTTTCTTTTTAACTGGAGAAAAGAAAACTCTCTACGTTCCTTAACCAATTACTAGCTTTGACAAGCTTTATCTAATGAACAAAATGTTCAGGCAAAATCTATATGATGTCCTTGTGAACTTTTAGTTCTGGCTCAGTGACTAAACCAGTATTATCAAAAAGAGCGACATAGAATATAACTTAGTTCTAGGAAGAAAGACCGATCATGAGTGAATGAAGTCCTTCACATTCCCATTAGAAGCACATAAACACATTTCAGGAAATGGAACTTGCAGAAGTGATGCTGTGGACTTGAAATGTACCTTGATTAGTAGAATGTCTTTCTGTTGCATTTGTGTGATGTTTGCCCTTGTCAGTGTAAGTCATTATTTAGTCATTCATTTCAGATACTCAGTAATTTTGCATTGGGTTGCTTTGTTACATTGCTTTTCATTCAAGTTGTGATGAAAGTTAAAAAGTAAAGATTGTAGATGTCAACACGGACACAGTCCTTATCCCCAGAGATGAGCATGACCCCTTAAAAAGAAAGTTTACAAAGAATTAAATGGAAACCGTACATTGAAAATATGAAATATGTAGTTTGTGGCCCTTCCTAGGTTGATGTGTTGTATAAAGACCAAGAATAAATGCCAACAAAGTACAGATATGCAGTGTTGAAATTGTGTGATAGTAAAACATTAGTATTTTGCTCTAGCAGAAGAAAGTTGCACAGACGAATAGTTCAATGTAATAAGAGGATTAAGAGCTTAACTGTAAGGTTATGGTTAGAGCGTGGCTGTAACTCTGCTAGATTAGAAGTTTACTGTGCCCAACTACTTATTACCACCTTACCACTGGAAGTTGCAACTGAGGTTTGCTGGCATGTGTATTTGATTCCTAGCCAGGTTCTGTCAAAATGACCCACATTGGCATCAACACTTTTAATAGCAGGGTTATTTTGTTTTTCTAACCCAAATGTTCTTCTAGCAGAAGAGGTCATGGAATTTTTCTCTTGGATTTTAAATATTAAGAGCAGCTCATCTACTGGAGAAGCTCAAATTTGTTAGAGAAAGCCCAGTTTTCTTAATGCTTGAGCAAATGATTCTGAGTAACAGCTAAATCAACCAGTAAATCAACATGTTATTTTAAACCTTACAAATTGGTCGTCTCCAAGCTTTACATACTTACATAAAAAAATATTTACACTGTTTTTTCTAGCGACATACAATCAACTTGGTGAGATATGTTGAGTATAGAAAGTAGCTGTCTTAAGGACAATGTAGGACACTTTAGTTGTATTAGTAACACAAGCAGCCTTGTGCTTACTAATGACTTGTATAGATTGCAAGATGCATAACTACTATTGAAGCCTATAGTAAGGAATTAAACATGTAAATTTTGTCCCAACAACTTGAAAGAGAAACAGAAACACTAGAAAAGTGTTGGCTGCCTGGATTTTAATAGAAACTATGTAGTAGCTGTGGGTGGTTAACCAGGACTGCTGCAGAATGACTTTTCCTCTGATGTCCTGATCTTGCAGAGGTGCAGTTACTGCCTTTTTGGTGCTGTCAATATGGGTATTTTGGGATGTTCAAGAGCCTGTTTCTGCTTATAGAGCCTGAAGCTTGACCACTATTCTAGTGGCTTCAATAGTAATTAAAAATAACTCTTTACTAGGCCTCAGTGTCCAACCTAGTATAAGAAAAGCTAAAAAACTGGAATAAAATAGCAGGATAGGTAGCACTGCAGTAAATGGGACAAATAAAAAAACTATAGGCCACCGAGAGATTCAATTTTGCTTTAATTACGCTTACCTGACCTAAAGATATTAAAGACTGACAGACAGAAGGACTAATGACCTCATCCGCTGTTTCCGAAGGCCTTGGTTATCTGTTGTATTGTAAATGGTAGGCTTTTCTGTGATTCAGTGTTTATTAGGCTATTGCCAAAAGACATTTGTGTAAGCATCTGTATACCCGTTAAAAAGACTTGCTAATTCTTTCTTCCTGTTCTTGTCCAGATGGAGGGTGTTGCACCAATCTCTTCTTGGTGTTCCACTGTGAACTACTCATGTGGGTGAAACTGATTTCAAAAGGCCTGTAGGTCCTTTGGTTTATTTCGTGACTACTGCACCCTGATCTTACTTTTAAGATAAATCTTAAGATCCTGTGTCCAGGCTGGCTGTAGACAGAATAGTGCTTTTATTTCCTGAGACTCAGGATGAGGTTGCAAGCACCACCACCTGAGTACATATCCCTGTACAGTCTCCAAACAATACATGGCTTTTGCCTGGTCTAGTTGAAACCTATGTCAGTCTGCATCTGGGTGCATATGCCTTTAGAAGCACATGGGTGAAAAGTTCAAGCTGTATTTTTGTGTATCTGCATCTACTCTTATTGGCTCAGTATCGAAAATCTTAATTAGTCTGGAAATCCTTCTACGGACATAGTGTCTAGATCTTGCCTTAGCCCACCGTGGTCTGTTTCCTTGTTGCTTTTGAGATCTCCTGTTTCCTGATATATTAGACAAACTGACTTTTCTAAGCCATTTGTCTAACAACGCCCTTGGTCTAAAGCTGATCTACAGAAGCATGATCCAACAAGAAATAGAAATAATTAACTTCTGAAATAACACACAGCTTTGTCATTCTGTATGTGAATTGAAAGTTTCGTAATGCTAAATCATGTTTTAGCATAGATACTGATACAGTGCATGCTGGGTGACTTATGCACAGGCATGCTAGGGAAATTTAATTAACTGATATACAAACAGTTTGCAGACTGATACTCTTCATTCAGTTTAACCGCTATAAAAGTGAATTATGAAAGCAGGAAGAGAAGGGCTCAATGTGCTTTTTAAGAGCACTATTCAAAACCTGAGAACTAGAAGATTAGATGTTGGTGCCTGTTGCTCTGTGAAATATTCTTTCCGTGTGTGTTAGGGACTTTATTAGTCTCTTTAACAGGAAAAATGTGTGAATAACATCTGAATAGGTGTATGGAAAAGCAAAACTATTACAGATCAATCATAATATGATTTTATCAAGAGGGAAAAACAGAAAACCAAAGTCATCAAATTCCCATTCAGCTTTCCTGCCAAAATCTCCCTACCTTTCTAAAGCAATCAAGGCAAAGGTAGTCTAATAAGGAAGTCCAATAAGGACAAAGTAGTCCTTGCTGCAACTCCACTTAAGCAACACAGCAGCTTTTCATGGAAAGCAAGCCTTTCTAGAGAGGTAGGCAGAGAAGGTTAGATTCCAGTATTTTCATGACACCATTTTTCTTTGGGTTCTGTGTCTATTGGAAGTGTGCATGCATTCAAGGGATTTCATGGCTTTGTAAAGTAGGAAGACATTCTTGGGTGGAATCCAGATGTGCGGGCTCAGATTTTTCTGCATTTTTCTTTTTAACAGTAGGGACAAACGAAGTCAGAGTCACTTCTGTGATTAACTGCTTATTGTTCTTGCCTGATGCCTTGTCATGGACTCCTACGCAGGGCAAACAATAAATAAAAAGAAGTTTTCGTCTTGTGGTAGGTGGTGGTTTTCGCCCGCAGGAACACTGGCTACCTTTGAATTGTGAAGGCCAACTGCCAGATTGTTAGAGGTGTAACATGCAAAAGTATCATTAAGAGAAAAGTTTTTTTGTTTTGTGTGCTTACCATGGCAACAAAAAAATAGAACTGCAATTCTACCATTGCCAAATGTTGACAGCTGGACCCACAACCGTTACAAAATTCAGAAGAAAGGAATGTTGACAGCCTGCAGAAATTAGGGTTTTAATTACATGCTGATGGCTGACAATTCGTCAATCATGTTTTTGTCATAATGTTTTTCTGAAGATTGCTGTGTCACAGTAGCAAAGATACATTCTAATGCTGACTGCATTTCAAAAACAGCGAGAAAGCCACTTGAGCATACGATGTTTGGTGTTGACAGAGAACCTTCGCACACTGGTTAAGGAGAAAAAGTAGAGATATTACTTGGTTTCGTGTATTTCCAAGGAAAAAAAAGCAGCCTCAAACCCTGCAGTCCTCCCAGATACCCCAGCTTTTTCAGGTAGTCTGGTAATGCTGTTTCTGCCATGAACTTTCCTTAGGTTATTTTTTGATTGCTGCTAAGTGTGAGTGACTTCAGTGCTTTTTATAATCCATTTGATTTCTAAAAGCATGTGCATGGATAAAAGCATAGCTACCACAATTTCGGGCAAAAAGACCCAAAATCTTTTCCCTGCAACTGCCTGAGACTGTGCCATTCTGACATGTACTAGGCAACATGATGCAATGGGATGCAATGGGACGTGCTCTTGCAAAACGGCTGTTTGGCATTGCCGTCCCGCGGCGCAGGGCCACTGGGCTCTCCTGCGGGAGTAGGGCAGCCTGGTCAGGGAGCAGCCAGCCTCTGGGAAGCCCCTGTGGTCTTCTGCTCCAAGGGGTCTGCCGGGGTGCCCGGGCAGGCTGCCCGGTGATAGTTTCTGGTGCATCCCAGCACTGGGGCACATTGCCTCCAGTTTGATTTGTGCTAGAGCAGAACCGGGACACTGTTGTTGCTTCCAGTTAGCAGGGAAATTGTTTTGTGGTGAGGTTACTCAAAAAAACAAGCTCTGCACTATAGATAAACTGCCAATAAGGGGTAAACTGAGCAGGTCTAACCAGAGTGGCTGGTGACTCCCAGTTGAGAGAGAGATAAGAAAAGGCCATTCATTTGGTCTAGCTAAGTTTGGGACGTGCTGAAAACCAGTGGCTCTAGGTGGTTTGGAATGTAGATTCTCCGGTAACATCGAAGAGGTCATGTTCATTGTCCCCAGCTGCTGTTGTGTAACTGAGCAGACAGCGCTGTCACTGCTGCTACCTTTTTTTGTTTGTTTTTTGGTATTTTAAGTGCCAGCTTAACAGGAGACCCCAGGGAATAGTCCCAAGGTGGTGAAGATGAGTCTTCTCTGCGTTTCTGGCTGGAGCGGTGCCTCATGACCACAAGGAGCTGAGGAGCGCGTTCTTCAATGGTGTTGTGACACGTTATTGGCTGGCTTATCTGAGCAAGTATATTCTTGAATGTAATATGTATGTAAGTATTTTAAGTGCCCCATTAATCAGATTCCTTGAGCGATAAGCTCCCGACGTTCTCGGACTTCAGTCCTTACGGTTTGTTGGGGGGTTTTTTTTGCCTTAAAATATATTTCAGCACCGTATCTTACAAAACAGTTCGTTCCTTTCCTGGCTTAGCCAGAAGCTGAAGAAAGTCCTGGTGAGGGGAGCGCGGGCCGCGGCAGGGAACGGAAGGTTTTTATTCACTCCAGTCCCTGAGGGCGGGCCAAGCCGCCTCAGCGCCGCGGCGCAGCTGCCCCCCGGCGGCGCGGAGCCC
>NW_010972665.1:7055461-7074234 GCF_000737465.1 Haliaeetus leucocephalus
GAGGGGCGCCGCGGGCGGAGCTGCCCGCCCGCCCCCCGCAGGAGCGCCGTGGTGGCCTTTGGCCCGCCGCTCTCGCCGTCGGGGCTCTGCCGCTTCCCGCGGCGTTTTGCGGTGCGGCATCCTGCTTACGCCTGTCCTCGTGATCGAATATGTCGATTGACCCCTGCGCTCTTATGTGACTTAACCAGGGTGTAAGCGGGCGCAGCGAGACGGGCCGGAGGCAGCGACACGCTGCGCTTCGTTCCTCGTGTCGTTCCTAGCGCGTCGGTTTGGTCTGGGGTGCGATGGCGGTGCTGAAGAAATCCACTGACTGAATGCTCCTTCAGGCTGCTTGAAGTTCCAGTTCGGAGCCCTCCCAGCCTTCCCTTCCGGAGGCACAGGGACGATTTCCCCATCAGACAATTTCCACGCCAGACCTGGTTCGTAGCAGACGACAGAAAGGGTAGGCCAGGTTGTGGGGAAATTGTTCTCAGCCGGGTGTATCTGCTGAGACTAATGCTTTAGTCTCATTTATGCACAGAGCTGCCCCTGCCCTATGGGTCGGAGTTGAAACCTATATTGATTATTTTGTGGTTTTGCCTTTTGTAACAAATAATTTTGCTGTTAGGAGTTCTGTGACGCGAGGCACGTGAAAGTTAAAATACAGGCAAGGCCTAAGAATCCAACAAGGTGGGAAAATAATTTAAGCTTGAATCTGCAGGAGTTATGGCTGCGTTGGAACAGGAGGGACCACTCGCTGCCTAGCAGGTCGCTGTGTTTTTGGTGAACACTGATTTGCATCATTGCATTATCTGTTGGTATTCCCCTTCTTCCCCCACCTGTGCAGACTGCCACAGCGTGCGGCTTTCCTGCTCTGGATCCCCAGCAGACCCAGCAGTGAGTTTAGCCTGTATTATCTTCACATAAGTCCTTTTGGCAGTTCTGTGCTCCAGGGACTTCCTCCCATCTCCATGGTATCTCCATTTTGCGGATTGAGCAGAGATTTGAATTTATGCATACATGGTATCTAGCTGCCTCTTCCCTCTGAATACACCTAGAGAGCCGGAAGATTTCTGAAGTGGTGTACCAGAGCTCTTTGCTCGCCCTTGCTCAAAAGGAAAGGGTTGCTGAGATTTGTTGGGTTTCTTTAAAACAGTCTCAGAATGGGGGAGATTATTTGGTCTAACAACTAACTTCCTTTCACAGGAAGGAGTATGGTTTGCTTGTTTGACACAGCAACTTTCTCTTTAGCTGGGGCCAAGCGCAGTGTTGTACTGAATTCAGTAATGAAATATGCGCAGACTGGGAAGAAATCTGAAAAGATGACTTATTCTTGACGCAAGGAATGGTTTGTTACAGGATCTTTACAATAGTGAAAAGAAAAAAATCCCTGGTGTTGTGAGAATTACCTACATTCATGCCATCAGAAACGTTAGGAGGCTTCTTTTTTGCGTTGATTTTGGCATTTAAAGGACAATTTAGGTTGGAAGGGACCTCTGAAGTTTCTCCAGTCAAATCCACACTTAAAGCAGGGCTAATTTTGAAGGTCAGTTAGGGTGCTGTATTTTATAATACTTAATGGTATTTAAAAGCTCATGAAATCTTGATGAGCATGTTACCAGGTTATTGTGAATTGTAAATTTTCTTTATAGGAGTTAGATTACAAAGATATTTGTAATCATATGACTCATTTTTGGGGGGAATGTCTCATAAAAAAATAATCAGCTCAACTTGTTTGGGATATGCAAGTTGTGACAAAGCTCTGAAATATTTTTAGGCTCAATATGGAACCTCTTGGGGGAGTTGGGAGGGAAGGAAAGAATAAGCAATGGTCAAAGCCATTTTAGACTAGGGTCTATGTGCTAGTGCAGTCCAGCTTGCGAGAGTGCCCACTGAGTGTTTCCACTTTTGCTCAGCTGTCTTCTTAGGAAAATTATGTAAGTAAATCTGTGTGGTACCCTGAGTTTTACTGACAACTTGAAAACACAGACTTTCCAGGTTTTTTTGACACAGCTGCAATAGTCCTGTTTACACTGCTAAAATAAATGTTTAAGGATAGCTATCCTCCTGATGACAATTTTCTCTGATTGTGGGTGGGAGGGAAATGAGACATCTAGAAAACCACGTTTTAGCTGGTCTTCTTGACACAAAGTGAAGACCATCAGCTGGCTCTTAAAACAGGATTAAGACTAAGCTTGTTTAAATTCTGGTTAGCTGAGTACTAACAGACCACAAAATAACTCACTGTTATCTTGGAGATCTCTTGTGGTCACCACAAAAAACACACAAAAAGATGGTTTTTTCCTTTTTTCTTTGGCCTCTGCTCTCTGTAAAGAGGAGTGCTCGTTCTTTTCTGGAGGTTTTAGCAGAGTTGAGAGCTTGCAGATCTGATAGTTCCAGACAAAATGATGCTCTTTAGCAAAGGGATGTTGCCACTAAAGCAGGTAACTGAGCATAGAAATGTTGGGTTAATTCACCAGTACAGCGTCTATATTGAAACTATTTTCTAACGCTATGCATTGTGATGGCTTTTTAATTGTTTCCAGGGTTGTTTGTATTGTTTTGCCATGCAGTGTGCCTGGGGGGGGAGGGGGGTTAGAAGTAGAATAGGCTGAAGCATAGAGAAAATATTGTAAAAATGCACAGTTCTACAGAAGAGCACAGTTTAGCATGCAGATCTTAGTTTAGTGCTGTGATCCTAGCTTCAGAAAAGCTTTCTCTTAATTCCTGTTCCCTGTACCCACCCACCCCATAAAGAGGGTAACGATGTGTTCAGTTTAAAAAAAAAAAAAAAGTTGAATGATTAAGATACCTTTAAAACAATCTTGCTGTGGATTGGACAGCTGTTCTTTCGTAACTGCCGCAGGGTGGCTGTGGCAACGTATTTCTCAAAGACTCTGAGAGCCAGGTCCTGGCGGAAAGGCAAAGGCTCCAGCGCTGGACTCCTGCCTAGTCCTGCCCACTTGCCACCCGTGGCAGCACAGTTTGTCTCTTCTGCCGACGCTTGCATTCAGGGGGAGCTGGTGGTGGCTGATGCTTGTGCAGGCTGCATGGGTTCTGGTGAGTGCGTGCACCTAAATTTAAAGGCTTACGGGATGCCCTGTTTTGTCTTCTCCTCCTGGATTATCGCTTACACGATTCATTTGTTGTATCTTCTTACTGTGGATTGTCTTTGATGTTGAAAAACTCACAGAGTTTGATCACAAGGCAGTAGCATTTGTATTTTAAGGTGGGGTGAAGGGTTGTGAAGTTATTTTGAGCTTCAGATCTCCTTAATAAACAGCAGCTAAATAGAACTGAAGCTGCTAGTTGCAAATGGTCAGCTGTTCTCTGTTTAGTCTCTTCACTTGGGGTTCAATGACATAGATGTGTCAGGGCTCAGCCTGTCTCGTTAGCAAATGTTTTAATAATCCTGACTGCTGTTTCCTATACATATTTTTCAGAGTGGCTCACTGGTGTTTGCTCAGCAGGGGAGGAATTTCGGTACCACCATGTAGAGCTGCTTCTTCCATTCCCCTGTTTTTTTAAATAGCAAAAGATTCACGTATTTGAATAGGGTTTTTTTGTCACTGACTGGAAACCAAAGAGTCCCAACTAAACTAAAGAGATGTGTTGACTAAGCATCAACTACCACTGGCTGGAAGCTGGCTTTTAGTTGTGCTAATGATGCTAACAATAGTAATAATGCTAATAAAAATAAAAAGCTATGTGAGAACTACTCATTAAGCAGTTAGTTGCCACAAATTTGGCAACATTTTTGTACACAAATGACGTGCACAAGGGATAAATACTTGGATTTTACCCCCCCTCTCCTCTTGTAACTAAGAATTAAGAGAAAAACATAATTCTTGACCAGACAAGATTAAAGTCTAAAGAATAGTTAGATAATCAAACTCTGGGAAGGGAGCAGCGCTATAGCCTTTTGGGTATGCCACAGAGATTTTAAGTCTTAACACAAGGATATTGCTGCATTACAGCAAAACATTTTGAGTTACATTTTGGTCATTCCAAAGGCTGGGGTCAGAATGGTCTCTGATATGAGTCAGAGGCAGATATCAAAAAATTGTCATTACGGTATGACTTTATGTTTGAAAAAAAGTATCTAGAGAAAGCAGATATGGTCAAGGAAGGTTTCCCTTGGTTAGAAATAAGTGGTGAAATGGGGGAGAATCTGTTCTCTTATCTGTGTTATGTTTGTGTAAACTAGCCTTGTTTCCTGCTTGGGATCATGGATTACTCATGTTTCTAGATACTGTGATACTGCCTTCCTTGGAACCAAGCACGCTGTTAGAAGAACAGAGCGATCTTTTTTTCAGAATGTTTTCTAGCTATTTCTGCAGGTAGGCAGTTGGTTCTATTTGTTTGTCAGTATGCTGGAGCTAGTTTTAAGGATGGAAAGGGATTTTTTCCCAGAAAATTCTGGGCACAAAAGCAAGGAGCTGCTTCTGGTTCTTACTTTCTGAATTCTGGCAACAGCTAGCTGTGGGGTTAAAGATAATGTGTGTCTCTGGTTTATTGCCAGTCACAGTTCAAAACAGTAATATTTTCCTATATTTATGAGGGGAAAAAAACTCTCTCCCATACAAAAGTATATACAGAGGGCAATATTTACCAAAACAGTCTATCAGGGAATAGGGTTTTGCAGATGGCTCTGGAAAAATTTCAGTTCTTCGTATTGTATAATACTAAAGTTGGGTGAATGCAAACCTACACCCCTTTGTAACACATAACTGTTGTGATGTAAGTGTACACTGACTTCTTATACTGCCAAAACTCCAATGACTCTTGTACCAGTTATTGCTCAGAGCTGGATCTTGAATTTTGTCCATGAGGCAGGGCTAAGTGTGCTTTCCTGCATCCTCATAACTGATAGTGCCTCACTGGAAGGTCGCTGTCAGCCCTTCCCACGCTTGTGAAACATGTGCAAGTGTCAGGATTGGGCTGTGGGGGATATGTGGATGGATGGTGGTTAAATAAAATTGCCACCGAACTAGAGTCACTGCTAACAACAAGCAGTGTTTGTATAAGTCTTGAGCATGCATATGTAATGGCTTCCAATTGCAATGTTATCTGTCAGTTCTAACTGATGGGTGTGAGTTTAAGTTGTTTGTTCCTGATGTCATTTCTGCTTTAGCCGGAGTGGAAATTGGTTAGCATATAGAAGGTCCTGTCCAGGGCGTGTTTGTAATGTTGGATCACTGTGTCTAATAAAATGGTTGCAAATCTATATATTTCTGCCTACAGGCATGACTGATGAGCTCTAATTTTGGCTTGGTATCTGCTTTGGTTCTAGTGTGGAACTGTAAGGAACAGGAAAGGTTACCAGTTATGGTGAACCAGATATAGATTTTTTTTTTTTTTTAAGTCTTCTGTGGTATATTTATGAAGTTCACTGTTTAATATAGATTAGTGGGGGAAAAAAACATTTAATCTACAAACGCTTCTTTTTTTGAAAGAAACCACTGTCTTACTGTAATAATTTAAGTTACTGGCTAACATAGAGATCATCTTGTTAGAGGCTTTTTATTACACACATATACTTCAATCATCTTTCTCCCCATTGCATCTGAGCACTTTAATCATGAATATTTTTGTCAGTCCGGTAGCAGGAAAAGGTAAGAATATCTTGTTAAAAGTTTTGATGTGAGTCAGGCACAGAACTGGAATGTAATCTAGATCTTCTAAAACCCAGTTCAGTACATTAATAAATACACAGATCATCTCCAGTTAAACCAAAAATATCTGTGTGAGCTTTTAGTTGTTGTTTTAATCCAGTTCCTCCTGGTCTGGCATCATTGATGTCCAGTGTTAGATCTGCTTTCTTCTTTCTCTTTCCAGAAATGTCCTTCCTGCCTGACTTTGGGATCTTCACCATGGGCATGTGGTCTGTTGGTCTTGGGGCCATTGGTGCAGCTGTGACAGGGATCGTCCTTGCTAACACTGACTTATTTTTGTCCAAGCCAGAAAAGGCTACGTTGGAGTTTTTAGAGGAGATAGAGCTAAAAACTTTGGGATCAGGTAAGATTCTGGGTGTTTCAGCCCACATTCTTCAATAATTGGGCTTTTATAAGAACCTTTGTAAAGCCAGGGTGGGAAGAGTTTTTCTTAGTCTTTCCTAGTTATAACACGTAGTTGGGTGTCATTGATAGCTGATAATTCTGGTGAAGGAAGAGCAACCAAAACTGGTATTTCTGGATGAAACATGACACACTTCTAAAAATCAATAAAGCAATAACAACCTGTTAGGCATATAGATTTTTTTTCTGATAAAACTGTATTTGAATGTGGAATTCTCTGCAGTGCTTTATGTTGGTCCTTAAAGCATTAATCGATATAAACAAGAATGGCTGATATTATTGTTGATGCTGTTTCTCCTGTATAAACAGAACAAAGAACATTCAAAGCAGGTGAACTATGGAAGAAGAATGGTGCAGTGATCATGGCTGTGCGAAGACCTGGATGATTTTTGTGCAGAGAGGTACTTAATGGGCTTGGGGATTAATAAGGAAGAGTTGAGCTCTACTTGCATAGATTCCCTTTAAATAAATTATTTTTTACATCTACCAGGGACCTAGCCTATGGTATCTAGAAAGGGAGATTACACAAAATCCAATTGGTAATGAGTCTTATGAGCTAGTCGTGTTCCATATGTCCAAAATAAATCTCTGTGATCGGGTAGTCTCTGGTCAAAAGCAGCCCAAGACTGGACTGGCAGAAAGCCATCAGATAAAGCTCATCAGCAAAAAAAAGGTGTACATAAAGGGGAGTCTCTTGCTGTTCTAGATGCTGAACATGAGTCAGGAAGCTAAGGAGTCTGAAGACAAGGAGTTACTGTTCCATAACAAGGCGGGTGGGAAAACAAAATTTGATCCTTAAGTTGGCATTAGGCTCCTTGGACGGAGGTGGGAGTAGATACTTAAAATAAGATTTGAATGTACTGTGTGCCTGGGAACGGCCATAACTTACACCTTGGCCATTATTTTTCTCATAGCTATGGGGAAAAATAGCTATTATGTTGTTACTCACTACTTTATAACATGGAGTAATTAATATTGCAACCACTTCATTAAGGGATCTGTTCCCATCAGTAGTAACTGCTTAAGTATGTGTAGAATTCATGGAAGGTTAAAGATTAAAGTACTTTGCTCTATGAACAGGTGTAGCATAGGCAGGAGGAGATAGCGCTGCATGCCTGACTGTGCCTTTCCAATATAGTCAGACAGGAATTCATTAATGATTTTTTTTTTTTTCAATGCTGACTTCCTAAGTAGAAATAAAGAACCCAATTCAAAGAATTGTGGTTTTGAGGAGAGAGAAATTTAATTTTCTAATTCTTATTTTTGGTTCAAAAATTCAAATTTTTAGCAGAGGCAGTCACACTACTGATCAGCTAATTAGGACAAAGAATTGTTTTGTATTTTAATTGTGAAAGTGTTTGAAAAAGCTTTTAAATTGTCTGAACTGAAGTTATTTTTGATTGTTGTACACTCAAAGCATTTTTGTGAGTTCTCCTAAGAACACTTCAGTTGCCCCCCTTTTTTTTTGCCCATTAATGTTTCTTTGTAGTATGAAAGCTGCTTCTTTCCCCAGTGTTGCTGACTCTGAGCTGGTGGAATGGTTCAATACAGGTGACTTGCCATACCTGTTAACTTGCAGGCAGTAGTTTTTTTGTTTGGTTTTTTTTTGCAAGAGACAAAATACACTTGGTTCCCACTATCTTACACCTTGGAAAGGATGTTGAATTTTGTCCTCGTTGACAGCATTGTGAAGGAATATATACTTCCAGGAATATATACTTCCCTGGACACAGTGGTGGTGTTGAAAAGTGGCCATTCTGCCTCATAGATCACTGACCTGATATCAGTGGTGAGGACACACTTCCATTATCCACTGCAGAGGATGTCACAAATCCTACTGGAATGATGCCTTTGGATCCTTGAGAATTGAGGCCTGTAGACTTAAGAAATATGGACTTTTTTTAACTTTATAATCTGCATCCTAAATCATCAGTTTCCCTTTTTGTTATTTAAGATAGACTATCTTTAACAGGACTGCACTTCTACATCTCACAGTCTGGATCTGGCCAGGTAATGATCCAATGCTCCAGTCATTGTGAAAGTGCCATGGGCTTGCTAAATGTTGTAGGTATCAACTCAAGCAGTCTAAAATAGCAGAAGAGCCATAGTATCAGAGGGACAAACTGAAATGGGAATTGTTCTTTTGGGTTGTCCCTGCCTTGGTGGAGAGAGGAGGTATTCTGCTAGGGTGTGCTTGTCTGCTTTTTACAAAAACAAGAAAACAGTTTCACAGACTAGATGAAATGGTCACAGCCCCATGGTAAAGCTGTACAGCTGTTATGTGATATGATTTGCCCACAAAAATAAACTTTTTTGTTTTCTCTTGTATAATTTTTAACTAGCAGTAAAGCAAAGCAAATCAGGTCTAGTGCCAAGATGCTGCTTGAAGTCTAATCTCTTGAGAATTTTTAAAACTTAACTATGCTCTTACATCATTCCTGCTCTCTCCCCTCCTAAAAGCCAAGCAAGAAGACATGAAATAAACCCCACCAAACTGCTGAAGTGCCTTTCTCCAAAAGGCTAATCAAGGTTTGATGGTATTGCTGTCTCTCCAGAGACAGTGATTTCTGGCTTTACAGGGGACCCCACTGCACTAGCATCAGTTCTCAGATGTGCTAGGTCGCAATACAGATCTTTTTTGTTTTTTTTTTTTGTTGGTTATGAGAGTTTTGAACTATATAGAAAATCCCAGATAAAATTGTTATTAACCACCCCTTTTAGGAAGATCATAAGGCATTTTGTTGAGGGAAAACAGAAAATAATTACCAGATCTTTAAGAACAGAAAAGAGGGGAAAAATCTAACAAGTGTAAGCTATGATCCTTTAACTCTCTGTCATAGTTTAACCCCAGCCAGCAACTAAGCACCACGCAGCTGCTCGTTCTCTTCCCCTTACCCAGTGGGATGGGGGAGAGAACCGGAGGGAAAAAGGTAAAACTCGTGGATTGAGATAAGAACGGTTTAATAGAACAGAAAGGAAGAAACTAATAATAATAACAATAATAAAATTACAATAGTAATAAAAGGATTGGAATATACAAAACAAGTGATGGACAGTGCAATTGCTCATGGTATGGAATATCCCTTTGGCCAGTTTGGGTCAGCTGTCCTGGCTGTGTCCCCTCCAAACTTCTTGTGCCCCTCCAGCCTTCTTGCTAGCTGGGCATGAGAAGCTGAAAAAAATCCTTGACTTGGTATAAACACCACTTAGCAACAACTAAAAACATCAGTGTGTTATCAACATTCTTCTCATACTGAATCCAAGACATAACGCTATACCAGCTACTGGAAAGAAAATTAACTCTATCCCAGCCGAAACCAGGACACTCTCACTGCTCACTACTCTGTGTTTGCTTGTGATGCTGATTCATCCTTTTTCATTTCCTCTGAAAAAGATGGAGTGGTGAACTAGAAAGCTGCCCTTACCCTTTCACCTACTGATGTGTTTCTCTAATGTCTTTTCTCCTGTCTGTTCACCCCTATCTGTCTGCTACTTGATACTTGGTAAATTCTAGATGTCCTGCAAGCCTTTGAGTTAAGGCATTTTGGTTAGGTGGCTGAGGGTGTTCATGTAGACTGTGTCCGTTTTTTAAAGCATGGAGTTCTTTGTAGGAGTTTTGTCCAGTAAAAATGGCCTTTCTCCATCAGAGATGAGAAGAAACATGTTTCAGTGTGCACTCTGATCTATTGGAACCCTCAGAGGTCTTTGCACAGACTGTGGGAGCTGGGATTCCTTCAGCAGAACAAAAAACCCAGCTGATGAGTGGTGACACCTTACACTCTTACACACCAGAAAAAGCAGTATTGCTTCTGGGATACTGAAGGTGTATGAAGAAATTCCATGATTATTTTCACTGGAGGATCTAGGAAGGAGAACGCATCTTCAGTCCATTCCTTGTTCTGGACTTGTATAGCCTGCTGCTGCACAGAGCTCTCAAAATACTTTGCAAAAGGGCTGATAATGATGTATTTCTACTTGGAAAAAAAGATTAGAAATTCTGGCCTGGGAAAGTTAAGTGATGTGCAGGCAGTATCTTTGTACTGTTCCGTAAACACTTTAAAAGATAGTTGAAGCCCTAGCACAGACAAGGTATATCTACAGCTCTGAGTTAAGAATATGTTTTCTCCAGGATTGTAATATTTTATCCAGTAAATGCTCAAAAAAATCTCCTTCCTCTCTGCTTAATGAAGAAAATTCTAGTAAATCCAGTGAATACCTGCCTAGGAGTAGAGCTAGCTTAAATGTCTGATTTACAGATCTGTTTCTGTTTTGTGGCTCAAGCTAGAATTTATGTATGTTTCTGATGCTCTTGAAATTCAAGGTGAAGCTTTCCAACCTCCATTTACCGCCTGAAATGTTTGGGTTTTTTTCCTTTCTTAGGAGGCTTCTGAGCTCTCCTCTCTGAAACCTCAGCTGTCCAAGCTGGGTGTCCCTCTCTATGCTGTTGTGAAAGAGAAGATAGGGACTGAAGTGGAGGATTTTCAGCATTATTTCAAAGGAGAAATCTTTCTGGATGAAAAGGTATAGTGAAGTCGGTGTTCTTTTGTTTAAAAACAAGCTTATGAATGTCCTCTTTGAAGAGCTTGTATAAATAATACAGATAGAACATGGTCTGAATGAAAAAGGTTTTAGCAGCATTGTAGTTTAAGAAGTTAATTAGCTTTGCGTTTCTATATATATCTATCTCTCCTGCTCAGCTTACAAACTGTTCTGTAGCTATGCACCGATAACATGCTGTTGCAGGATTATTCCTCCCCTCCCCTTTAACAGGTAAACAATGTGGCCTATTAATTTTTATTCCTTTCTTCCACTGGCTGTGTGACTTGCTGATGTTTATGATGTATGAATCAAGGTCTGAAGGTGACAGACATAATTAATTCATGATGTACAGGCCAAATTGCAGTAATGTGGCTTGTCCCAGTACACTGTCACATGCTGTATTGCCAGTCTCATGTCTTACAAAACCATGGCCCTGGCTTACTTCTTAACCCAGAAGATGCCTTTAGAAATCATTTGGCTTCTGAAGGAAAAAGAATACGTAATACTCAAAATCAACTAGAAGATACCTTTATTTTCCTTCATCACTCTGCCTGTGTGAAAGAATCAGGCTGATTTAAAAAAAAATGCAAACCAACACCCCACCCCCACCCCCAAAAAAACCCCCAAAACAGATTGCTGATAAAGTTTCAGGACTTGGCACCACTGTTACCTCTTTACCAGCATTTTTATTGCCATACTTCAAAAATAAGAAAAAATATCTTTATCACAAAGGACCCTTGTTGTCAGCAATAGGGATGTAGATATATATAGGGCTTAAATACCTGTGGATTAGCTTAAAATCCACATGAATGGTGGCAGTACCACTAGTTGGCTGCGTGGATGTAAGTGGTTAGGTAATGCCTTAAAGAAGTTATTTCAGGCGCAATTTCTTTTTAGTTCTGCCTGGTTAGCTTTTGTGTGTTGTGACCTTTCTTGGATACAGGGTTGGCTGGTTTCCTAAATTTCATTTGGGAGGAAAAGTCCTTTTCACTGTGTTTGCTGAGGTATTTTCTGTTTCCCTGCAGAAGGGCTTCTATGGACCACGTAGACGAAAAATGATGATGTCAGGCTTCTTCCGCTTTGGAGTCTGGCAAAATTTCTTCCGTGCCTGGAAAAGTGGATATAGTGGTAACCTGGAAGGAGAAGGATTCACCCTGGGAGGAGTCTACGTGATTGGGGCAGGAACACAGGTACTACAGGCCATCTAGGAGGCTTTTATGTCTCCTGTGAGACCAAAAGTTTCTTTTCTGGAATTGTTCAGTTGCTGGTCAGTTGATCTCCTGTGGGGGAGACTAGTGTATGAATTTCTCTCTTGTGTCTTTGACTAGGGTGTTTTACTGGAGCATCGTGAGAAAGAATTTGGAGACAAAGTCAGCCTTCCATCTGTCCTTGAAGCTGCTGAGAAGATAAAACCACAAGCTTCATAAGCGGAAAAATAGTTGCGCATATTTCTGATCACAGCTTGAAATGTAGAATGCATCTGTTTCTTGAACATGCATTTTAATTGCTTCTTAACTATTTAGTGATCAACGCAGAAGAAAGATTCTCTATTCAAGCATAGAAAATGATGAAAATCCTCCTGCAGGCTTTGCAGCCTTTCAGGTGGTCAGGATTTCAACTGCTCTTTTGTGTCTGACTGTATTAATGAAAGGCTGGGTCTAAAATCTGACCTAGCCTAGATGTTTCCAGTCAGAGACAGACAGTCAGCTGAAAACTTGTCTACCTAGGGGAGCAAAACTCTAAGGCTGGAGTAATGGAGTACCAGCTGAGGTTGAAGGTTAATAAAACTTTACGTAAATGAAATGCCTTCGCTTTTTGCTTTTTCATTAACATGTAAACACATCTGTGTTTCTAGAAGACTAAATCCTGTCTGTCTAGATTATTCTGAGATTCTGCATTCAAGATGTGCCACTATGTCTACCTACTAAGTTTCTTGTTAGTTAACTACTGGCTCTTGATCTTCCAGCTCTTTGTGTGATTCCCTGCAATGAAGATTGAAGGCATCTAATGTTCATTTCAGAAGATAATTGTGGCATGAGGGCAAGTTCCTTCTCGTGTTTTAAGATTCTAAAAGAAAAGGGAACAATATCAGAGAGCAGATTAGGTAGAGTTTCCACCCTGGCTTGTGTTCTGCAGTAGAATGACTGGGCTGTTACTCCTAAAAATAGATGTAGTGTTGCACAATATGATCCATGAGACCCAGTACCATACATAGCCAAATATATGTGCCTAGACTGAAGTATGAGCATGACAGCATGAATTTTCCAAATGTGCTGATGTTTCAAAGTCTAAACAAAATTTTAACATTGCATCTAGAGAGGATTATCAAGTGTTACGTATCCTTCGTTAGCTGGTGTATATAAAAGGTTAGGTGACTTCGGAAAAATGCGCAGGCTAGAATGTACTAAGCCAGCAGAAGAATTAAAGGGAAGGATTCTTTTGTCCTGGCAGCATGTCAGTCTGAACTGTCATTCTGCTTTCTTTTGACCTTAAAATCAATGAAACCTTCATGTATCATTGCTACTGAGGGCAGGGATGCTTTGCACCTCTGAAACTTTGGTAATATGCCTATTTTGGCTCTATGTGCCAGTGCCTATCCATCTGTATTGTTGAGCTGTGTGCAAAAAAATGGTCATGCATGATGCTTACTGTATGAAACCTAAATCCCCCAAACTCTTAAAACTTCACAAACACTGAGGCCTGGCCTTGGTCTGTGTTAAATCAGTTATACAGACTTTAAAATCACATCATTATGGATGAAATTCTGACCTTTTTTTTTCTTTAAGTATTTATGTCCAGGCAGAACTAATTTTAACTAAAAGTGTTTATGTGCTCTTCAGAGTCTGTTCTTCACAGTTCCCTGAAACAACACTAGCAGTGAGGAATTTGGGTGATTCATATGTTCACAGAGATGTTTCATTTGAAAACTAAATGGAAATTGGACTTAGGTATGCTACGGTTAGGTGAAATTTGTGTTTGACTGTTTTGGGGGATGGAGGAAGGAACAGGAGTTTGGAGAGCAGAGCAGCAAAGTCTACAGCAAATTGACTACATGATACGGACTTTATAAAGGCTCTCCAAGGAGTCATGGACAGGTGCAGAGAACCATGTATTGTCTCCATGTTCTGAGCTACCTGGGTAAGTGTGCCCATAAGATGGTGCCAAAAAGCTATTGGGTGCTTAAAGGCGTAAAATAACTGGCTGGAGGTGGGCTCTTCTGAATGGCATCCAGAGCAGCCAGACAGCTGTCAAAAGTTTGCTCCATGAAATGAACAGTTGTGCTTGAGGGCTTTTTGTCCTGGGTTTTACCACTGAAAGGAAGTACCTGTATCATGAGTGCTTGCCTGACACAAGGCACCTAAAACTCTTCCTCTACAAATCTGCGAAGTTCAAAGCATTGTGTAAGTGGCCACTTGTCTGCAGTAGGTGTATTGTTACTTTGGAGTGCAAGTGGTAGGAAACACAAAAGATGCTAAAAGAGATGGGTGTGAGCTGCTCTTTCTTACAGTTGCAAGACGGTACTAACAACAAAGATCTTTCTTACAACAGGATGAGAATTCTGGAGCATGGCTCCTGTAGAGTTTTGAGTTTTCTTTCCAGTGGGAACTGGAAAGCTTTGCCATTTGCAGAGAACAGATCTTGTGCAGAGACAGGCAAAGAAGGTGCTGATCTTAGACCTGGATTTCAGGCCTTGTTCCAAGGGCTGTTTGAGCATTTCGTATAAACATGAAATGTGAAAGGCATAAACAGTCCTTGGAGAATGGGATGGAACCCAAATAAATTCCAAGATATTTAAGATAAAGTGAAGTCCTATTAGAACCTGCTAAATCTGGAGAGCATCTACTTAACAATTCTGTGTATGTGCAATTGAATTTCACCCACTCTGTCAGATCTGGCCGCTGGTTCTTTTGTCAGACTGCAGGAAGTCCTAGATGATGAGGAGGATGGCACAGCATTGCAGCCCTGCTGTTAGCCCACCCAAAGGGACTGTTTTGTGATCTTGGAAACGGAAGCAGGAAGCCGTCATGTTCAGCATTTAGAATGTTTAGCTGGAGTACAAGGGCTGTTAAACATACAAATCACTAATGCTACAACATGATGAAATGGTCCTTTAGTGTAGAAACATTTTTAGAAAGACCCATGAAGTCCTTTTGAGGGTGTTTATTAAAATACTCATGAAGACTGAAAGTTCTCTGCTCTTGTCAGCTTCAGCAAAGGCATATATACGGTAACCATGTCAGACCTAGGTCTGGGAGAGTGTTTTCCTACTGTTAACAGTGACAGTTCCCGTAAACAGCTAGCGGGACAGTGTACTTTTTGAGTCGAAAGCTATGTAAGCTTACACACATTTCAAAGTTTTCTAACCCTGTCTTTCAGAGATCAAATCAAAATCTGGAGCCATAAAATGTCCAAATGGTATTTGAAAATGTTCTGAAGAATTATTATTGATAAAATTGATCTTTTTTTAGGCCAACCTTGGGTTTATTTGGAGTTGACTCATCCATTCTGAACTCCATGTTGACAAAATACAAATGGAGAGGACAGAAAATACGTGGTGCCTAGGAGCTAGGAACAGCTAATCGGAATTGGAAATGGGCAGTCTTGAAGAAGTAAAAATGACAGCAAAATAGTAAAGGAGGAACAAATGAATTCGAAGTGAATTTCCAATGTTGGAGATTGCAAGGTCTGACTTTTATAAAAAATGTTTTCTTCTTTGAATGTAGAATGTTCATTTTTAAAAAAAATTTCATAGTTGTTGATTTTGTTGTATCAACAGCTACCTCTGCTGGCCCAGTTCCTTATATGCATTTAATGTTTTGATTTTTTTTTTCTTTTAACACAACATGTACACAAAATCTAAATCACTTCTCAGTGCCTTGAATATCACATCACGGTTCAACACTCAGCTAGTTACTGGAGACTCTTAATAATTGAAAGTTTGTTTGTTCTGGGCTTGAGAAACAAAACTCACCTATAGTAATTTCTCTTCAGTCAATTCTCCCTTGTTTGTAAGCCTGTTCATCTTTTTTTTCAGCACAAAAGCAGGGTTAATAAATTTTAAGAAGGAAAATGCTGTGAAGTCAATGGGGTAGGTGTAATATAGGAAGGTGCTTTTTACTTGAACTTTTAAAAATACTGATTACATTTCCTATCTGTGGTGTCCTTTTAAAACCATTAGAAAGATGGTCTGCCGCAGAAGGTGTTTTCTGTTTATTTCCTGTTCTGCATTTTTGTTTCCCCGTGTGGGTTATCCATTCCCACTGCCTGCAGTTGGTGCCGTTTGCGAATATCCACGAAGAGAAGGTAATGCCAAGGGATCCCTGCCATTTTCTGATGCGTTGCCTGTGATGCACGGTAGGAAGAAAAGAATGAGCAGATCTCTTTTTCTCTCTGAACCGCTGGATGTCACTGCTACCCCAGCCAAAATGAAGGTCAGCAGTAAACCAGAGGTTTTTTCTGCGGTAAAAGATTTGCGTAACAAAGATGCCAGGAACAGACTACTGTAGATTCCAATTAGGCTAGAAGAAAGCTGTTAGAAAAGTCTCCTGCCATCTTTTTACTTGTGTGGACGTTTTCCTTTTTAATGTAAGACATAAAGGAAGGATATACTGTATTGAATGATACAGTCTATGGTATACAGATATTTCTAAATGAGTGTGGCAGGAATAAATTAGTAACAGGCTTACTGTAATCCTTACTAATGTCTTATGTTTTAGTAATATTAATTTTAGATACTGCCAGTGTGTGAGTGGCTCCCATTATCCCACAGACTTCTGTCAGAGGTTGATTTAGCGGAGCTAGAGTAGACAGGTGCAATAGCCACTTGGTAACAGTGGAGGGAGCTGGGGAGATGGAGAAAATGCTGTGGAGACATGATGAGTAAAGTTAAATCGCTGATTCAGTCTAATCCACTCCAATTTTGATACCTGAATAGTTCCAGCCTAATTTATTCTTCTTCTAATTGATCTCGAAAATGTTATAAAGGTTTTCCCTAAAATATTTCTACTTTCTCTTTTAGGTCCAGCTACTGATTTATTTGAAGTTTAAATTCTCTCAGTAGCTTCTGTGGGCTTTTTTCCCTGCACCCCCCTTTCTCTCTCAACCTCATAATTATCAAAACCACGTGATAATTCCGACTTTAACTAAGTGCTAGGGCAAATTAGAAGACTTTTAAAGGACAGTAACTTCAGCAGTAAAAGGGTGTAATAATACTGCCGGAATGAAAATGGAAAATCTGACTTTTTAGTGAACTTGTGCAGGCCGATGTTCATGTATGGTTTGTCAAGGCTTTTTCCTCTGACCACTACAAAACATTTCCTGAAATTAATGAGCGATCCGTTATGAGGAGTAGTTGGTGGAAAATGGCATGACCAAGGTATTCACCAGTTCCACTGTATCTGCTCTGCGTTATCATTATCATCAAATACAACTTTTCAATGGAATAAATTTCTATTTATGCAGGGAGGTTTCTGGAAATCACAGTTAATGTTACTGTGATGGATGAGATTTTTACCCTAATTTTCTTGGCAACACAGTGAAGCACACAGAACTGAGATAATGTCAAAGGCAAATAAATGGGACATAGGTTGTTTGAACTATCTCTGTGCTAACAGTGAACGCAGTCAATTCAACTGTTCTGTGAACTGCTAACACTAACCATTTTACAAGACTATTTTAAATTGCAAGAGAACCTTATTTTACTGATGAATGCCCTTCCTAATTCCACAGTCCTTACATAATAAAGCTGCTGAATTTCCCATTTCCCCTGCTGAATCTTAGCAGTTACTATTTTACCCTCTGTCTTCCCATCTCTTACAGAAGCAGCACACTGGAGCTTTCTGCCTTGGCTCTGGACTTTCTGAAGATGTGACTCAGTGCTCTGTAAGATAACTACTTCTGAGTTGGAGAAAGGATCTCTTATAGTTCTTTCTACCACCTGATAATCCAATGACCTTTCCTAGCTCCCCTTCCTCACTTGGATCCTCCCTAAAATTTAGCTGATTCTTCTTCTAGCATCTTCTTTCAGCTTTACCAGTCAATTCAATTTTACTTCCATTTCTAAGAAGCCACGAGCAAGCTTGAGGGGGCCTGCAACACCACCAACCCCCCCCCTTTTTTTTTTTACATTTCTTTGAACGACTGCATGTAGGGGATGGGAAGAAGTCTTGATAATGCAACCAGCGGGTGGGTGACACGCTGGTGTCTATCTGCTTTCTCTTACTTCAGATGGGTGTGGGTGAGGGGAACTGTGCATTTATGCCATATTGATTCTAGCATGGTTTTGGTTGTTGGCCTTGACCTAGTGGCGAATTATCACAAAAGAGAAGCACTAAGCTCACATCATTTAATTGCTCAACAGTTCCTTCCTCCCTGTAGCGGAGCACTCGGTAGGTTTGCTGCTGTCCTCGTGAGCAGCACTCGTTCCTGATGCAGGGGGAATAAGGAAGTCCCCAAAGTCCAAGCCCTGCAGCGGGTGAAGGAATTGTAAAGAGTATGAGAAGGCCTGCAATGATGCCTCTGGTGTTGACTACCTTCCTTAGCCTTGCCTTCCTGCACACGAATGTACGAGGCACTGAAGAAAATAGTTTTGCTCTGTATACGAGGAAGAGAGTGAAGGTGACAGAAGCGTTTCTCCGTGTCAAGGGAGATCGAGAAAGGGAACGGGAGCAGTGGGCCGCAGTTAGGAGCTAGGCCAGACAGGGGAGGGGGGGACGGCCCACCGGCCGGCGGTGACCGCCTCAGGTGTGAGCTGTCGCTGGCTCACCACATGGGTCTGAACACCGCGACTCGGCCACTCCTTCCCTTCCTTTCCCTCCTATCTTCTCGGCACCTCGGAAGAGAGGTTGAAAAGCCCTGGGACGCCTGAAGACTCGAGGTACTCTTCGGGGTAATTTTATTATTTTTTTCCTTCCTTCGCCTTCTGGCTTTCCAGGGGAAGCTCGACTGCGCCTTTAACGTTACCCTGAAAGCGCTGTCCCTGGCCTGCCGGTTCTCGCTCCGAAAGTCCGAGGGGGCAGGAAAGGCGGCTGCGAGGACGGGCGGGCCGCAGCCGAGCTGCCTCGGCCCGGCCCGGGGGCGGGGCAGCCTCTTCCGCAGGGCGGGGGACGCGGCCGTCTCGACCACAGAACGAGTCGAAAATAAAAAAGGCGAGAGCCTTCCTCGGTGGCCGCGGGCTTC